>NC_041386.1:711505597-711573120 GCF_002162155.2 Triticum dicoccoides | reverse complement strand
TCTCTCTCAGATCTCACATCTGTCCCCCTCTCTGCCATGGTTTGTCAGGAGCTCGTCGCTGCTCGCCGTAGGTGCTGCCGTGGCTAGATCCGGGGTCCCCATGCCCGGATCTGCCTGTTTCCGCCGGAACCGCCCCGCGCCGCCCTGTCCTTGCCTGCTCGCCGCCGGCGCCATCTACCACCGCCACCCTGCCTTGTCCCCTATTTCACGAACGAGGAGACGAGCGCCTCGCCCAGCTTCTTCCTCCACTGATTCGGCCTCAAAGGCCCATGGGTGAGCCCCCCACAGCCCCTCCTCTCTATTAGCCCAGTAGTGTAGCCAGATTTGGCCCGTATAGTATTTTTTTCCTGCTGCTGCGTTTTTGTCATTTATTCCTGTGATTTTCAGATTTGCAAAAAAAACCCCTAAGCATCATGCATTTAATAACTTTAGAACCGTGCATCATATTAAAATGTATTATATATGTAAAATGCTCAGAAAATTGTGTAGATTAATAATATGCCACTTTCATCTATGTTAAAAATGTTTAACATGCTGTTTGTGTTTATTTTGCATAATGCCATGTTAAAATGATTTATTTCATAACTAATTAACCGTAGCTCGGAATTAAATGTTCTTTATATGTAAATGGGGTGGAAAAAATGCCTAGTTTAACATGGTGCACTTTATTTTCCTGTTTAGCAACTCTAAAATTATGTAATAGGCAGAACAGTACCATATCCATAATTTGCATATGGGGATTTTCCGGAATTGTTGTTTGTGGTTTCCGGCCTCATTTAAACTTGTCTAGATAGGTAGTTTTTCATATGCTTCACCTCTTGCCATGTTAATCAACATTTAATATTGTTGGGTACCTAAACGAGATTAAACTAAATAATTGCATGTGGTGTTTTGTCAATATGCAACGAGTTGCATATTGAGCTCCACTTAATTGGTAGTATTGTTTGTTGCACTTTGCCATGCCATGCCTTATTAAACCGGTCATGCATCATACTTGATTGTGCATCATGCCATGATTATGCTTGTGTGTTTAGCATGTTGTTTATTTCTTTCCGGTGTTGCTTCTTAGTTCCGGTAATGTTGCGATTGTGAGGATTCGTTCGACTACTCCCGTTCGTCTTCTTCATGGACTCGTTCTTCTTCCTAGCGGGATTTCAGGCAAGATAACCGCTACCCTGGATCTCACTACTATCATTGCTATGCTAGTCGCTTCGTTCTATCGCTATGCTGCGTTACCTATCTGTTGCTCTTCAAGCCTCCCAAATTGCCATGAACCTCTAACCTTTGACACCCTTCCTAGCAAACCATTGCTTGGCTATGTTACCGCGTTGCTCAGCCCCTCTTATAGCGTTGTTAGTTGTAGGTGAAGTTGAAGATTGCTCCATGGTGGACAGGATTTTGGTTGGGATATCACAATATCTCTTATATTATTAATGCATCTATATACTTGGTAAAGGGTGGAAGGCTCGGCCTTATGCCTGGTATTTTGTTCCACTCTTGCCGCCCTAGTTTCCGTCATACCGGTGTTATGTTCCCGGATTTTGCGTTCCTTACACGGTCGGGTGATTTATGGGACCCCCTCGATAGTTCGCTTTGAATAAAACTCCTCCAGCAAGGCCCAAGCTTGGTTTTACCATTTGCCTCACCACCACCTATATTTCCCTTGGGAGTAATTAACCCAAGGGTCATCTTTATTACACCCCCCCCCCCCGGGCCAGTGCTTGTCTAAGTGTTGGTCCAAACCAGAGCCACTTGCAGCGCCACCTCGGGGAAACTCGAGGGCTGGTTTTAGTTGTACGTAGTGTTCATCCGGTGTTGCCCTGAGAACGAGATATGTGCAGCTCCTATCGGGATTGTCGGCGCATCGGGCGGTCTTGCTGGTCTTGTTTTACCATTGTCGAAATGTCTTGTAAACCGGGATTCCGAGTCTGATCGGGTCTTCCTGGGAGAAGGTCTATTCCTTCGTTGATCGCGAGAGCTTGTCATGGGCTAAGTTGGGACACCCCTGCAGGGTATAATCTTTCGAAAGACGTGCCTACGGTTATAGGCAGATGGGAATTTGTTAATGTCCGGTTGTAGATAACTTGACACCAGATCCGAATTAAAACGCATCAACCGCGTATGTAGCCGTGATGGTCTCTTCTCGGTGGAGTCCGGGAAGTGAACACGGTCTTTGGGTTATGTTTGACGTAAGTAGGAGTTCAGGATCACTTCTTGATCATTGCTAGTTGACGACCATTCCTTTGTTTCTCTTCTCGCTCTCATTTGCGTATGTTAGCCACCATATTATGCTTAGTCGCTGCTGCAACCTCACCACTTTACCCCTTCCTTTCCCTTTAAGCTTTGCTAGTCTTGATACCCATGGTAATGGGATTGCTGAGTCCTCGTGGCTCACAGATTACTACAACAATAGTTGCAGGTACAGGTTATGCAATGATCTTGACGCGAGAGCGATGTTTGCTTGCGTTGATTTCTTCTTCTGCTTCTTCGATCAGGGGATAGGTTCCAGGTCGGCAACCTGGGCTAGCAGGGTGGATGTCGTTTGAGTTTCTGTTTGTGTTTCATCCGTAGTCGGATGGTGCTCTTATGTATTGTGATGTTGTATTCGTGTGGCATTGTATGCCTCTTGTATGTATCCCCATCTATTATGTAATGTTGATGTAATGATATCCACCTTGCAAAAGCGTTTCAATATGCGGTTCTATCCTTGGTGGGACCTTTGAGTCTCTTTAGTATAGTATCGCATATTGGGCGTGACATAACGTCTGCATCTGCTCCTGCAATAGGTTTGTCACCTAGCGGTGCATCAAGGACATAATTCTTCTGCGCAGCAATGAGGATAAACCTCAGATCACGGATCCAATCCGCATCATTGCTACTAACATTTTTCAACACAATTTTCTCTAGGAACATATCAAAATAAACATATGAAAGCAATAACGCAAGCTATTGATCTACAACATAATTTGCAAAATACTACCAGGACTAAGTTCATGATAAATTTAAGTTCAATTAATCATATTACTTAAGAACTCCCACTTAGAAAGACATCCCTCTAATCCTCTAAGTGATCACGTGATCGAAATCAACTAAACCATAACCAATCATCACGTGAAATGGAGTAGCTTTCAATGGTGAACATCATTATGTTGATCATATCTACTATATGATTCACGCTTGACCTTTCGGTCTCCGTGTTCCGAGGCCATATCTGCATATGCTAGGCTCGTCAAGTTTAACCTGAGTATTCCGCGTGTGCAAAAACTGGCTTGCACCCGTTGTAGATGGACGTAGAGCTTATCACACCCGATCATCACGTGGTGTCTGGGCACGACGAACTTTGGCAACGGTGCATACTCAGGGAGAACACTTCTTGATAATTAGTGAGAGATCATCTTAAAAATGCTACCGTCAATCAAAGCAAGAATAAGATGTATAATAGATAAACACCATATGCAATCAAAATATGTGACATGATATGGCCATGATCATCTTGCGCCTTTGATCTCCATCTCCAAAACATTGTCATGATCTCTATCGTTACCGGCACAATACCATGATCTTCATCATCTTGATCTATATCAATGTGTCATCACATGGTCGTCTCGCCAACTATTGCTCTTGCAACTATTGCTCTCGCATAGCGATAAAGTAAAGCAATTATTTGGCACTTGCATCTTATGCAACAAAGAGACAACCATAGAGCTTCTGCCAGTTGCCGATAACTTCAACAAAACATGATCATCTCATACAACAACTTATATCTCATCACGTCTTGACCATATCACATCACAACATGCCCTGCAAAAACAAGTTAGACGTCCTCTACTTTGTTGTTGCAAGTTTTACGTGGCTGCTACGGGCTGAGCAAGAACCGTTCTTACCTACGCATCAAAACCACAACGATAGTTCGTCAAGTTGGTGCTGTTTTAACCTTCTCAAGGACCGGGCGTAGCCACACTCGGTTCAACTAAAGTTGGAGAAACTGACACCCGCTAGTCAACTGTGTGCAAAGCACGGCGGTAAAACCAGTCTCGCGTAAGCGTACGCGTAATGTCGGTCCGGGCCGCTTCATCCAACAATACCGCCGAACCAAAGCATGACATGCTGGTAAGCAGTATGACTTATATCGCCCACAACTCACTCGTGTTCTACTCGTGCATATAACATCAAAGCATAAAACCTAGGCTCTGATACCACTGTTGGGGAACGTAGTAATTTCAAAAAAAATCCTACGCACACGCAAGATCATGGTGATGGCATAGCAACGAGAGGGGAGAGTGTTGTCCACGTACCCTCGTAGACCGTAAGCGGAAGCGTTATGATAACGCGGTTGATGTAGTCGTATGTCTTCACGATTCGACCGATCCAAGCACCGAACGTACGGCACCTCCGTGTTCAGCACACGTTCAGCTCGATGACGTTCCCCGGGCTCCAATCCAGCAAAGCATCGGGGATGAGTTCCGTCAGCACGACGGCGTGGTGACGATGATGATGTTCTACCGGCGCAGGGCTTTGCCTAAACTCCGCGACGATATGACCGAGGTGGAATATGGTGGAGGGGGGCACTGCACACGGCTAAGGAACGATCCGTAGATCAACTTGTGTTGTCGTGCCTAGAGGTGCCCCCCTGCCCCCGTATATAAAGGAGCAAGGGGGGAGGGGGCGGCCGGCCTAGGAGGGGCGCGCCAAGAAGAGTCCTACTCCCACTGGGAGTAGGACTCCCTCCTTCCTTGTTGGAGTAGGAGAAGGGGGGAAAGAGGGGGAGAGGAGGAAGGAAAGGGGGGCCGCACCCCTTGTCCAATTCAGACCAGAGGGGGGCTGCGCGCCTCCTTCCTTTCGGCCTCTCTCCTCTATTCCCGTATGGCCCAATAAGGCCCATATACTCCCCGGCGAATTCCCTTAACTCTCCGGTACTCCGAAAAAATACCCGAATCACTCGGAACCTTTCCGAACTCCGAATATAGTCGTCCAATATATCGATCTTTACGTCTCGACCATTTCGAGACTCCTCGTCATGTCCCCGATCTCATCCGGGACTCCGAACTCCTTCGGTACATCAAAACTCATAAACTCATAATATAACTGTCATCGAAACCTTAAGCGTGCGGACCCTACGGGTTCGAGAACTATGTAGACATGACCTAGAACTGTTTCCGGTCAATAACCAATAATGGAACCTGGATGTTCATATTGGCTCCTATATATTCTACGAAGATCTTTATCGGTCAAACCGCATAACAACATACGTTGTTCCATTTGTCATCGGTATGTTACTTGCCCGAGATTCGATCGTCGGTATCCAATACCTAGTTCAATCTCGTTATCGGCAAGTCTCTTTACTCGTTCCATAATACATCATCCCACAACTAACTCATTAGTTGCAATGCTTGCAAGGCTTAAGTGATGTGTATTACAGAGAGGGCCCAGAGATACCTCTCCGACAATCGGAGTGACAAAACCTAATCTCGAAATACGCCAACCCAACATGTACCTTCGGATACACCTGTAGACCACCTTTATAATCACCCAGTTACGTTGTGATGTTTGGTAGCACACAAAGTGTTCCTCTGGTAAACGGGTGTTGCATAATCTCATAGTCACAGGAACATGTATAAGTCATGAAGAAAGCAATAGCAACATACTAAACGATCGGGTGCTAAGCTAACGGAATGGGTCATGTCAATCAGATCATTCAACTAATGATGTGATCCCGTTAATCAAATAACAACTCTTTTGTCTATGGTTAGGAAACATAACCATCTTTGATTAACAAGCTAGTCAAGTAGAGGCATACTAGTGACACTCTATTTGTCTATATATTCACACATGTATTACGTTTCCGGTTAATACAATTCTAGCATGAATAATAAACATTTATCATGATATAAGGAAATAAATAATAACTTTATTATTGCCTCTAGGGCATATTTCCTTCAAGTGCTACATCCGGATCACTAGCTAGACCATTGGGCCCGGGCACTTTGAGCTTCATGTACCCGTAATGGGGTATGACTTGAAAGCTCGTGAATGCGTCCTGCCCTAAAAGGGCGTGGTATCCGCTGCTGAACGGGGCCACTTGGATTGTGATTTCTTCGGACCTATAATTCTCCGGCGTACCGAATACCACATCTAGTGTGATTTTTCCCGCACATCATGCCTCCCGGCTAGGGATGATTCCCCTGAAGGTCGTGCGGCTTTGCTCAATGCAGCTTTTGTCTATTTCCATCTTGTGAAGGGTTTCCTCGTAGATGAAGTTTAATCCGCTGCCGCCGTCCATGAGCACTTTAGTAAGCCAGAAGCCGTCCATGATTGGACTAAGAACCAGAGCGGCTGGTGCCCGGACTGTTCGGAATTGAGGTTCTTCACTGGCATTGAAGGTTATAGTCGTGTCGTTCCATGGATTTATTATTGCGACATGGCAGACTTCAGCGAGGCTGCGGAGTGCGCGCTTGCGCCTGTTATTTGAGGTGAACGTCTCAAAGACTGTCAGTACTGTATTGTTGTCGTCAGCGGGATGTTGCTCTGCGGTAAGGTTGGTGAGGAGATCCTCGCCGCTCTTGGCCACCTGCCATAGTATCCAACATGCTCCAAGGCTATGTGTTGGTATGGTATCCGGTGCGGTGTGAATTTTGCATGGCCTGTTGAGCCATTCCTCCAATATGGTTCCACGCCCTGTAGTAGGCTTTGGTTTCTTCGTGGTTGCATCGGGTGACTTGTGAGAGTGCACCCTCTTAGTTCGGACAGGGGTTTTAGTGAGAGCCGGAGGATCCCAGAATTTGGTTTGGGTTTTCCAGGCGTTTTCCATCGCACAGTACTTCTGTACTATGGCCACCAAGTCAGCAACGTGTACTATGTCACGGAGACTTATGGCATTGAGGATTCCCTTGTCCGTGCAATTTTTGCAAAAAAATGAGATTGTGTCTTTCTCGCGACAGTCCTTAACCTTGTTCATTACAAGGAGGAATCTGGCCCAGAAGTGATGTATTGTCTCTTGGGGCTCTTGTCTAATGTGGGAAAGATCACTTGTATCTGGGTGGGTGGATAGATTTAAGTCCAAACCCTGACCCGATTCGAGACCTGGGGGCAGAGGAGCTTTCAAGCTTGGCAGTTCGGGCTCCAAGATGTTGCCCAATTTTTTAGGCCCGCCGCCCGATTCTAAGTTCGGGGTTTGGGTCATGTCCTCCCGTGAACGGGTATCCGGCTCAGAGAGCTTGGGAATCCGGACATAGTTCGTCCTCCAAATAGAGGGAGAATCGATGTGTTGCTCTTCCACTACTGCTAACTGATGGGTGGCCAGCGGAGAGTTAATCTCCCTTTGGTCGGGTTTAAGCCCAATCCGATCATAGTCCATAGCGATACGCAGAGCGGCAATGCGATCCAAGAGCTCATTCAGGGAAGAGAGCTCCATCGGATCCATCTGTTCGGCAAGTTCCGAGTTGATGTGGAGGCTGGTTTTGATGACCTGGGAAGTCATCGTCGGCGTGACGGCCGATCGGGCGGTCATGACGAAGCCGCCTAGTCGGAGAGTTTGGCCTAGAGCCAGGGCTCCCCCAGAGGTGATGTTGTATTTGACAACAAGGCGAGCCATCAAGCCTTACGGTGACGACACAGTGGAACTCTCAATGAAAGCACTAATGTTGGTGTCAAAACCGGCGGATCTCGGGTAGGGGGTCCCGAACTGTGCGTCTAAGCCTAATGGTGACAGGAGGCTGGGGACACGATGTTACCCAGGTTCGGGTCCCCTCGATGGAGGTAATACCCTACTTCCTGCTTGATTGATCTTGATGATATGAGTATTACAAGAGTTGATCTACCACGAGATCATAGAGTCTAAACCCTAGAAGCTAGCCTATCTATCTATACCTCTATACCTATACCTATACCTACCTATACTAATTACAGACTTCCTAGAAATTCCCGCGTTAATTAGAAAGTTAGAGCCGTTAATCTTATGGGTCCGAATTAATTGATCTATCTTAACCTCACGATTTACGTTACTCTTGCACTGAAAAAAATCTAACCTACACGTATCAAGGACCAAACTTGACCTTAACTTATAGCATCCACGTTATGGAGGACTCAAAAAAAAACATCCACGTTATGGAATAAGAGACCCAACCTCTCACGACTTCTCTCCTTTCCCTAGGTCCGAGTTAATAGATCTATCTTAACCTCCCTCAAGATTTTTGCAGGTTAATTCATGTTGTTCCAAAGCAGCCCCTGCCCCCCTGTCGCTGGTTCCTCCTCCTCGATATTTCTATAGCTTCAAGGGCAGATTTGATCGTACCCTTTCATCCTACTCCCAGGCTCATGATGCTCGAGCCCATTAACCCCCGAGTTCGTCGATCTAATCTGGCAGTGAACACTGACGCCTCCCAGCTCCTGGTATGAATCTTCCCCATGAGACAAAACCAAACTAGATGTTCGATCTGGCAGCCATGCCCACCTCTTGAAGTACCTCTGATTGATCTGCCATATATGCAGGTGACCTCTTTTCCTTTTGCAGGTCATGGTGTGGTCAGGGTTTGCGTCATGGCTGAAATCAACGGCAGTAGTGGACATGCTGCTATGATCCTCCGCCTCTCGCACTCCTCCCCTCACCCTGTCCTAGGAGGCCAACTAGGAACAGGAAATATCGATCCAGGTTTGATCTACTTCTAATTATATCTCCAATCTGTTCCTATTTACAGCTTAATTGATGATGCATGGATGAGAATTTGGACAATTGGATCAACCATGTGTTGCGCTCTATGATGCAGATAGGTACATGCACATGTGCCCATGTACGCTGGGCAACCGCCAACCTGAAATAGGGAAAGATCGATCCAGATTTGATCTACATCTAACTTTATCTCCACTGATTTAGATCGTAACTGATGTTCCATGGATACGAATTTGGACAACTGGATCAATGATGTGTTGTGCTCCATGAACATGTACTCTAGGCAGGCTCTCAAAGCAATTTTCTTTCTTCATCTAATCATCAAGAACCGAGAATAATTACCTCCTCTGAATGTACTCTCCTATTAGTACGTCCATGATGTGCATTTTGCCACCACCTAGCGTTTATAATTTATAGTAGTGAGGATGAGTATAATATTAAAACTGCCAGCTCATCCTTTAGTAACTTAACACTGTAGCTACTAATCATTTGCACACTACTACATTTATGATTATGGACAGCATCAGTATATCACTGTTCTATCTCTTCACTAGCTGAATCTCCTTTCAAACAGATGTCAGATCAATGATATTTCAATTTCACGCTCTTCCACTGTTTTCATGTTTACTGATATAATAATAAGTCACCATAATTATATATTCCTATAATTATTTTCATGATTTGATAAATAAATATGATGTGTAAGTTAAAAAGCGCACGGGTGTTCCTGATTTCTTTGCACCCAGTCGCACAGAAGTGGATGGAATCCGCTGCTGTAAATCTTTCTGTAGCAATGTGTGGCACACTGATATTTTCCCTCTTATTTTAAATTTTCTAACACAAGCTAGACTAATTCTATAATTTAAGCTCATAAGGGTTTGCTACCTTGACTGATTCATGTTACTATCTGTGGACTTCTTTGACTGCGTAAATATCCTGTTAGTCTACATGCTTCTAATTCATTATTCATGCCACATGAATGAAGTGTACAAGTGAAATATGATCTACATACACGGGACATGCATATGGATATATTTTTCCTAGCGAACAGTTTCGTTACTAGAACCATATCATCTTAGAATGTGTGTGGTACAACTTCATTGACTTTGACATGCATAATATAGGGACGCGAAGTTAGTGCTCCCGAGCACATTTGCACCCGCATGAACAGTAATAACACCTGTAAAATGATGAAAAGGGTTAAAAAATAAAAAGTGTGGCGAATGTCTACAAATGTTCTAAGTGCTTGCAAAGTTTCGTAATGGAATCACATTCGTGGAAGCCATGCATTCGTGGAAGCCATGCCAAAAAAAACCTCCAAAAAATGCTACTTTAGAAAGCATTTTGGAGCACTAATTTTGTTTTTTTGTTTTGTTTTGCCCCGACTTCCACAGATGTGATTTCATCATGAAACTTTGCAAGCACACAAAACATTTGTCAAAGTTTGCCATAAAAAGATTTGGATTTTTCTGAACTTTCTTTTCAATGTTTTTCAGTGTAACTATTCATCATGAGCACATTTGAGCTCGGGGGCAAAACGAGACCACCTATATTATAGGTAAATTTAACATTAAAATATGCAAGAATATTTTCAAAGTAGAAGTTCGAATGAAGAATTGGGTAACAAATGAGCAATGATTTAAAAAAATCTAATGGTTTTAATTGGTTGTGTGCATCAATCAATAAAGATGGTGTTGTTAATTCCCTTCTTTCTGATAACAATTCTTCTTCTTATTGTTTAGTTACTTTTATGGCCATATCTATTCCGCTACTCGGGCCTTCATGTCTCACACACCTATACATGGAGACTATTTTACCAAGAATTCTTCCAAACCAAATTCCACTTCCGCGAAGATTGACAGTGCTGAATTAATACATAAATCTACTGCTTTTGGACCTATATGCCAAGAAGAAAGAATTTAGAAAAGTTACGACATATATCATATAATTTGTTCCCCAACCTTTTCGTCAATAATTTTATCATGCAATTCCATGTAAACAAAAACAACTTGATCATCACTGTTTCTCTACTTAAATTATATACATTGTTTCCTTCTTATTTTTTGAAATTCTCTTCACTATACATGGATTGAGACACCACACAAGTTGATCGCTGAGGTACCTTTGGTCGATCATCATAGTTTCTGACATAGTTTCCATCAATTAGGGTTTGACATAATAAAAACACTGTCGTATCATATCCGGGGTCCAGATTCCAGACCCATGTGCCTAACCATTGTTATAGATACAACATTAATCACTCTCACAATGCGGTAATCGTTGTTATTTAATTAAGGTATACCTTCCAATATATTTACTGTATGACACTATTAATCTTGATTGATGTGGGATTGAAATAGTTCAAGCAAATGATCATTTCTTATGCGACAACAGTAGATGAGTGTCCCACTATATTTATATATTTAAAGAGAGTATAGTACAAAAGATATTAACATGGATCAACATAAACTGAAAACAAAATAGCAAAATCTATCAGTTGAATTGTACGCAATAGTTTGATGTTAAACAATGGATGCAGAAGATTTCATAGGTGAGGCTATAGCTGTTCAAGTAGTACATTGGTATTGATCCATTTAATTTGCATGCCTCCTTTGCACCCTTCTCTCTTCGACCTACTACAAAAGTAGGTTAGAATCAATATGCAACAACATATTCCAATATCAACTGGTGAAAATTTAGGATAGAAATGACAACCCCTCTTAAATATTCAACTCTAAAATAAAAAAGGAATTGCATAAATATTTATATTTAAGATGTTTTGCAAGTGCATATAATGAAATCTGCTTCCTTTGTAGTCATTACAGATTTCATCCAATGATCATCGTCGACATGAGCTCTCTACAAGTTATGGTGTTTCGTTAATTGAAATTTCCTAAGTTATGATTTGTTTGAATTAAAATTTATTTGGTGTACCGTCAATTATTGACATTCATTCACATATACTTTAGTAACAAGCATTCTGTAGCAACTTTTTTCCTATGAATTAATTGTTATATCAACTGTCAAACATGACAACTATTACTACTTTTATGTAGAACTAGATTATTTATGTGTGATGATCAACGACACAATATTTTTTGTGCACCGTAGTTATCCTAAATATAATACTCCTCCCATATGATAAAAAAGTGAAGTCTTTCTTACGCGCTTCATAAAGTAGTAACAAGGAAAATTATGTGACTATTGTGAGATAGTTAATGTGCATCTTCAAATACATGTATGACACATTCTTTTCAAATGAGACAAACAATCATATGCTTAAGGTGACAATTCATTAATGAAAGAGTGATTTTTTAGTCATCTTTGTGGATATAGTGAAAATAGAAACAACAAAAAGATATGATATCATGCTAGTGTTGTAATATGTACGATAATAACTCCTATCTAGCGTTGCACGGGTTAACGACTAGTTATTATAATTGTTCTTGTCCTACGGACTAAAGCCTACGGTTTATATAGACACCGGAGGGGGCTAGGGTTACACAGAGTTGGTTGCAGAGAAGGAGATCTACACATACAAATCGCCAAGCTTGCCTTCCATGCAAAGGAGAATCCCATCCGGCCACGGGACGAAGTTTTCAATCTTGTATCTTCATAGTCCAACAGTCCGGACAAAGTATATAGTCCGGCTGTCCGAGGACCCCCTAATC
Organism: Triticum dicoccoides; assembly: GCF_002162155.2. NCBI lineage: Eukaryota > Viridiplantae > Streptophyta > Magnoliopsida > Poales > Poaceae > Triticum > Triticum dicoccoides. The sequence goes on along the minus strand of NC_041386.1, from coordinate 711,560,784 downwards.
CAAAACTCCCTCACTGGCAATGCAAGGTAAACCGGTTGCTCTGAGCCGGAGTGCCACAACGCTTGGTATCAGAGCCGCACTGACTATAGGACACGCTAGACTCCCGTCGTGTTACTGGACAAGTTAGCATAAAAGTTGAGTGACGACAGTATTTTTAGGTGGTTGTTGCTCTGCATGCACTTGGTTATTTATTTCTAACCTACTAATGGTTGTGAGTGTAGATTGCTCCGGTGCTGTATTCATGCTAGTTGCAGCTGATGCCGTACATGTTGCCGCATCTCCTTTGCAACGTGTGGTGTTGACTGTATCCTCACGGTGATGACCTAGTCTATCGTGTGTACCGGGAGCGTCTGTCAGATTCAGTGTATGACTATCGCGTCGTGGTTACTCTGTGCACCAGTTCCTTTTCCACCTCTTACACTCGCACTTCCAGGAGCAGTTACGCTTCTACCGCTTCTCAGGTTGTCCAGTTTGCTGCATTTGAGGTCCTCGTCGAGCTACGCTATAACGAGGTCCGAATGCAGAACCTTCTAGGTTTCTACTACTATCCCTCCCTACACGACAATGGTCGTGTCCATTTTCCTACCATTGATCTGGAGTCCGATAATAATGCTAGCCAGCTTTCTCGATACATTACTGCTAGCCACCTTTCTCGATGCATTACTGCTAGCTACCTGCTAATCCACGAGCTGGCTCGAGAGCTGACTCGTGCCCGTGTTGATGTAGCCGCTACTAGAGATATCACTACTCCATCGTCTATGGGATTTACACCTTATCTTCCATCCAGTTGTAGCTCACCAGTTTCACCAGTTGCTCCCCCGAGTAGCTCGGGCACCACGACTATGAACCCTCTTAGTGCTCCTGCTGAGTGGGTTTCTCTTCTCGCCACCCCTTTAGCCCCGATGCTTCAGCCTCACCCTGCACCTGCTCCTGAGGGAGAGCCCTCAAGGCAGCGTCGTCGTGTTACATTTAACCCAGCGGTCACGGTTAACACAATTAGTTCAGGGTCTGAGTCCGCTTCAGGAGAGGACACCACAGCACCTGCAGAGCACTAGAGCACTCGAGTATTCGCAGTTATCAGGTTGTTGTACGGATGTAGTCGTACAAGTCATGATGTTCCGTTCGATGTATGAGAGTAGTGGAACTTATTATGTCATTTATGTATGGGTCTCTGTATAATCATGTTGGACTTTCTCTTATTTGATGGGTTTCCTTCGGGCTTTCGCTTTCTTACAGGTTTTTACGCTGGCTTTTCACCACTGTGTTTCTTTTTGGATGTTGCTCATCTCAATCGCGTTGTCTTGGAAAAAACAATAGGATGACGCGGGAAGGAAGTAGTAGCTACGCTCGTGAGGATACCCCTGTTCGTCGTTCCGCACGATAGGTAGGACACTCCCCCGAGCCGTACGTTCCACCACCGCCTCCACCGCCAAATCCACCCTCCACCGAGCAAATTCTTCGTATGTTTGAAGAAAGGTGAAATAATGATCTGCTTGAAATGTTGAGAAGTGTGCAAGCTATGGTTGGACAGAATGGAAATCAGAACGGTCATCACTCCAAACTGTCAGACTTCCAGAGAAACAACCCTCCCAATTTCAGTCCGGTTATTGATCCATTGGATGCAGTCGACTGCTTGCGAACTATTGAGAAGAAACTTGAGATTTCCCGTACTGATACAAATGACAAAGTTCCATTTGCAACCCATTATCTTGAAGGCGCTGCTGCAATATGGTGGGAAAATGAAAAAGCTATGTGGCCTGCCGATGAAGAAATCACCTGGTTAAAATTCAAGGATCGGTTCTGTAAATATCATATTCCTGCTGGAGTTATGAAGGTCAAGCAGCGTGAATTCCTCGCGCTCCTCCAAGGGAGTCAGTCTGTGAGTGAATATTTTAATAAGTTCAATCATTTGGCCCGCTATTCTCTTCATGATGTAGCCACCAAAGAAAGGAAGATTGACTGTTTTCTTGGAGGACTAAATCAACATCTCTAATGCACCCTCAGCATGTTTGATTTCACCGGTTTCCAAACTCTGGTAAACAAGGCCCTCATTGCTGAGAAGGAGCACAAGCTGATACACGACAACAAGACTTCAAATAATGATCACAAGCGCAAGTTTGAACCAAGGAAGGAGGTTCGGCCTATGTAAAAGGCTCGTACCTGGCAGCAACTACAAGTAGAGTACAAGCCCAATTGGCAGCAGAATATCAACAAGGCCCCTACGCAATTCAAGAATGTCATAACCAACCCGGTGCGAGAAGAATGCAAGTGCAACAATTCCTTTTTCAGTTCTGGGCAAACCGGACATTACGCCAGACAGTGTCCCAAGGGCGGCATGAATAACCCTCCGTTCAGGCTGCAAGTCAATTATATTGGGGCATACCCTGTCCAGGAAAACATCACCAACTAAGTCCACGCCCTCTCCGCAGACGAAGCCCAAGAGAATCCCAAAGTCATCATTGGTATGTTTTCTGTTAATAGCATACCTGCCGTAATATTATTTGACTCTGGTGCTTCCCACTCTTTTATTTTGCGGAGTTTTGTTGCCCAAAACAAATTTCCTTGTTTGATTTTGAGCAAGAATATGCTGGTACAATCCCCGGGATCTTTTCTCAGAAGCAATCTGGTCTGCCGTGATCTGGAAATAAATATCAACGGAGTCCACTTTCCTGCTTCCTTGATAGTCATTGAGTCTGTTAAGCTGCACATCATTTTGGGAATGAATTGGTTGACACAATACCAAGTCTGTATTAACTATGCAATCCGAGAAGTCACCTTGACCAGTCCAGAAGGGCAAGCTACACAATTCCATGCCTGCAGGAGCATACCACAGAAAGAAATGGTTTTTGCCGCTATGGCTGAGTTGGAATTAATTCTTGTAGTTAGTGAGTTTCTCGGTGTATTCCCAGAAGAGCTGCCAGGCATGCCACCAGACCGAGAGCTCGAGTTTGCAATCGATCTTGTGCCTGGAACAGCACTGTTATACAAGAAGTATTATCGAATGCCATCATTAGAATTAGTGGAGCTAAAGAAACAGCTTGATGAGATGCTCCAAAAAGGTTATATCCGTCCCAGTTCCTCGCCATGGGGATCACCTGCTATATTTGTGGATAAGAAAGATGGAAGTCTCCATATGTGTGTAGATTACCGTCAGCTGAATGATGTCACCATCAAAAATAAATATCCACTGCCCAGGATTGATGACTTATTTGATCAACTCAGTGGAGCGAAAGTATTCTCCAAGATTGATTTGAGGATCGGACACCACCAACTCAAGATTAAAAAGGAAGATATTCCTAAGACCACATTCACTACTCGGTACGGTCTTTATGAATATACAGTTATGGCCTTTGGCCTCACCAGTGCCCCTGCTTTCTTCATGCACATGATGAATAAAGTATTCATGGATTTCCTCGATAAATTTGTGGTGGTTTTTATCGATGATATTCTCATATACTCAACAAATGAAGACGAGCACAAAGGACACCTCCAAGCGGTCTTACAAAGACTCTGTGACCATCAACGGTATGCCAAGTTCAGTAAATGTGAGTTTTTGCTCAAGCAAGTTAGATTCCTTGGGCACATACTATCCGCGGAAGGTATAGCCGTGGATCCAAGCAAAGTAAAAGATGTGGTCTGTAGACCGAAGAACAAGGGAGGTTTAGGGATCATAAACCTTAAAATTTAGAACCAGGCGCTTCTGCTGAAACAACTACACAAATTCTACAACAAACAAGATGTTCCTTGGGTTTAGCTTGTCTGGCAATCATACTATGTTGACCGCACCCCGCATGCGGCTGACCTTTGTGGCTCGTTTTGGTGGAATGATCTCATGCAACTGTCTGATATTTACAGGGGGGTTACCAAAGCTTCTGTGGTGGCAGGAGATACGATTCTATTCTGGAAAGATGAGTGGAATGATACCATGCTCCAAGAAGCTTTCCTGAGGGTGTTTTCTTTTGCCAAGGACCAAGGCATTTCAGTTGCATCTCTATTGTCCTCGGTAAGTCTGCTTGATGTGTTCCATCTACCCCTATCGATAGAAGCCCGACTAGAAGTGACAGAATTGCAACATGCCACGGCTGATGTGGCACTTACTGAGGGCATGGATATTTGGACCTGTGTCTGGGGTGGGAGTGCATTCAAAGCATCCAAATTTTATGATCATTGCTTCAGAAACATGCAAGTTGATGAGGCCTTCTATTGGATCTGGAAAACCAAGTGCACAATGCAATGGAAGATGTTTGCCTGGTTACTGCTAGCTGACCGTTTAAACACCAGAAATATGCTGAGAAGGAGACACTACAAAATCCAAGATGATGACTACACATGTCTATTATGCCAACACCCTCATGAGGAAGATGTGGCACATCTCTTCTTCAATTGCCCTTTCAGTCGGAGATGCTGGGGTAGCATAGGGGTCCAGTGGCGGGCTACTGATTGCAGACTAGAGTTGCTGCACGCTGGCAAAAATTCTTGGAATAGGCCCATGTTTATGGAGGTGTTCACACTAGCTTCTTGGGGGATTTGGAAGGAAAGGAATGACAAACACTTCAAAGGGATTCATCCAACCTTGAGATCTTGGAAGGTCAGGTTTAAGAGTGACTTTGCTATGTTGGTACATAGGGCCAAGCCAGAGTCTGCTCCATATATTTTATCTCTAGTTGCTGCATTGTAAGAGTTGTGCTCCTTTGTAACCTCTACTCCCCCTGCCCCACTCATATATAGATCATGTATGTAGGCTGACTAGACTGTACTAACTCTTTAACTCATTAATTAAAAGTCAGTGGGATCCTCTCCCACTGTCATCAGTTCGCAAAAAAAGTAAAAGACGTGTTGGATTGGTTGGCACCCACAACAGTGTCTCAAATCCGGAGTTTCCTTGGGTTAGCCGGATACTATCACCGGTTCATTGAAGGTTTCTCTAAAATTGCCAAGCCAATGATAGAGCTTCTCAAAAAGGATAAGAAATTTGAATGGACCAAGGATTGTGAGAAAAGTTTCAATGAGCTGAAAATCAGATCGACCTCAGCCCCTGTGTTAACACTTCTAGACATATACCGCAGTTTTGATGTATACTGTGATGCTTCCAGACAAGGTCTTGGATGCGTACTTATGCAAGATGGCAAGGTAGTAGTTTATGCCTCTTGTCAGCTCCGACCCCATGAAGGGAACTATCCTACTCATGATCTGGAATTGGCCGCGGTGGTTCATGCTCTAAAAATCTGGAGGCACTATCTCATTGGAAAAAGGTGCCAAATATTTACCGACCACAAAATCCTCAAGTATATATTCACTCAGCCAGATTTGAATCTCCGCCAATGCAGATGGCTTGAGTTAGTCAAGGACTATGACCTTGGAATTAATTACCACCTGGGTAAGGCCAACGTGGTGGCCGATGCACTCAGCAGAAAGCCCGTCAGTTTAAATGCCATGATGGCAAACATGCCTTCCGAATTCCAAGAAGAAATTTCTCAGCTCAATCTGGTCATAGTTGAAGCTGGTCTTGCTAATGTTATGGAAGTTACTCCTACCCTCGAGGATGAGATTCGCAAGGACCAGTCGGATGACACAATCTTACAAAAATATGTCAAGCAAATGCTAGCAGGACAGACCTCGGATTTCTCCAAGGACCATCTAGGTACACTACGATTCCGCGGAAGGATTTGTGTACCAAGTCAAGAAGGTTTAAAGAAGAAAATACTATCCGAAGCACACGAATCTTTGTATTCTATCCACCTCGGAAGTACTAAAATGTACGAAGACCTTCGCCAAATATTCTAGTGGGATGGAATGAAGAAAGACATAGCATATTTTGTGGCCTGCTGCGACATATGCAATAAAGTAAAGGCAGAGCACCAGAAACCAGCCGGACTCCTCCGACCATTGCTCGTTCCACAATGGAAGTGGGATGACATCCGCATGGATTTTATCACCGGGCTACCAAAGACTCAGCAAGGCAATGACGCATTATGGGTCATAGTGGATATGTTAACCAAGGTAGCACATTTCATTCCCATCAGAACCACATACCGTGCTAATCAGCTCGCACAATTGTATGTGTCCATAATAGTCAGTTTACATGGAGTTCCTCGAATGATCACTTCTGACCGGGGGTCCCTATTTACCTCCACTTTCTGGTCCTGTCTCCATCAAGCTTTGGGAACAGCACTGAAATATAGTACCGCCTACCATCCTCAGACCGATGGGCAGACTGAACGGGTAAAACAAATACTTGAAGATATGCTACGAGCATGTGCCTTGGCCCAAGGGCCTAAGTGGGAAGACTGTCTGCTGTATGCTGAATTCTCCTACAACAACAGTTTCTAGGCCAGTTTAAAAATGTCACCATATGAGGCTTCGTATGGCCATAAGTGCGGCACCCCACTGAATTGGTCTCAAATCGGGGATAGCCGTCTCTTCGGAACAGACCTCATGATGGAAGCTGAAAGACAAGTACTAGAAATCAGAGACCGTCTGCAACTGGCCAAATCCCGACAAAAGAGCTATTATGATGCAAAGCACCGACAGGTCAGTTTCGAGCCCGGAGAACAAGTGTACCTCAGAGTCACTCCTATGAAGGGAATAAAAAGGTTTCAGACTCGCAGAAAATTGGCACCCGGGTTTATTGGTCCATTCCCGGTTATGTCCAGAGTGGGTAATGTTGCATATCAGTTAGAGCTGCCGCCAGAATTGTCAGAAGTGCACAACGTGTTCCATGTCCCCCAGTTGAGACGATGCATATCACCGCCCGAGAAAAGGACTTCTATGACAGAAATAGAACTGGCTAAGGATTTAACATATGAAGAGAGACCATTAAAAAAATTGGATGAGATGGAAAGGGTCACTCGAAGCAAGACGAGGAAATTTTACAAGGTCCAATGGGAGAATCATACAGAGGCAGAAGCAACCTGGGAGCACGAAGAATTTCTAAAGGCAAATTATCCAGAATTGTTTTCCCGAGCAACCAAATATCGAGGACTAGATTCATCCTAAGTGGGGAGGTTTGTGACGGCCTGGTTTTTGCCCTCTTTCCTCTTCTGGTTTTCAGTTGGGTTTTGATATAAATTTTGAGTTTGAGTCATTTCAGTTGGACCTAAAACACTTGGGAATCACCTTGGCTTTCACCCAAGTGGCTCACTCCTCCTCCAAACCATCATTTCCTCTCAGTTCTACCTCAAAATAATGTCATGGATATTTTTCTTTAATGAGAAATATTAAATTTCCTCTCAAAAACCCTAAACAGAAACTTGTGCTCCAAATCCACCCCTATTTTTCTTGCCCACAAAAATCTGAGAAAATTCACAAAAATCCTTTGAACCCTAGGGCACCTCCCTGAGCAAAAATATCACATCACTTTTTGGAATATTCTTGCTACAGAAATTATTTTCTGTTCTGGACAGAAATGGTAGTTTCTACAGCAACTACCATTTTACTTGTTCCATTGGTGCTGCATTTTCTTGCCACTACCCTCCTAGCTCATTGCTAACCACCAAAGCACAGCTCCCAACTCCCAGCCGTTTAACCACAGCAAGCTCTCAAAGTTACTGTCCAGTAACTTGCAATGAAGTAAAAATCATGTTCACTGCGTCTGCGCTCAAACCAAAGTGTGGTAACCTCTAAATCTACCATGGACAACATGCCAGACATGAAGTTTAGGATTAGCTCGGCCTGAGGTCAAAGTACACGCGGTGACCGAGTTCGACCAAGCGTGCTGGCATGCAGCCAACGCGCTCTGCGTCGCGCCCGAGCCTTTGTTGCTCGCATGATCGCTTCCCCTCATGCCAAACCTTGCCAAATCCCGCCACCATCACCGTCCCGACACCATTAACATCACACTGGCGCTCGCTGACGCCGGAGCTCGCCGCAGCGAGCACGGGCACGGTCCGGCCAACCCAACAGTGTGTTGTGCATTGTGTTCGTCGCCTTCTGCTCGCTCTTGTGCTCGTCTCTGCGCGCCCACAGTTCCCGCGTGAGTTGCGTTGCCTTCCCCCTCTCTCACTGACGCTGCTCGTCGCCGGGTGCAGTGTCCAGGTGTCCTCCGGCGGAGCCCGAGCACCTCTCATCACTCGGCTATAAATAGAGCTCTCCCTAGCCTCCTTGAGCATCATCCACTCCTCGCACACTCTCCACAAACCTGTAGAAATCTGTGGCCCAGCCAGGCAGGCCTCGGGCCGCTGTACCTGAGCTCGAGCTCGCCGGCGATCCCCTCTATCCGTCCGCACCACTCCAGCCCCTCCCAAGCTCAGGCATCTCCTCCAGGGCCTCCGTCGTGCCTCGGTGGTGCCGTTCCGCCCGGTTGGAGCCCCTGGTGCTGCCTCTAGTCGTCGTCGTCTTCAACTCCGGCTACCTCTACTTTCTATCGTCGCTGGAGAGGCCATTTCCAACGCCGTCCGACCACCCCTAGCTAACCTACAGGTACGGGCAGGTGCACCTCTGTCCCCTCTTTCGATCCTTCCCTCCAGTTTTGACCAAGGAGCTCTTCTCCCCTCCCTCTCACCTGACTAGCGGGGCCCGCTAGTCAGCCACTCTGTATGTGCCCGAAGCGGTACGAGTGGAGGCGCCCCGTGGGGTTTATGCCTTCGACGTCACCCACCCTTCAAATAGCCACAACTTTTTAGCCATAAGTCCAAATGAATTGATTCTTTTTGCATTGGGTTCTGTATGAAAATCTCTAGCAGCACACGAAAGATGGGATTTTTCCCTGTTGCCTAGATTTTTTGGTAAATTTCAGAAGGGTTCTTGATGTTTTCTTTTTATGTTTATAATTGTTTTCAGCAGGTGGAGCTTGTCTTGAGGATCACCAGGGAGAGTGTGACCCTCATCTGCACTAAGGCAAGCCACAACAACATTTTCATGGCATCATTGCAATAGTTGTGATTTATTTTTCAACTTGAATGGTTAAATTAGTTCATGCCTTTAAATCACCTAGTTAAATAATTATTTTCATTCTGTTGCAAGCTTATCCATGTGGGTATATTGATTTACAGAAAGTTAAGAATTAACTAAGTTAGATTTAAGTGTTTATAAGTGATGCTAGTCTATGGAGAAATAATTTTCTTATAAGGGGACTAGTTTAAAGAATATTTTCTTGAGTAAAGAAAAGGCTATGCTAAGTTTTTGCCATGATTAGTTGCTGCATAAACATGACCAGAAAAGTGCCATGAGGTTCTGAACTGTTTCTTTAGTGCTTGATATAAGTTGACCCGATATGATTTTGATGTTTAGTGAAGCATGTTATATGAGTGCATTTGCAAGGCATGTCATGACACCGGTTATTTTTATCTTAAGTTGAACCTAATAATAAATCAACTTGAACATATCGTTGATCGGGTCATGGTGCCACTGAATCGAGTTTTTTCCAGCACAACCATATTTGCCTTTATGGGAAGGCCTTTATTCGATCTGTTGTCATGCCTATGGTCGGTACCTCCAATGAGGGACGGTTATGGGTGTGCGGTACCCTGGCCCGGTAAGCAGACATGACCTTGTGTGCCCATTGATGTTGTTATGGTACCTTGTCCCCTTTTGGGACCGTTTTGCCACGACGGTGGATGTTGGTGTCTGGGGTAGACACGGGGCCACCCATGACTGAGCCCAGTGGGCAGTTAGTCGGAGTGGCCGGGAGAGTGTCGTGGCAATGGAGGGGTTTTGTTGGAATGCCGTTGGTCCACCCGAATGGGAGTGCGAGGCCATGGGTTCCTTGGTGTGGGTACAGTGCGCTACCTCTGCATAGTGTATTAAATATATCGATAGCCGAGTCCATGGTTATGGACATGCTCGAAAGTAGGTCACACCATGGGTCAACGTTTTAAATAAATCTTGCACACTAAAATAACATGGCACTGTTGAAAAGATGATGGTTAAAGAACCATGTTGATGTTGATGACCAAGATGTTGGTCTGTTTTGTGATCTGAGAACGATCACCATTTGGTTACATGCTAACCTATTGGTAAGCAAGTCCGTGGGACTTGAGGCACGAGATTTAATTCACTGCATTCATAGCATGATCTTGCATTGATGATTAAATTGGTTAATATCATGATATTAGTTGTCATTATATTTATGCTTCTTGTGAGCTTGCAAGTACATTCAATGTACTAACCTGGCGTGTCATGCCAGATTTCAGGAAACGTTCGTTGGACGGAGTGCTGTTCGAGTCTAGATCGTGTTCACATCGGTGTCCCTGTGCTATGGAGTCCCGCTTCGTCGTCGTTCCGCTGCTGCGTAGTCGTCATGATCGAGGCCCCCTTATGTGCATCAAATAATGTACATATTGTTCAGCCACACCGTGTGTGCCGCTTGGCCTCCTAACTTGTTGTAATATGAACTATGTTCCGTTAGCATCAATAAAGCGGTTGTATTCTGTACCAAGATATTGTGTGTTGCCAGAAGACATGGTATCTGGGCTGGCAATGCAAGGTAAATCGGTTGCTCTGAGCTGGGGTGCCACACAGGAGCAGATGATGTCGTCCGCCATGATGTCAAGTTGAGTGTACTTGCAAATATCATCAGCATCTTCCATCTTGCAAAGATCGGTAAGACCAATCTCAGTGACGGTCCACAGCTCGCTGTTCATCCCCATGAGGCGCTTCCTCATCATGTCCTTCCACTTGGGATAATCATGACCGTCAAAGATGGGGCTGAGATGTCTCCAACGTATCTATAATTTTTTATTGTTCCACGTTGTTATATTCATTCTTGGATGTTTTACAATCAATTTATAGTCATTTTATATCATTTTTGGTACTAACCTATTGACATAGTGCCCAGTGCCAGTTGGTGTTCTCTGCATGTTTTTTACATTGCAAGAAATCAATATCAAACGGAGTCCAAACGCAGCAAAATTTCTTTAGGATTTTTTTGGGCCAGAAGACATCCAGTGGGCCAGGAAAGCACCTGGGGGTGCTCTGAGGGGATCACACCCCACTAGGGCGCGCCTGGAGGCCCAGGCGCGCCCAGGTGGGTTGTGCCCACCTCGGGTGCCCCCTGAACCGCGTCTTTGCTCTATAAATACCCCAATATTCCAGAAACCCTAGGGGAGTCGACAAAAATCAATTCCAGCCGCCGCAGAGTCCAAAAACACCAGATCCAATCTAGAGACCATCACAGAGGGGTTCACCACTTCCATTGGTGCCTCTCCGATGATGCGTGAGTAGTTCTTTGTAGACCTGCGGGTCCGTAGTTAGTAGCTAGATGGCTTCCTCTCTCTCGCTCTCTCTCTCTCTCTCTCTCTCTCTCTTGATTATCTATACAATGGTCTCTAGGAGATCCATATGATGTTAGTCTTTTTGCGATGTGTTTGTCGGGATCCGATAAACTTTGAGTTTATGATCAGATCTATGTTTTTATCCATGAAAGTTATTTGGGTCTTATTTGATCTCTTATATGCATGATTGATTATAGCCTCATATTTCTTCTCCGATATTTGGGTTTTGTTTGGCCACTTGATCTATTTATCTTGCAATGGGAAGAGGTGCTTTGTGATGGGTTCGATCTTACGGTGCTCGATCCCAGTGACAGAAAGGGAAATGACACGTATGTATAGTTGCTATTAAGGATAACAAGATGGGGTCTATTTCTAGATAAATAGATCTTGTCTACATCATGTCATCGCTCTTATTGCATTACTCCATTTCTCCATGAACTTAATACACTAGATGCATGCTGGATAGCGGTCGATGTGTGGAGTAATAGTAGTAGATGCAGGCAGGAGTCGGTCTACTAATCTGACGTGATGCCTATATAATGATCATTGCATGGATATCATCACGATTATTTGAAGCTCTATAAATTTCCCAACAGTAATTGTTTTCCCACCGTTTGCTATTTTTCTCGAGAGAAGACACTAGTGAAACCTACGGCCCTTGGGTCTCTTTTCATCATATTTGCCTTTCCGGTATATTTTCCTTTGCAATTTATTTTCAGATCTGTTAAACCAAAAATACAAAAATACCTTGCTGCAATTTATTTGTTCCGCGGTCTATTTATCCTATCTACCACTTTTACCTCACGTTATTTGCCTATCTTGAGGCATCGTACTAGGAAGGGATTGACAACACGTCGGGTTGCGAGTATTTGTTATTTGTATGCAGGTGATGTTTACATGGTGTGAGGAGGTTCTCCTACTGGTTCAGTAACCTTGCTATCATCACTGAGGGAAATACCTACTATCGCTATACTGCATCATCCCTTCTCTTTGGGGAAATACCGACGTAGTTCTAGCAGACATCAAAAGGAATTTCTGGCGTTATTGTCGGGGAGGATCTTCAACATCAACCAGGTTCCTAATCACAAATCTCATCGCCTTGCAATTTACATTATTTGCCATTTGCCTCTCTTTGTCCTCTCCCCCACTTCACAAAAAATTGTCGTTTTATTCGCCCTCTTTTTCGTTCATCTTTTTCTCGTCAGATCTGTTTTTGTGTGCGATCTTGTTTGCGTAGTCATGATGCCTCAAATAAAATATTATGATGTTCCTTACCCAAATATTTTGCTTGAAATTGAGAAAAGCGCTAACGAATATATGACTACACAACTTGAGCATAATAAGTATTTTACTAAAGAACTTAAGGAACACTCAGTTGTGTTAGAGGCTATAACAAAACAACTTGATGATATTAGTAGAGAAGTTTGCAATCTCCAATCTAAGTATGCTTTTGCTGAAAGTTTGTTGGGAAAAATATCCGATGCACAAGCTACTTTAGTGAATCAAATGGCTGCCAAACCAATCTCGTTAGAAAATAAAAATGATGATCTTAAAAAGATTGGTGCTTCCTCTATTGATTCTTTGTTTAGTAAAATTAAGATTGATGAAAAAGGGACTGGAGACGAGTCAACTTTAGTTAGAAGGCGTCCCTATGATTCGAAGGGTGAAAATCTTGTTGAGAAAATTGATAAAAGTGGGTTTATAGAGGTCAAGACTTTAACAAGTGATGCGCCCACTATTTTGGATTAAAAAGACTTTTATTATGATATTTTCTCTTTGGTTGATTGTATTTCTTTGTTGATATACATGATAAATTCACCCCATGCTTATGAACAAAATAAATCTTTTACTAAACATATTGTTGATGCTATGATGAAAACTTTTGAAAAAAAGTTGGAATTAGAAGTTTCAATTCCTAGAAAATTGCATGATGAGTGGGAACCTACTATCAAAGTCAAGATTAGAAATTATGAGTGTTTTGCTTTATGTGACTTGGGTGCTAGTGTTTCTACAATTCCGAAGTCTTTATGTGATGTCTTGGTCTTACCAATATTGAAGAATGCTCTTTAAATTTGCACTTGGCGAATTCTACTATTAAAAAGCCTATGGGAAGAATTAATGATGTTGTTATTCTTGCAAATAGGAATTATGTGCCCATAGATTTTATTGTTCTTGATATTTATTGCAATCTATCTTGTCCAAACCGTTGTTACGAACTATTGGTGTCGTGATTGATATGAAAGAAGGCAATATTAAATTTCAATTTCCACTTAGGAGGGGTATAGAACACTTCCCTAGAAAAAGAATTAGGCCACCATATGAATCAATCATGAGGGCATCTTATGGATCTAGAACCAAAGATGACAAAACTTAGATCCTACGCGTTATGCCAAGCTAGGGGCGCGAAACGATAGCGCTCGTTGGGAGGCAACCCAACTTGTATCTTTTTGCTTTTTGGTTTTCTTGCTGTTTTCAATAAAATAGCCAATTATACATCTGGTTATATGTGTTTTTGTGGTTTAAATTAGTGGTTGTGCCAAGAAAGGCCTTTGGACTGATTTGGATGAAAGTTGACTAGATCTTGCTGAAAAACAGAAACTTTTTTGCTCACAAGATTATTTGTCATTTTTAACGGAGGGGTGATTTTGAGTTTATTCTTTTTTCAGAATATTAATAGACAAATTTCTCACGTCAATATAATTGTTTAAGAATTTTTGGAGTTACATAGGTATTCTAAATATTCAGATTGCTACAGACTGTTCTGTTTTTGACATATTATGTTTTCTTTGCGTTGTGTGCTTGTTTTGATGATTCTACGGTTTTATTTGATGAGTTTTTGCCATAGAAAAGTTGGAATACAGTAGATATAATGCAAAAACAAAATATGAATAGGTTTGCAACAGTACTTATAGTAGTGGTTTGCTTTCTTATACTAACGGATCTCACGAAGGTTTTGTTGAGTTTTGTCTGATTGAAGTTTTCAAGTTTTGGGTGATCTTACGATGGATGAAGGAATAAGGATTAGCAAAAGGCTAAGCTTGGGGATGCCCGAGGAACCCCAAGATAATATTCAAGAAGTAGCAAGCAACTAAGCTTGGGGATGCCCCCGAGTGGCATCCCGGCTTTCTTCTAACAACCATCGGTATTTTACATGAAGCTATATTTTTATTCCTCACATATTATGAGTTTTGCTTGGAGCGTCTTCTATGATATGAGTCTTTGCTTTTTTTGTGCTTTAAGTGTTGAATCCTTGATGAACACTGCTACCTCTTGAGCTTGCGTTGGTTTTCCCTTGAAGAGGAAAGGGTAATGCAGCAAAGTAGCGTAAGTATTTCGCTCAGTTTTGAGAACCAATGTATCAATCCAGTAGGAGCCAACGCACATGTCACCGATTGCATGCACAAACAATCAACAACTTGCACCCAACGCGATAAAGGGGTTGTTAATCCCTTCATGGTCACTTGCAAAAGTGAGATCTGATAGAGATAGATAAACGGTAAAGTAAATATTTTTGGTATTTTTGGTTTATAGATTGCAAAGTAAAGATTGCAAAATAGTAGAGAGGAAACTAGCAAGATGTAAACAAGATTAAATATAATGGAAAAGAGATTCAATACAATGGAAAAGAGATCCGGGGGCCATAGGTTTCACTAGTGGCTTCTCTCAAGATAGCAAATATTATGGTGGGTGAACAAATTACTGTCGAGCAATTGATAGAAAAGCGCATAGTTATGACGACATCTAAGGAATGATTGTGAATATAGGCATCACGTCTGAGTCAAGTAGACCGATTCCTACCGGCATCTACTACAATTACTCCACACATCGACCTCTATCCAGCATGCATCTAGAGGATTAAGTTCATAAAGAACGGAGTAACGCATTAAGCATATGACATGATGTAGAGGAATTAACTCAAGCAATATGATGAAAACCCCATCTTTTTATCCTCGATGGCAACAATACAATACATGCCTTGCTCCCACTACTGTCACTGCGAAAGGACACCGCAAGATTGATCCCAAAGCAAAGCACTTCTCCTATTGCAAGAAAGATCAATCTAGTAGGTCAAACTAAACCGATAATTCGAAGAGACTTGCAAAGATATCAAATCATTCATATAAGATTTCAGAGAAGAACCAAATAATATTCATATATAATCTTGATCATAAATCCACAATTCATCGGATCTTGGCAGACACACCGCAAAATAATATTACATCGAATAGATCTCCAAGAACATCGAGGAGAACATGGTATTGATAATCTAAGAGAGAGAGAAAACCCATCTAGCTAATAACTATGGACCCAAGGTCTGTGATAAACTACTCACGCTTCATCGGAGAGGTAATGGTGTTGATGCAGGATGCCGGAAAAGGCCCCTAGATGGGATCTCACGGGTACAGAAGGTTGCGGTGGTGGAAAAGTGGTTTAGTGGCCCCCCTCGATGTTTTCAGGGTATAACAGTATATCTAGGCGAAGGAACTAGGTCAGGGGAGCTACGAGGGGCCCACGAAGGTGGGGGCGCGCCCTCCTACCTCATGGCCGCCTCGTTGTGTCTCCGACTTCATCTCCAAGTCTTCTGGTTTACTTTCGATCCAAGAAAGATCATCGTGAAGGTTTCATTCCGTTTGGACTCCGTTTCGTATTCCTTTTCTGTGAAACTCTAAAATAGGCAAAAAAACAGAAATTGGCACAGGGCCCTCGGTTAATAGGTTAGCCCCAAAAATAATATAAATAGCATATAAATGCCTACTAAACATCCAAAAGATATAATATAATAGCATGGAACAACCAAAAATTATAGATACGTTGGAGACGTATCAAGCATCCCCAAGCTTAATTCCTGCTCGTCCTCGAGTAGGTAAATGATAAAAACAGAATTTTTGATGTGGAATGCTACCTAACATATTTATCGATCAATTTTTCTTTATTGTGGCATGAATGTTCACATCTGAAATATTCAAACAAAAGTTTAATATTGACACAAAAATAATAATAATTCAAGCATACTAACAAAGCAATCATGTCTTCTCAAAATAACATGGCCAAAGAAAGCTATCCGTACAAAATCATCTAGTCTGGCTATGCTCTATCTTCATCACACAAAATATTTAAATCAAGCACAACCCAGATGAAAAGCCAAGCAATTGTTTCATACTTTTGATGTTATCAAACTTTTTAAATCTTCACGCAATACATGAGCGTGAGCCATGGATATAGCACTATAAGTGGAATAGAATGGTGGTTGTGGAGAAGACAAAAAGGAGAAGATAGTCTCACAACAACTAGGCGTACCAACGGGCTATGGAGATGCCCACCAATAGATATCAATGTGAGTGAGTAGGGATTGCCATGCAACGGATGCACTAGAGCCATAAGTGTATGAAAGCTCAAAAAGAAACTAAGTGGGTGTGCATCCAACTCGCTTGCTCATGAAGACCTAGGGCATTTTGAGGAAGCCCATCATTGGAGTATAGAAGCCAAGTTCTACAATGAAAATTCTGACTAGCATATGAAAGTGACATCATTGGAGACTCTCTATCATGAAGATCATGGTGCTACTTTTAAGCGCAAGTGTGCAAAAGGATAGTAACATTGCCCCTTCTCTCTCTTTCTCTCTTTTTTTGTTTTATTTGGGACTTCTCTTTTTTTATGGCCTCTTTTTTCTCTTCTTTTTTCGTCTGGAGTCTCATCCCGACTTGTGGGGGAATCATAGTCTCCATCATCATTTCCTCACATGGGACTATCCTCTAACAATGAAGATCGTCATACTTTTATTTACTTACAACTCAAGAATTACAATCGATACTTAGAACAAAATATGACTCTATGTGAATGCCTCCGGCGGTGTACCGGGATGTGCAATGATTCAAGAGTGACATGTATGAAAAAATTATGAACGGTGGCTTTGCCACAAATACAATGTCAACTACATGATCAAGCAAAGCAATATGACAATGATGGAGCGTGTCATAATAAACAGAACGGTGGAAAGTTGCATATTAATATATCTCGAAATAGCTATGGAAACGCCATAATAGGTAGGTATGGTGGCTGTTTTGAGGAAGGTATATGGTGGGTGTATGGTATCGGCTAAAGTTGTGCGACACAAGAGAGGCTAGCAATGGTGGAAGGGTGAGAGTGCGTATAATTCATGGACTCATCATTAGTCATAAAGAACTCACATACTTATTGCAAAAATCTATTAGTTATCGAAACGAAGTACTACGCGCATGCTCCTAGGGGGATAGACTGGTAGTAAAAGACCATCGCTCGTCCCCGACCATCACTCGTAAGGAAGACAATCAATAAATAAATCATGCTCCAACTTCATCACATAGCGGTTCACCATACGTGCATGCTACGGGAATCACAAACTTTAAAACAAGTATCTCTCAAATTCACTACTACTCTACTATCATGACTCTAATATCAGCATCTTCATATCTCAAAACAATCATAGAGAATCAAACTTCTCATAGTATTCAATGCACTTTATATGAAAGTTTTTATTATATCCATCTTGGATGCCCATCATATTAGGACTAATTTTATAACCAAAGCAAATTACCATGTTGTTCTAAAAGACTATGAAAATAATATAAGTGAACCATGAGAGTTCAACAATTTTTATAAAATAGAACCACCGCTGTGCTCTAAAAAGATATAAGTGAAGTACTAGAGCAATATTGTCTAGCTCAAAAGATATAAGTGAAGCACATAGAGTATTCTAATAAATCATGATTCATGCGTGTTTCTCCCAAAAGGTGTGTACAGCAAGTATGATTGTGGTAAATTAAAAGTCAAAGACTCAAATCATACAAGACGCTCCAAGCAAAACACATATCATGTGGTGAATAAAAATATAGCCTCAAGTAAAGTTACCGATAGACGAAGACGAAAGAGAGGATGCCTTCCGGAGCATCCCCAATCTTAGGCTTTTGGTTGTCCTTAAATTTTACATTGGGGTGCCTTGGGCATCCCCAAGCTTAGGCTCTTGCCACTCCTTATTCCAAAGTCCATCAAATCCTTACCCAAAACTTGAAAACTTCACAACACAAAACTCAACAGAAAATCACATGAGCTCCGTTAGTATAAGAAAATAAATCACCACTTTAAGGTACTGTTATAAAGTAATGCTTTATTTATATTGGTGTAATATCTACTGTATTAAAACTTCTTCATGGTTCAATCCCCTGATACAACCCATAGATTCATCAAAATAAGCAAACAACACGCGAAAAACAGAATCTGTCAAAAACACAACAGTCTATAGTAATCTGTAACTCTCGACTACTTCTATAACTCCAAAAATTCTGAAATAAATTTTTAGACGTGAGTAATTTGTCTATTAATCTTCTTAAAAAACAATCAACTTAAAAGCACTCTTCTGCTAAAAGTGACAAATAATCTCGTGAACGCGAAGTTTCTGTTTTTTTCAGCAAGATCAAATCAACTTTCACCCAAGTCCTCCCAAAGGTTCTACTTGGCACAAACACTAATTAAAACATAAAACAACATCTAACTAGAGGCTAGATGAATTATTTATAAGCAGGAGCAAAAACAAAAGAACAAAAATAAAATTGGGTTGCCTCCCAACAAGCGCTATCGTTTAAAGCCTTTTTTAACTAGGCATTGAGATTTCGATGATGCTCACATGAAAGACAAGAATTGAAGCACAAACAGAGCATCATATAGCATGTGACAACCACATCTAAGTCTAAAATGGTTCCTATGCATAGGCATTTTGTAAGCAAACAAATTATCAAGGCAAACAGAAACTAGCATATGCAAGGTAGAAGAAAGAGACGATAGCAATCTCAACATGAAGAGAGGAAATTTAGTAACATGAAAATTTCTACAACCATATTTTCCTCTATCATAATAATTACATGTAGGATCATAAGCAAATTCAACAATATAGCTATCACATAACATATTCTCAACATGATCCATATTCATGCAAAGTTGACACTCTTCCAAAATAGTGGGATTAACATTAACTAAAATCATGACCTCTCCAAACCCACTTTTATCAAAATTTTCATAATATTGAACATTCTCCAAATATGTGGGATCTAAAGTTGACACTCTTCCAAACCCACTTTCAATAAT
Source organism: Triticum dicoccoides (assembly GCF_002162155.2). Lineage (NCBI taxonomy): Eukaryota > Viridiplantae > Streptophyta > Magnoliopsida > Poales > Poaceae > Triticum > Triticum dicoccoides. The sequence continues at coordinate 711,541,456 of NC_041386.1, read as the reverse complement.
ATTCCAAACACTAATATCAATCTCATATTCATCATGGGGCTTAAATAAATTTTTAAGATCATAAGAAGAATCACCCCAATCATGATCATTGCAACAAATAGTAGACATAGAAAAGCTAGCATCCCCAAGATTAGGGTTTTGCATATTAGTAGCACAATTGACATTAATAGAATTTATAATAACATAATTGCAATCATGCTTTTCATCAAAGGAACTATCAAGTACGGGTGCAATAGCAACAATCTCATCTCCATAAATATTGGCATCATGGCCACAAGAATAGCAAGCATCATGTTCATCAAGGGATATTTCAATCAAATCATCGAAATCATAATTTTCTATAGATTCATGCGTATCATTATTTTCTTCCAAAGCAATGATTATTCTCTCAATAAATTCTTTGACAGACATTATGAGCATAGTTTTCATAGCAATATTTAAGTATGTTTTCAGATTTGTAGAAACTAATATCATACTTTTCAATCAAAGAAGCAACTTCATAAGCACCCTTAAAAGCAACAAATTCTTCAATTTGTTCGATATCATAGTAACTATAAACACCCTTTGCATAAGATGATAAGATTTCATTATCATTAAACTTACATAGGTAGGGAAGGTGTTTTTTAGGGTTCTTAGAGCAACAAGTAAAATCATAAATTTCACAAAGATTCCAAGAATAGCACAACAATCTGTTTATTTGATTCCATAAGTGTTTCCCTTTTTCAGACAAATGGTGACGCACAAAATGAGCATGCTCATCTAAAGATTTTTCCTCAACTAAACTAGTTGGGGTTCAGCACGAGCACATATATATCAAAGATGATCCAGGTAGAACACTTTAAGTGGATCCATATCAATAGATTTTTAGCAACCAAAGATGCAAGCAAATAGAAGGCACATGGAAACATAAACAAGAAGACATACGGGAAGAAGGCGAAGAAAAGGCAAATGTTTTCAAAAATCATTTTAGAAGTGGGGGAGACGAAAACGAGAGGCGAATGGCGAATAATGTAATGCAAGGGAGAAGAGTTTATGATGGGTACTTGGTATGGCTTTACTTGACGTAGATCTCCCCGGCAACGGCGCCAGAAATCCTTCTTACTACCTCTTGAGCTTGCGTTGGTTTTCCCTTGAAGAGGAAAGGGTGATGCAGCAAAGTAGCGTAAGTATTTCCCTCAGTTTTGAGAACCAAGGTATCAATCCAGTAGGAGACAACGCACAAGTCACCAAATACATGCATAAACAATCAACAACTTGCACCCAACGCGATAAAGGGGTTGTCAATCCCTTCACGGTCACTTGCAAAAGTGAGATCTGATACAGATAGATAAACAGTAAAGTAAATATTTTTGGTATTTTTGGTTTATAGATTGGAAAGTAAAGATTGCAAAATAGTAGAGCAGAAACTAGCAAGATGTAAACGAGATTAAATATAATGGAAAAGAGATTCAATACAATGGAAAAGAGATCTGGGGGCCATAGGTTTCACTAGTGGCTTCTCTCAAGATAGGAAATATTACGGTGGGTGGACAAATTATTGCCAAGCAATTGATAGAAAAGCGCATACTTATGATGACATCTAAGGCAATGATCATGAACATAGGCATCACGACCGTGTCAAGTAGACCGACTCTTGCCTGCATCTACTACTATTACTCCACATATCGACCGCTATCCAGCATGCATCTAGAGTATTAAGTTCATAAAGAACGAGTAACGCATTAAGCATATGACGTGATGTAGAGGAATTAACTCAAGCAATATGATGAAAACCCCATCTTTTTATCCTCAATGGCAACAATACAATATGTGTCTTGCTGCCCCTACAGTCACTTGGAAAGGAAACCGCAAGATTGAACCCAAAGCTAAGCACTTCTCCTATTGCAAGAAAGATCAATCTAGTAGGTCAAACTAAACCGATAATTCGAAGAGACTTGCAAAGATATCATTTCATGCATATAAGAATTCAGAGAAGGACCAAATAATATTCATAGATAATCTTGACCATAAATCCAGAATTCATCGGATCTTGGCAAACACACTGCAAAAGAATATTACAACGAATAGATCTCCAAGAACATCGAGGAGAACATGGTATTGAGAATCAAAGAGAGAGAAGAAGCCATCTAGCTAATAACTATGGACCCGAAGGTCTATGGTAAACTACTCACGCTTCATCGGAGAGGTAATGGTGTTGATGTAGAAGCCCTCCGTGATCAAATCCCCCTCTGGCAGGACGCCGGAAAAGGCCCCTAGATGGGATCTCATGGGTACAGAAGGTTGCGGTGGTGGAAAAGTAGTTTCGTGGCTCTCCTCGATGTTTTCAGGGTATAAGAGTATATATAGCAGAAGGAACTAGGTCAGGGGAGCTACGAGGGCCCACGAAGGTGGGGGGCGTGTCGTACCCCCCTGGGCGTGCCCTCCTGCCTCGTGGTCGCCTCGTTGTGTCTCCGACTTCATCTCCAAGTCTTCTGGTTTCCTTTCGATCCAATAATGATCATCGCGAAGGTTTCATTCCGTTTGGACTCCATTTGGTATTCTTTTTCATCGAAATTCTAAAATGGGCAAAAAAACAGAAACTGGCACTGGGCCCTCGGTTAACAGGTTAGCCCCAAAAATAATATAAAATGGCATATGAATGCCTATTAAACATCCAAAACAGATAATATAATAGCATGGAATAATCAAAAATTATAGATACGTTGGAGACGTATCAAACACACCTTTTTCATAGAGCCAAAAATCATGCTATGCTTGCTCCTATGCTTCACTTAAATTTTTAGAGCCATGGATTTGCTCTAGGGCTTCACTTATATATTTTTAGCATGGTGTGCTTTTTTATTTTTGAAGAAATGCTCCCCTGCTTCACTTATATTTATTTGGGAGTTAGTAAAATTTTCAAAAATTCTCTCTTGCTTCACTTAGATTATTTTGAGAGAAAGAAAAATTATGCTCATGTTCTTCACTTAAATTTGTTTGAGCTTATCAAAAGCAACATATGAAGATAGTCCCGAAGTGATAGATTTCCAAGGAGGATATAATAAAAACTTTCATGAAGATCATTGGACAAAATAAACTTGATTCTTAGTAATGGTTTTGAGATATGACGATATGATATGTGAGTCATGTTGATGAGTAACTGTGCTTTAGTAAAAATATTGATGTTAAGGTTTGTGATTCCCTATGCAAGCACGAAAGTCAATAGTTATGCAATGAAATTTATATCCTACTTATGGTGCATTATTCGGTGTTACTTATGCTTAATGCTTGGGTACGAGATTTTTCGCTTTTTGGTTGGTCGCTTCTCAATCTTTTTGCTAGCCTTCATTTTGCACTAAGTATGATCACTACTTGTGCATCCAAAACCCTTTAAACCAGCTTTGCCATATGAGGCCACTATACCTACCTATATGCGGTATTTCCATGCCGTTCTAAGAAAATTTGCATGTGCCATCTCTAATTTTCTAAATAAACTTCTCTTTTGTGTGCTCTACCACTCGCATTACACGAGAGTATGGCAAAGGTATTAGGGATGCCCAGTCCAAAATGAAAAATGAATTTACTTTATGTTGTCAGAAAATAAATTCCTTGGAAAGTGTTGGTATGGAGGGCTACCGTGGATTCGGCTAGCCATGGAAAGTGAAAGTAATGGTGGAAAAAGGAATAAACTTTACTTTCTTTTTGGGAACTGCCTACGATGTATCTAGCATGGAAAGTGTTGGGAGCTCTAAGTCGTTTTTGTTGGTGGGAAAAGTATGCCTCTCAAAAATGTTTTTATCTCTCAATTTAAGCTTTGAGCTCTGGCACCTCTACAAATCCCTACTTCCCTCCGTGAAGGGCCTTTCTTTAACTTATGAAATTTTTATTTTGAATTTGAGTCTCCATCTTCTTTTATAAAGCACCAACTAAGGGGCACTATGATCGTATTTGATCATTGGGAGTAGCTAATATTCGAGTTGTTTCATGAAAGGATCAATGATTGAGTATAATGGGCTACAGATAACATGCTTTAGTGTTGATATTTTGAAAGACATGGTTGCTTGTTGGTATGCTTGAGTATTAAAGTATTCATGTCAAAACTACACTATTGCTTTGAATCAATAAAATTCCAAATGTCCATGCTATAAAGAAAAGAAATGTGATGAACATGTTAGGCAGCATTCCACATCAAAAATTCTGTTTTTATCATTTACCTACTCGAGGACGAGCAGGAATTAAGCTTGGGGATGTTGATACGTCTCCAACATATCTATAATTTTTGATTGTTCCATGTTGTTATATTATCATTCTTGGATGTTTTACAATCATAGTATAGTCATTTTACATTATTTTTTGGTACTAACCTATTGACATAGTGCCCAGTGCCAGTTGTTGTTTTCTGCATGTTTTTTTACATTGCAGGAAATCAATATCAAATGGAGTCCAAACGCAGCCAGAAGACATCCAGTGGGCCAGGAAAGCACCTGGGGGTGCTCCGAGGGGAGCACAACCCACCAGGGCGTGCCTGGGCCCCCTGAACCGCCTCTTTGCTCTATAAATACCCCCAATATTCCATAAACCCTAGGGGAGTCGACAGAAATCAATTCCAGCCGCCGCAGAGTCCAGAAACACCAGATCCAATCTAAACACCATCACGGAGGGGTTCACCACTTCCATTGGTGCCTCTCCGATGATGCATGATTAGTTCTTGTAAACCTACGGGTTCGTAGTTAGTAGCTAGATTGCTTCCTCTCTCTCTCTTGATTATCAATACAATGGTCTCTTGGAGATCCATATGATGTAAGTCTTTTTGCGCTGTGTTTGTTGGGATCCAATGAAGTTAATTTGAGTTTATGATCAGATCTATGTTTTTATCCATGAAAGTTATTTGAGTCTTCTCTGGTCTCTTATATGCGTGATTGATTATAGCCTCGTATTTATTATCCGATATTTGGGTTTTGTTTGGCCAACTTGATCTATTTATCTTGCAATGGGAAGAGGTGCTTTGTGATGGGTTCGATCTTACGGTGCTCGATCCTAGTGGCAGAAAGGGAAACGACACGTATGTATCGTGGCTATTAAGGATAACAAGATGGGGTCTATTTCTACACAAATAGATCTTGTCTACATCATATCATCGTTATTATTGCATTACTTCGTTTCTCCATGAACTTAATACACTAGATGCATGCTGGATAGCGGTCGATGTGTGGAGTAATAGTAGTATATGCAGGCAAGAGTCGGTCTTCTAATCTTGGACGTGATGCCTATATAATGATCATTGCCTGGATATCGTCATGATTTTTTGAAGTTCTATCAATTGCCCAACAGTAATTGTTTTCCCACCGTTTGCTATTGTTATCGAGAGAAGCCACTAGTGAAACCTACGGCCCCCGGGTCTCTTTTCATCATATTTGCCTTTGCAATCTATTTTTCCTTTGCATTTATTTTCAGATCTATTAAACCAAAAATACAAAAATACCTTGCTGCAATTTATTTGTTCTGCGATCTATTTATCCTATCTACCACTTTTACCTCACGTTATTTGCCTATCTTGAGGCGCCGTGTCCAAAAGGGATTGACAACCTCTTTAACATGTCGGGTTGCGAGTGTCGGTGTCAAAACCGGCGGATCTCGGGTAGGGGGTCCCGAACTGTGCGTCTAGGCGGATGGTAACAGGAGACGAGGGACACGATGTTTTTACCCAGGTTCGGGCCCTCTTGATGGAGGTAAAACCCTACGTCCTGCTTGATTAATATTGACGATGTGGGTTACAAGAGTAGATCTACCACGAGATCAAGGAGTCTAAACCCTAGAAGCTAGCCTATGGTATGATTGTTGTTCGTCCTATGGACTAAGGCCATCCGGTTTATATAGACACCGGAGAGGGCTAGGGTTACACAGAGTCGGTTACAAAGCTAGGGGATCTACATATCCGTATCGCCAAGCTTGCCTTCCATGCCAAGGAAAGTCCCATCTGGACACGGGACGAAGTCTTCAATCTTGTATCTTCATAGTCTTGGAGTCCGGCCGATGATGATAGTTCGGCTATCCGGACACCCCCTAGTCCGGAACTCCCTCAGTAGCCCCTGAACCAGGCTTCAATGATGACGAGTCCGGCGCGCATATTGTCTTCGGCATTGCAAGGCGGGTTCCTCCTCCGAATAATTTATAGAAGATTGTGAACACCAGGATAGTGTCCGGCTCTGCAAAATAATTTCCACATACCACCGTAGAGAGAATAATATTCACACAAGTTCAATCTGCTGACATATTCCTGTTGGAAATATGCACTAGAGGCAATAATAAATTAAGTTATTATTATATTTCCTTGTTCATGATAATTGTTTATTATCCATGCTATAATTGTATTGATAGGAAACTCAGATACATGTGTGGGTACATAGACAACACCATGTCCCTAGTAAGCCTCTAGTTGACTAGCTCGTTGATCAACAGATGGTTACGGTTTCCTGACCATGGACATTGGATGTCGTTGATAACGGGATCACATCATTAGCAGAATGATGTGATGGACAAGACCCAATCCTAAGCCTAGCACAGAGATCGTGTAGTTCGTATGCTAAAGCTTTTCTAATGTCAAGTATCTTTTCCTTAGACCATGAGATTGTGCAACTCCCGGATACCGTAGGAATGCTTTGGGTGTACCAAACGTCACAACGTAACTAGGTGGCTATAAAGGTGCACTACAGGTATCTCCGAAAGTGTCTGTTGGGTTGGCACGAATCGAGACTAGGATTTGTCACTCTGTGTAAACGGAGAGGTATCTCTGGGCCCACTCGGTAGGACATCATCATAATGTGCACAATGTGACCAAGGGGTTGATCACGGGATGATGTGTTACGGAACGAGTAAAGAGACTTGCCGGTAACGAGATTGAATAAGGTATCGGTATACCGACGATCGAATCTCGGGCAAGTACAATACCGTTAGACAAAGGGAATTGTATACGGGATTGATTGAGTCCTTGACATCGTGGTTCATCCGATGAGATCATCATGGAACATGTGGGAGCCAACATGGGTATCCAGATCCCGCTGTTGGTTATTAACCGGAGAACGTCTCGGTCATGTCTGCATGGTTCCCGAACCCGTAGGGTCTACACACTTAAGGTTCAATGACGCTAGGGTTATAAAGGAAGTTTGTATGTGGTTACCGAATGTTGTTCAGAGTCCCGGATGAGATCCCGGACGTCATGAGGAGTTCTGGAATGGTCCGGAGGTAAAGATTTATATATGGGAAGTCATGTTTTGGTCACCGGAAAAGTTTCGGGTTTTTCCGGTAACGTACCAAGACCACCGGGAGGGTCCCGGGGATCCACCAAGTGGGGCCACCAACCCCGGAGGGCTGCATGGGCCAAGTGTGGGAGGGAACCAGCCCTAGGTGGGCTGGTGCGCCCCCCACAAGGGGCCCAAGGCGCAAGGGAGAGTGGGAGGGGGCAAACCCTAGGGCAGATGGGCCCTAAGGCCCACCCCAGGCACGCCTCCCCTCTCTCCCCCTCTGGCCGCCACCCAGATGGCATCTGGGGGCTGCCGCCACCCTTGGGGAGGGAACCCTAGAGGGGGCGCAACACCCTCCCCTCCCCCTATAAATACTTGAGGCTTGGGGGTTGCCCAACACATGAGTTTCTTCTCCAGTTGGCGCAGCCCTACCTCTCTTTCTCCTCATATCTCGCGGTGCTTGGCGAAGCCCTGCTGGACTACCACGCTCCTCCATCACCACCGCGCCGTTGTGCTGCTGCTGGATGGAGTCTTCCTCAACCTCTCCCTCTCTCCTTGCTGGATCAAGGCATGGGAGACGTCATCGGGCTGTACGTGTGTTGAACACGGAGGTGCCGTCCGTTCGGCACTAGGATCTCCGGTGATTTGAATCACGACGAGTACGACTCCTTCAACCCCGTTCTCTTGAACGCTTCCGCTTAGCGATCTACAAGGGTATGTAGATGCACTCTCCTTCCCCTCGTTGCTGGTTTCTCCATAGATAGATCTTGGTGATTCGTAGGAAAATTTTGAATTTCTGCTACGTACCCCAACAATTCCGTGGCGTGACGTCACACCACAACCAAGCCTTTATTTGAAACGTTTTTATTGTACCACTTCAGCGCGTTTAGCGATGCGGTTTCCTTGGCACGTCCTGTCGAAGCAGAGATCGTGTTCCCCTTATTCCGGGATTCGCATCAATACGGACGTGGGTGACCCAACCGCGCCCGTTGCCACGCCCCCTTCATCGAAGGCGGGTTCCAAACGGTCACGGGGACGGCTCTTGGTATTCTTCCTCTTTATAATGAGACCAAGGCCCGTTCATTTTATTCAATCTTCTATCGAATCCGCCCCTCTCCCTGAGTTCCAACACCCAGGGCTCCGAATTCAGGTACCTTCGATCCTCGACAATGTCCGGTCCTGATCTACAAGGCCGGTGGATGCCCTCCTCCGTCACGGAGGAGGACGTGCTAAAGCTGAGAGATGACAGGTATTTAACCTACGAGATTTCGCATAGGCTGCCTGCTCGAGGGCAAGTTATCCCAACTCCCGAGCCTGGCGAGATCGTCGTGTTCATGTCTCACTTCCGTCGGGGTTTAGGCTTCCCGACGGATCCCTTCATGAGGGGGATCATGTTTTACTATGGGCTGGAATTCCACGACCTGGCTCTGGAGTCCATCCTCCATATCTCATCATTCATTGTCGTTTGTGAAGCCTTCCTCCGCACTACCCCTCACTTCGGCTTATGGCTCAAAACCTTCAACGTGGAGCCGAAGATGATTGAGGGGCGTCAGGCAGAGTGCGGCGGGGCGGTTATAAGCAAGAGGGCCGAAGCTCCATGGCCCAAGGGCTCTTTCCAAGAGGAGCTCGGCTTGTGGCAACAGGAGTGGTTTTATATCACCGCTCCCTGGGGCAGCAGGCAGAAGCCTCCGCCCGTCTTTCGCTCGGGCCCTCCATAGCAGCTGACGTCATGGGTCAACAAGGGGCGTGACTGGGGGTCGCCCAAAGACGTCCTCCTGTTGTAGGACCGGATTCGAGTCCTCCAAGAAAGGGAGATCAATCTAGTCGCAGTGGTGCAGGTCATGTTGATCCGGCGCCTACTGCCCTGCAAACGTCGCCCCCTCCACCTGTGGGAATTTAATCCGGAGGGGCCGCGAGCTCTTCAACACTTTATGGGTTTGACTCCCATGGAGATGTATAAACTGTTCTTCGGATCGCAAGAGACGCATCCGAAATTGACCGAGGACGCTGGCCTAAGCTGCAATCACCCGGATACTCAAGTAAGTAGCCCTGTGTCCGGACACACCATCCATTTATCTATCTTGAGCTTGCCTTTTAACCAGCTACCCCTGGACAGGAGTGGATAGCGCAAGCAAAACTGATACGGTGTCCGGCCCCCCTCCCTGAGACCACGCAGGATCCCATGTTAATCAAAATGTTGGAGGTTGCACCTTCAAATGAGGGCGAAGGGGGGAACGGGGAAACTGTCACCTCTGCCAAGGGGGCGTTTAGTAAGGGAGGAATCGAGAGTCCCTCCTTCCAGGGGTGAAGCGGAACGCTTCCGAAGACCCGGAGGCCAAGGCCTCAAAGCGGGGAAAGAAATCTGTACCGGAAGGTCCTACGCCAGGAAGCGCCCCGGCCGTACTGTCTCCTCGGAGGAATCAGCCCTCTAACGAGCCGTAAGTAAAAAGGGGGATTTTATAATTATTAGACACCCCTGCTTAATGTCTAAAGGTAACCAAAGTTTTTACCTTGTAGTTCGGATCTCAGCCCATCTCAGCAATGCTCATCTTCGGGAGACCTTCGTCCAGAGATGATGGAGAGCGAAACGCCTCCATCTGCCGCCCCATCGCACGGGGCGGACGACCCTGACCCGCCGGAGAGTTCGGCACCCATTGGAGTACGGCCGGTGGAGCTGCAGGATTTGATTAATAGGGCGTCCATCTCAAAAGATCACCGCACATTAATGGGTAATGTGATTGAGAGGATCTCGTCCACCGAAAGCGGGTTGTATGAGGCCGTCGGAAGTTTACTGACGGGATTTGAGGTACGCAAAAAAGGACATACCTGTTGACAGTTTTGCACATGAAGTGCGCCCTGTATAGTAGCCCCTGAGACTTGGTATGCTGTCGAAAACGGCAGCGTGCCTAGGATCATAATCTCAGTTATTAACTGTCGCCTTTCCTATGCAGGTGGCGGAACGTTCGGTGGCCAGCCGGACGGATGGATTCACCGAGCTGAAGAAGCAACTCAACGCTGCAGATGCGGACATCTCACTGGTCAATAAACAACTTGATGAGTCACAAGGTATGTGATTGTGTCGCGGTCGCTTAGTAAGGGAGCTGATGCCCATTCCTTACAAGTTGTATGCTTGATGCAGATGGTGCTGCTGTTGTGGAAGACCTTCGAGCAGAACTTGCTCGGGCCAAGGAGCAAGCCAGAAAAAGTGAGGCGGCTGCCTTGAAGGCAGCGGAAGAGCTAGAAGCCGAGAAGGCTGCTCACTGCCGAAGTAGGGAGGATATGGCCGGAATGGCCATGAAATTAAAAGTTGCTACCGAACGCCTGGAGGTTCTTGAAGGAGAACGCCGAGCGGAGCAAGAGGACCTGAAGAAGGCCGATGCCGAAGCCAAGGATGCCCGTAGTGCGATGCGGGCTATGAAGGAGGAACTGTGTCAGCTGCGTAGGAAGTTCACGGATCCGAAGTATGCTCAGCTGGGCCGATTGTACGGTGCGGAGGATCCTTATCTGGACTTGGCGGCGAGTGCGGCTGACGCAGTCATGCACTTTCGAAGCCAAGAGGATCATGAAATGGAAGAGCTTTTCTGGTCTCAATTCCATAGTCCGGAGCGTCCACTTCCGTTGAGTGATCGGCTGGTTGAGTGGGCTAAGCTGAATAGATTGTCCGGACTGGCCATGACGGATGTGGTAACTCATCTGTGGCCGAAAATCCCCAAGTCGAAGAGTTATTTTGGCTTGTTGCGGCAATTCCTTGGGGCAGTGCCGCATATTAAGGCGATGAAGCGGTCGGCATGCATAGAAGGTGCGCGGATGGCTCTCGCCCGTGGTAAAACATACTGGGCGGAGATGGATGCCACCGCTGTTGCATCCCGGGGTTCGGACAAAAGCCGATTCCCCATCGAGCATTACTTTGAGGAAGTCCTGCAGGGCGCTCGTATAATAGAGTCGCAGTGCTCGAAAGATGTTATGTTTGAATGACATGTATGATTTCTAAGATCATGTTTATAATGCAATGACTTTTTATACTTGTGTGTTCAAGTATTGAACTATCTCCTGTGCGGCCGTATATGTATGTATAATCTGAAAGATGGCAGTCTTTGACTTCAGCCCCCACGCACATGGTTCCCGAACCCGTAGGGTCTACACACTTAAGGTTCGATGACGCTAAGGTTATAAAGGAAGTTTGTATGTGGTTACCGAATGTTGTTCGGAGTCCCGGATGAGATCCCGGACGTCATGAGGAGTTCCGGAATGGTCCGGAGGTAAAGATTTATATATGGGAAGTCCTGTTTTGGTCACCAGAAAAGTTTCGGGTTTTTCCGGTAATGTACTGGGACCACCGGGAGGGTCCCGGGGGTCCACCAAGTGGGGCCACCAACCCCGGAGGGCTGCATGGGCCAAGTGTGGGAGGGAACCAGCCCTAGGTGGGCTGGTGCGCCCCCCACAAGGGGCCCAAGGCGCAAGGGAGAGTGGGAGGGGGCAAACCCTAGGGCAGATGGGCCCTAAGGCCCACCCCACGCGCGCCTCCCCTCTCTCCTCCTCTGGCCGCCACCCAGATGGCATCTGGGGGCTGCCGCCACCCTTGGGGAGGGAACCCTAGAGGGGGCGCAGCCCCCTCCCCTCCCCCTATAAATACTTGAGGCTTGGGGGCTGCCCAACACATGAGTTTCTTCTCCAGTTGGCGCAGCCCTACCTCTCTTTCTCCTCATATCTCGCGGTGCTTGGCAAAGCCCTGCTGGACTACCACGCTCCTCCATCACCACCACGCCGTTGTGCTGCTGCTGGACGGAGTCTTCCTCAACCTCTCCCTCTCTCCTTGTTGGATCAAGGCATGGGAGACGTCATCGGGCTGTACGTGTGTTGAACGCGGAGGTGCCGTCCGTTCAGCACTAGGATCTCCGGTGATTTGAATCACGACGAGTACGACTCCTTCAACCCCGTTCTCTTGAACGCTTCCGCTTAGCGATCTACAAGGGTATGTAGATGCACTCTCCTTCCCCTCGTTGCTGGTTTCTCCATAGATAGATCTTGGTGATTCATAGGAAAATTTTGAATTTCTGCTACGTACCCCAACAATGGCATCATGAGCTAGGTCTATTGCGTAGATTCTTTGCACGAGTAGAACACAAAGTAGTTGTGGGCGTTGATTTTGTTCAATATGCTTACCGTTACTAGTCCAATCTTGTTTCGACGGTATTGTGGGATGAAGCGGCCCGGACCGACCTTACACGTACTCTTACGTGAGACAGGTTCCACCGACTGACATGCACTTGGTGCATAAGGTTAGCTAGCGGGTGCCAGTGTCTCCCACTTTAGTCGGAACGGATTTGATGAAAAGGGTCCTTATGAAGGGTAAATAGCAATTGGCATATCACGTTGTGGTTTTGCGTAGGTAAGAAACGTTCTTGCTAGAAACCCATAGCAGCCACGTAAAACATGCAAACAACAATTAGAGGACGTCTAACTTGTTTTTGCAGGGTATGCTATGTGATGTGATATGGCCAAGAAGAATGTGATGAATGATATGTGATGTATGAGATTGATCATGTTCTTGCAATAGGATTCACGACTTGCATGTCGATGAGTATGACAACCGGCAGGAGCCATAGGAGTTGTCTTTATTTATTGTATGACCTGCGTGTCATTGAACAACGCCATGTAATTACTTTACTTTATTGCTAACCGGTAGCCATAGTAGTAGAAGTAATAGTTGGCGAGACAACTTCATGAAGACACGATGATGGAGATCATGATGATGGAGATCATGGTGTCATGCCGGTGACGATGATGATCATGGAGCCCCGAAGATGGAGATCAAAAGGAGCAAAATGATATTGGCCATATCATGTCACTATTTGATTGCATGTGATGTTTATCATGCTTATGCATCTTATTTGCTTAGAACGAAGGTAGTAAATAAGATGATCCCTTACAACAATTTCAAGAAGTGTTCTCCCCTAACTTTGCACCGTTGCTAAAGTTCGTCGCTTCTAAGCACCACGTGATGATCGGGTGTGATGGATTCTTACGTTCACATACAACGGGTGTAAGACAGATTTACACACGCGAAACACTTAGGGTTAACTTGACGAGCCTAGCATGTACAGACATGGCCTCGGAACACAGAGACCAAAAGGTCGAGCATGAGTCATATAGTAGATACGATCAACATGAAGATGTTCACCGATGATGACTAGTCCGTCTCAGGTGATGATCGGACACGGCCTAGTTGACTCGGATCATGTAATCGCTTAGATGACTAGAGGGATGTCTATCTGAGTGGGAGTTCATAAGATGAACTTAATTATCCTGAACATAGTCAAATGATCTTTGCAAATTATGTCGTAAGCTCGCGCTTTAGTTCCACTGTTTAGATATGTTCCTAGAGAAAATATAGTTGAAAGTTGATAGTAGCGATTATGCGATCAGTAGAAAGCTTATGTCCTTAATGCACTGCTCAGTGTGCTGAACCCCAAACGTCATTTGTCGATGTTGCGAACATCGGACATACACATTTTGATAACTACGTGATAGTTCAGTTAAATGGTTTAAGTAGAGGCACCAAAGACGTTTTTCAAAACGTCGCGGAACATATGAGATGTTTCGAGGGCTGAAATTGGGATTTCAGGCTCGTGCCCACGTCAAGAGGTATGAGACCTCCGACGATTTTCTTAGCCTGCAAACTAAGGGAGAAAAGCTCAATCGTTGAGCTTGTGCTCAGATTGTCTGAGTGCAACAATCACTTGAATCGAGTGGGAGTTGATCTTCCAGATGAGATAGTGATGTTTCTCCAAAGTCATTGCCACCAAGCTGCTAGAGCTTCATGATGAACTATAACACATCAGGGATAGATATGATGATCCTTGAGGTATTCGCGATGTTTGACACCGCAAAAGTAGAAATCAAGAAGGAGCATCAATTGTTGATGGTTGGTGAAACCACTAGTTTCAAGAAGGGCAAGGGCAAGAAGGGATACTTCATGAAACGGCAAATCAGCTGCTGCTCTAGTGAAGAAACCCAAGGTTGAACCCAAACCCGAGACTAAGTGCTTCTGTAATAAGGGGAACAACCACTGGAGCAGAATTACCCTAGATACTTGGTAGATAAGAAGGCTGGAAAGGTCGATAGAAGTATATTGGATATACATTATGTTAATGTGTACTTTACTAGTACTCCTAGTAGCACCAGGGTATTAGATACCGGTTCGGTTACTAAGTGTTAGTAACTCCAAATAAAAGCTACGGAATAAACGGAGACTAGCTAAAGGTGAGCTGACGATACGTGTTGGAAATGTTTCCAAGGTTGATGTGATCAAGCATCGCACGCTCCCTCTACCATCGAGATTGGTGTTAAACCTAAATAATTGTTATTGGTGTTTGCGTTGAGCATAGACATGATTGGATTATGTCTGTCGCAATACGGTTATTCATTTAAGGAGAATAATGGTTACTCTATTTATTTGAATAATACCTTCAATGGTCTTGAACTTAAAGGAGCGGTTTATTGAATCTCGATCGTAGTGATACACATTTTCATGCCAAAAGATATAAGATAGTAATGATAGTACCACTTACTTGTGGCACTGCCATGTAAGTCCTATTGGTATAAAACGCATGAAGAAGCTCCATGTTGATGGATCTTTGGACTCACTCGTTTTGAAAAGTTTGAGACATGCGAACCATGTCTATTGGTGTATACGCATGAAGAAACTCCATGCAGATGGATCGTTTGGACTCACTTGATTTTGAATCACTTGAGATATGCAAATCATACCACATGGGCAAAATGACTGAAAAGCCTCGTTTTCAGTAAGATGGAACAAGATAGCACCTTGTTGGAGGTAACACATTTTGATGTGTGCAGTCCAATGAGTGCTGAGGCATGCAGTGAGTATCGTTATGTTCTTACTTCACAGATGATTCGAGTAGATGTTGAGTATATTTACTTGATGAAACACAAGTCTGAATTATTGAATGGTTCAAGTAATTTCAGAGTGAAGTTGAAGATCATCGTGACAAGAGGATAAAATGTCTATGATATGATCATAGAGATGACTATCTGAGTTACGAGCTTTGGCACGCAACAAAGACATTGTGGAAATTGTTTCACAATTAATATCGCCTGGAACACCATAGTGTGATGGTGTGTCCGAACATCATAGTTGCACCCTATTGGATATGGTGTGTACCATGATGTCTCTTATCGAATTACCACTATCATTTATGGGTTAGGCATTAGAGACAACCGCACTCACTTTAATAGGGTACCACGTAATTCCGTTGAGATGACACCGTTTGGAGAAACCTAAGTTGTCGTTCCTTAAAAGTTTGGGGCTGCGACGCTTATGTGAAAAAGGTTTCAGGTTGATAAGCTCGAACCCAAAGCGGATAAAATGCATATTCATAGGACACCCAAAACAGTTGGGTATACCTCCTAATTCAGATCCGAAAGCAATAGGGATTGTTTCTTGAATCGGGTCCTTTCTCGAGAAAAGTTTGTCTCGGAAAGTTGAGTGGGAGGATGGTGGAGACTTGATAAGGTTATTGAACCGTCACTTCAACTAGTGTGTAGCAGGGCACAGGAAGTTGTTCCTGTGGCGCCTACACCAATTGAAGTAGAAGCTTATGATAGTGATCATGAAGTTTCAGATCAAGTCACTACCGAACCTCGTAGGACGACAAGGACGCGTACTGCTTTGGAGTGGTACGGTGATCCTGTCTTGAAGGTCATGTTGCTAGACAACAATGAACCTACGAGCTATGGATAAGCGATGGTGGGCCCATATTCCGACAAATGGTTAGAAGCCATGAAATCCGAGATAGGATCCATGTATCAGAACAAAGCATGTACTTTGGTGGACTTTCCCGATGATCGGCAAGCCATTGAGATAAATGGATCTTTAAGAAGAAGACGGACGTGGACGGTAATGTCGCCGTCTATGAAGCTCGACTTGTGGTGAAGAGTTTTTCACAAGTTCAAGGAGTTGACTACGATGAGATTTTCTCATCCGTAGCGATGCTTAAGTCCGTCGGAATCATGTTAGCATTAGCTGCATTTATGAAATCTGGCAGATGGATGTCAAAACGAGTTTCCTTACCAGTTTTCATAAGGAAAGGTTGTATGTGATACAATCAGAAAGGTTTTGTCGATCCTAAGGATGCTAAAAGGTATGCTAGCTCCAGCGATCCTTCTAAGGACTGGAGTAAGCATCTCGGAGTTGGAATATGTACTTTGATAAGATGATCAAAGATTTTGGGTTTATACAAAGTTTATGAGAAACTTGTATTTCCAAAGAAGTGAGTGGGAGCACTATAGAATTTCTGATGAGTATATGTCGTTGACATATTGATGATCAGAAATGATGTAGAATTTTCTGTAAAGCATATAGGGTTATTTGAAAAGTGTTTTTCAAGGGAAAACCTGGATTAAGCTACTTGAACATTGAGCATCAAGATCTATGAGGATAGATCAAAAACGCTAAATGGTACTTTCAAATGAGTACATACCTTGACATGATCTTGAAGGTGTTCAAGATGGATCAGTCAAAGAAGGAGTTCTTGGCTGAGTTGTAAGGTATGAAGTTAAGACTTAAAGCTCAACCACGGCAGAAGAGAGAGAAAGGACGAAGGTCGTCCCCTATGCTTTAGACGTAGGCTCTACAAAATGCTATGCTGAGTACCGCACCTGATGTGTGCCTTGCCACATGTCTGGCAAGAGGGTACAAAGGTGATCAAGGAGTGGATCACCAGACAGCGGTCAAAATTGTCCTTGGAGTAATAAGGACATGTTTCTCGATTATGGAGGTGATAAAGAGTTTGGCGTAAAGGGTTACGTCGATGCAAGCTTTAAGACCTATCCGAGTGACTCTGAGTAGCAAACCGGATACGTATAGTGGAGCAACCATTTGGAAAAGCTCCAAGTGGAGCGTGGAAGCAGCATTTACAATATGACCTAGAGATTTGCGAAGTACATACGGATCTGAATGTTGCAGATCCGTTGACTAAAACCTCTCTCACAAGCAAAACATGATCAAACCCCAGAACTCATTGAGTCTTAACCACATGATGATGTGAACTAGTTTAGTGACACTAGTAAACTCTTTGGATGTTGGTCACATGGCGATGTGACCTGTGAGTGTTAATCACATGGCGATGTGAACTAGATTATTGACTCTAGTGCAAGTGGGAGACTGTTGGAAATATGCCCTAGAGGCAATAATAAATTAAGTTATTATTATATTTCCTTGTTCATGATAATCGTTTATTATCCATGCTATAATTGTATTGATAGGAAACTCAGATACATGTGTGGGTACATAGACAACACCATGTCCCTAGTAAGCCTCTAGTTGACTAGCTCGTTGATCAACAGATGGTTACGGTTTCCTGACCATGGACATTGGATGTCGTTGATAACGGGATCACATCATTAGCAGAATGATGTGATGGACAAGACCCAATCCTAAGCCTAGCACAGAGATCGTGTAGTTCGTATGCTAAAGCTTTTCTAATGTCAAGTATCTTTTCCTTAGACCATGAGATTGTGCAACTCCCGGATACCGTAGGAATGCTTTGGGTGTACCAAACGTCACAACGTAACTGGGTGGCTATAAAGGTGCACTACAGGTATCTCCGAAAGTGTCTGTTGGGTTGGCACGAATCGAGACTAGGATTTGTCACTCTGTGTAAACGGAGAGGTATCTCTGGGCCCACTCAGTAGGACATCATCATAATGTGCACAATGTGACCAAGGGGTTGATCACGGGATGATGTGTTACGGAACGAGTAAAGAGACTTGCCGGTAACGAGATTGAATAAGGTATCGGTATACCGATGATCGAATCTCGGGCAAGTACAATACCGTTAGACAAAGGGAATTGTATACGGGATTGATTTAGTCCTTGACATCGTGGTTCATCCGATGAGATCATCATGGAACATGTGGGAGCCAACATGGGTATCCAGATCCCGCTGTTGGTTATTGACC
The DNA here is from genome assembly GCF_002162155.2 of Triticum dicoccoides. Lineage (NCBI taxonomy): Eukaryota > Viridiplantae > Streptophyta > Magnoliopsida > Poales > Poaceae > Triticum > Triticum dicoccoides. The sequence goes on along the minus strand of NC_041386.1, from coordinate 711,523,253 downwards.
GGAGAACGTCTCGGTCATGTCTGCATGGTTCCCGAACCCGTAGGGTCTACACACTTAAGGTTCAATGACGCTAGGGTTATAAAGGAAGTTTGTATGTGGTTACCGAATGTTGTTCAGAGTCCCGGATGAGATCCCGGACGTCATGAGGAGTTCCGGAATGGTCCAGAGGTAAAGATTTATATATGGGAAGTCATGTTTTGGTCACCGGAAAAGTTTCGGGTTTTTCCGGTAACGTACCGGGACCACCGGGAGGGTCCCGGGGATCCACCAAGTGGGGCCACCAACCCCGGAGGGCTGCATGGGCCAAGTGTGGGAGGGAACCAGCCCTAGGTGGGCTGGTGCGCCCCCCACAAGGGGCCCAAGGCGCAAGGGAGAGTGGGAGGGGGCAAACCCTAGGGCAGATGGGCCCTAAGGCCCACCCCAGGCGCGCCTCCCCTCTCTCCCCCTCTGGCCGCCACCCAGATGGCATCTGGGGGCTGCCGCCACCCTTGGGGAGGGAACCCTAGAGGGGGCGCAACACCCTCCCCTCCCCGTATAAATACTTGAGGCTTGGGGGTTGCCCAACACATGAGTTTCTTCTCCAGTTGGCGCAGCCCTACCTCTCTTTCTCCTCATATCTCGTGGTGCTTGGCGAAGCCCTGCTGGACTACCACGCTCCTCCATCACCACCGCGCCGTTGTGCTGCTGCTGGATGGAGTCTTCCTCAACCTCTCCCTCTCTCCTTGCTGGATCAAGGCATGGGAGACGTCATCGGGCTGTACGTGTGTTGAACGCGGAGGTGTCGTCCGTTCGGCACTAGGATCTCCGGTGATTTGAATCACGACGAGTATGACTCCTTCAACCCCGTTCTCTTGAACGCTTCCGCTTAGCGATCTACAAGGGTATGTAGATGCACTCTCCTTCCCCTCGTTGCTGGTTTCTCCATAGATAGATCTTGGTGATTCGTAGGAAAATTTTGAATTTCTGCTACGTACCCCAACAATTGCGTGGCGTGATGTCACACCACAACCAAGCCTTTATTTGAAATGTTTTTATTGTACCACTTCAGCGCGTTTAGCGATGCGGTTTCCTTGGCACGTCCTGTCGAAGCAGAGATCGTGTTCCCCTTATTCTGGGATTCGCATCAATACGGACGTGGGTGACCCAACCGCGCCCGTTGCCACGCCCCCTTCATCGAAGGTGGGTTCCAAACGGTCACGGGGACGGCTCTTGGTATTCTTCCTCTTTATAATGAGACCAAGGCCCGTTCATTTTATTCAATCTTCTATCGAATCCGCCCCTCTCCCTGAGTTCCAACACCCAGGGCTCCGAATTCAGGTACCTTCGATCCTCGACAATGTCCGGTCCTGATCTACAAGGCCGGTGGATGCCCTCCTCCGTCACGGAGGAGGACGTGCTAAAGCTGAGAGATGACAGGTATTTAACCTACGAGATTTCGCATAGGCTGCCTGCTCGAGGGCAAGTTATCCCAACTCCCGAGCCTGGCGAGATCGTCGTGTTCATGTCTCACTTCCGTCGGGGTTTAGGCTTCCCGACGGATCCCTTCATGAGGGGGCTCATGTTTTACTATGGGCTGGAATTCCACGACCTGGCTCCGGAGTCCATCCTCCATATCTCATCATTCATTGTCGTTTGTGAAGCCTTCCTCCGCACTACCCCTCACTTCGGCTTATGGCTCAAAACCTTCAACGTGGAGCCGAAGATGATTGAGGGGCGTCAGGCAGAGTGCGGCGGGGCGGTTATAAGCAAGAGGGCCGAAGCTCCATGGCCCAAGGGCTCTTTCCAAGAGGAGCTCGGCTTGTGGCAACAGGAGTGGTTTTATATCACCGCTCCCTGGGGCAGCAGGCAGAAGCCTCCGCCCGTCTTTCGCTCGGGCCCTCCATAGCAGCTGACGTCATGGGTCAACAAGGGGCGTGACTGGGGGTCGCCCAAAGACGTCCTCCTGTTGCAGGACCGGATTCGAGTCCTCCAAGAAAGGGAGATCAATCTAGTCGCAGTGGTGCAGGTCATGTTGATCCGGCGCCTACTGCCCTGCAAACGTCGCCCCCTCCGCCTGTGGGAATTTAATCAGGAGGGGCCGCGAGCTCTTCAACACTTCATGGGTTTGACTCCCATGGAGATGTATAAACTGTTCTTCGGATCGCAAGAGACGCATCCGAAATTGACCGAGGACGCTGGCCTAAGCTGCAATCACCCGGATACTCAAGTAAGTAGCCATGTGTCCGGACACACCATCCATTTATCTATCTTGAGCTTGCCTTTTAACCAGCTACCCCTGGACAGGAGTGGATAGCGCAAGCAAAACTGATACGGTGTCCGGCCCCCCTCCCTGAGACCACGCAGGATCCCATGTTAATCAAAATGTTGGAGGTTGCACCTTCAAATGAGGGCGAAGGGGGGCACGGGGAAACTGTCACCTCTGCCAAGGGGGCGTTTAGTAAGGGAGGAATCGAGAGTCCCTCCTTCCAGGGGGAGAAGCGGAACGCTTCCGAAGACCCGGAGGCCAAGGCCTCAAAGCGGGGAAAGAAATCTGTACCGGAAGGTCCTGCGCCAGGAAGCGCCCCGGCCGTACTGTCTCCTCGGAGGAATCAGCCCTCTAACGAGCCGTAAGTAAAAAGGGGGATTTTATAATTATTAGACACCCCTGCTTAATGTCTAAAGGTAACCAAAGTTTTTACCTTGTAGTTCGGATCTCAGCCCATCTCAGCAATGCTCATCTTCGGGAGACCTTCGTCCGGAGATGATGGAGAGCGAAACGCCTCCATCTGCCGCCCCATCGCATGGGGCGGACGACCCTGACCCGCCGGAGAGTTCGGCACCCATTGGAGTACGGCCGGTGGAGCTGCAGGATTTGCTTAATAGGGCGTCCATCTCAGAAGATCACCGCACATTAATGGGTAATGTGATTGAGAGGATCTCGTCCACCGAAAGCGGGTTGTATGAGGCCGTCGGAAGTTTACTGACGGGATTTGAGGTACGCAAAAAAGGACATACCTGTTGACAGTTTTGCACATGAAGTGCGCCCTGTATAGTAGCCCCTGAGACTTGGTATGCTGTCGAAAACGGCAGCGTGCCTAGGATCATAATCTCAGTTATTAACTGTCGCCTTTCCTATGCAGGTGGCGGAACGTTCGGTGGCCAGCCGGATGGATGGATTCACCGAGCTGAAGAAGCAACTCAACGCTGCAGATGCGGACATCTCACTGGTCAATAAACGACTTGATGAGTCACAAGGTATGTGATTGTGCCGCGGTCGCTTAGTAAGGGAGCTGATGCCCATTCCTTACAAGTTGTATGCTTGATGCAGATGGTGCTGCTGCTGTGGAAGACCTTCGAGCAGAACTTGCTCGGGCCAAGGAGCAAGCTAGAAAAAGTGAGGCGGCTGCCTTGAAGGCAGCGGAAGAGCTAGAAGCCGAGAAGGCTGCTCACTGCCGAAGTAGGGAGGATATGGCCGGAATGGCCATGAAATTAAAAGTTGCTACCGAACGCCTGGAGGTTCTTGAAGGAGAACGCCGAGCGGAGCAAGAGGACCTGAAGAAGGCCGATGCCGAAGCCAAGGATGCCCGTAGTGCGATGCGGGCTATGAAGGAGGAACTGCGTCAGCTGCGTAGGAAGTTCACGGATCCGAAGTATGCTCAGCTGGGCCGATTGTACGGTGCGGAGGATCCTTATCTGGACTTGGCGGCGAGTGCGGCTGACGCAGTCATGCACTTTCGAAGCCAAGAGGATCATGAAATGGAAGAGCTTTTCTGGTCTCAATTCCATAGTCCGGAGCGTCCACTTCCGTTGAGTGATCGGCTGGTTGAGTGGGCTAAGCTGAATAGATTGTCCGGACTGGCCATGACGGATGTGGTAACTCATCTGTGGCCGAAAAGCCCCAAGTCGAAGAGTTATTTTGGCTTGTTGCAGCAATTCCTTGGGGCAGTGCCGCATATTAAGGCGATGAAGCGGTCGGCATGCATAGAAGGTGCGCGGATGGCTCTCGCCCGTGGTAAAACATACTGGGCGGAGATGGATGCCACCGCTGTTGCATCCCGGGGTTCGGACAAAAGCCGATTCCCCATCGAGCATTACTTTGAGGAAGTCCTGCAGGGCGCTCGTATAATAGAGTCGCAGTGCTCGAAAGATGTTATGTTTGAATGACATGTATGATTTCTAAGATCATGTTTATAATGCAATGACTTTTTATACTTGTGTGTTCAAGTATTGAACTATCTCCTGTGCGGCCGTATATGTATGTATAATCTGAAAGATGGCAGTCTTTGACTTCAGCCCCCACGCACATGGTGCGGGGGTGTTTGCAAAAAGAAAAACGCTTTTTCACACTTAATCCAACGTCTTGGTCCTTTTAAGGAGTTGATAGCATAGCAAACTAGGCAACCGGACTATAATGCTTTATCACTTTCACTTAGCCATAGGAGCTCGAATGTGGGGCTACTATATAGCCCCTGATGGCACCGCGCTTCTCCGAACTTGGGGCGCGTATGTGCCTGACCAGGAAGCGGTCCTTCATCAAAGTGGAGGAATTCTAAACATTCCAATGGTCGATCGAGTGGTTGACCAGTCTCTCGTTATATCATGACAGTCAGTTTTCGGCTTTCTCTACTGAGGTGCTCTCCCGGCCGAACCGGGGCACAATCGCAGTAGCTCTCCTGGTGCCGCGTTAGCCGATGATACGGAACGTAAGGCAGCAAAACATAGGAGCCAGGCAAACCCAACATTTGACCAAAGACATGATTCGGAGCTGATGCATATAAAGCCTAACTCGAGACGCCGAACACTCCCTGAGGTGTTCGGTCTTTATGATATCGGGCAGAATAAAGCCCTAAGCCCCTAGTGTCCAGGTACAGGTGGGAACTTCTGACGCGGTCGATGCCAAAACGCCAGCCTCCTCCTCGGCTCTGGTAGGAAACCGGGGGATGTGTATCAACAAGAGACAGTGAGAAAGGTTTACGCAGGGTCTTAATCTGAAAAGAATCCTTGCAACGGGTCCCTACTGCACGTCTACGCCTGTGTCTCCGTTGTGCTGTATCTTGGACGGGTGTAGCACGTGCTTCATCTGTAAAAGAGAAGGACTTAGTTTCTAAGAAATATCGTGCAAAAAGTGTATCAAAATAAAGTATAATTTGGAAGATGAAGAAAGTTGAGCTTTATTGGCTTTCATCATTTATGCGCATGGCCCCCTAAAAAAAGAGGGGGTATGCGGCTGGGAAGCCCCTTGCCGGACTCGTCTAACCATGTACGAGGTCTAAATGACCTGTTTTTAGGGGCTTTGATGCAATGTCGGAATAATGTGTGGTTGTCTAGGCAGCCGCACATTCTCCATGGTCGAGAGACACCTGGAGTTTTAAGAATATGCCACGTGGACCGGGCATTTTTAAGCGTAAGAGACGCGTAATGCGGTATTGCATGAAAGTGCGCGAAAGCTGCACGCCCCAGTAGTGCTTAAGGGCTACTGCTAAATGGGGCGATGGAGGGTGAGCTTTTCACGACGGAGGTTGTCGGATGAACCGAACACGACCCCTAGTGGTACAGAGCGTGTAAAATTGGCTAAAAAGGCCTGGCGTCACTCCTTTGAAGGAAGTGCTGCTATAACGAATTTTGGTGGGTTCTATCCCCAGTCTGCGGAGGTGTCCTGGTATAGCAGGGGCCGCTGTGTGTTATCACGTGAAGTGAGTTTACTGTTTTGACTTCTAATGGGAAAGTCTTTTGGTTTCCGGAGCGCTGCTTTTGGGTTTCGTCACTGTCACTTGGTGTGTCGAGCCCTTTGTGTTTGGCGTTAAGTCGGCCGGACCGCTTGAAGACCCAACAATCTCTGTGGGTATGGTTTGCAGGCTTCCCGGAGGTACCATGTATTTGACATAGTCTATCCAGAATCTTGTTGAGGTTGGATAACTCGTCACTGTTATCCTTTAAGGGCAGTGTTTTGTTGTTGGCCGAGAGCTTTTGAATCCGGCGTTGACCGCCGTACTATTTGGGCCATTCTCCTTGTTCCGGCGCTGATCTTTTTTGCGTCGTGTTTTCCCATTTCCATCCCTGATTTCGGATGTACTCGGGTCGCTGGTGCTGCATCTAGCCAACCAGCTGTCTTCCCCGCGCAAAAGCGGGTCATGAGACTTGTTAGTGCGGCCATTGTTCTTGGTTTTTCCTGGCCGAGGTGTCTGGCGAGCCATTCGTCTCGGACGTTGTGTTTGAAGGCTACCAAGGCTTCAGCGTCCGGACAGTCGACTATTTGGTTCTTTTTAGTGAGGAACCTGTTCCAGAATTTGCGTGCTGATTCTCCGGGCTGTTGAGTTATGTGACTTAAATCATCTGCATCCGGAGGCCGGACATAAGTCCCCTGAAAATTTGCTCGAAACGCATCCTCAAGCTCTTCCCAACTCCCAATCATATTTTCTGGGAGGCTTTTAAGCCAATGCCGGGCCGGCCCTTTGAGCTTGAGGGGAAGGTATTTTATGGCATGGATATCGTCTCCTCTTGCCATGTGTATGTGTAGGATATAATCCTCAATCCAGACTCCGGGATCTGTTGTTCCGTCGTATGCCTCTATGTTTATGGGTTTAAATCCCGCTAGAAATCCATGATCATGTACCTCGTCGGTAAAACATAGCGGGTGTGCGGCGCCCCTGTATTTGGGTGTGCCGTTGTCTTCAAATGCTCGGCTGGTTGTGTTACTTCCTGGAGTCTTCTTTTTTGGCCCATAGATAGACCTGGCCGGGTTATCCTTTTTCTGAAGATCTTTATGCTGATCATGTGCCGGCTTGTGTGTGGCGCCCCGTGTTGCTCTTGGCCTGTCATCTGGTCGTCTATCCGGCCAGGCGGCCCCTTTCTTTTTTGACTGCGGGGGCTCGAAGGCCTCCTCGTCAAATTCGGGCAACAACTTGCGCTTCGGGTAGCTCTTTGTCTGGTGACTAGTGCCATATTTATCTGCGGTGTTGAGTACTTTGCTCCGTCTTATTCTGAGTGTGTCTTCCGCTGTTTTGAGCTTCCGCTTTTGCTTCTTCAAACTTCTTGCAGTGGCGACGAGCCTGTTATGGAGATTCGTATGCTCTGGTGATGTGAGATCATCTTCGCCGGGGATGGGTTGCTTGTCCGGTTCATGTCCGGCCGGCTGCTTGTTGACGTGTGCGTCGTCCACTGCTTCGCCCTGCTCTAGGGCCGGGTCCATATGGGTATCGTTTTTGTCGATGCCGGTCTTCGGGCGGTGCTTGTGTCGCCGCTTTGTTTGTCTGTTGGGGGAGTTGTCCTTCGCCACGTCCCGTTTTTCCTCATTGTCGCTTCCTTTTGGTGTGTCCACCATGCATACGTTGTGGGATGGGGTGGCTTTCCTACGCCCGTTAGGCGCTGGTTCTTGGTCGTCTCCGGCATCGTCGTCCATACCGTCGATGTCCTCAGAGTCGTAATCTAGCATGTCGGTTAGGTCGTCGACAGTGGCTACCAAGTGGGTGGTGGGTGGGCTCTGAATTTCTTCGTCGTCCGCATCCCAACCGTCCTGGCCGCAGTCCGGCCAGGCCTCTCCTGATAACGAGAGGTACTTTAGCAAACTCAAGATGTCGCCAAAAGGTGAGTGTTGAAAGATGTCCGCCGCGGTGAACTCCATGATCGGCGCCCAATCGGATTCGACTGGAGGGGGCGCGGGAGGTCCGGAGTCCGGCAAGGAGTCCGGCACCTCGGAGTCACGAGCTTCATGGGGGACAAGATCGATGTTCGGCTCTATCGCCGTAGAGGTTGCAGCCCCCGAGGCGGTGTCTAGGCATCCATCCTCGATCTGCGGAGCTGGCTCCGAATTGAAGATCGGAGTGGTTTCGAGTGCGGCCTCCAGGGTACTGTCCGGCGGCAGAGCTAAACCATGCCCATCGTGACAGTACGGCACGCTCGGCTGTGGCTTGAATCCGTCGAGGATCAAGTCCCCGCGGATGTCAGCCGTGAAGTACAAACTTCCAAATCTGACCTGATGGCCAGGGGCGTAGCCTTCGATCTGCTCCAGCTGGCCAAGCGAATTGGCCCGCAGTGCGAAGCCGCCGAACACGAAGATCTGTCCGGGGAGGAAGGTCTCACCCTGGACTGCATCGTTGTTGATGATCGAAGAAGCCATCGAGCCTATCGGTGACGACACAGAGGAACTCTCAATGAAAGCACCAATGTCGGTGTCAAAACCGGCGGATCTCGGGTAGGGGGTCCCGAACTGTGCGTCTAGGCGGATAGTAACAGGAGACGAGGGACACGATGTTTTTACCCAGGTTCGGGCCCTCTTGATGGAGGTAAAACCCTACATCCTGCTTGATTAATATTGATGATGTGGGTTACAAGAGTAGATCTACCACGAGATCAAGGAGGCTAAACCCTAGAAGCTAGCCTATGGTATGATTGTTGTTCGTCCTATGGACTAAGGCCATCCGGTTTATATAGACACCGGAGAGGGCTAGGGTTACACAGAGTCGGTTACAAAGGTAGGGGATCTACATATCCGTATCGCCAAGCTTGCCTTCCACGCCAAGGAAAGTCCCATCCGGACACGGGATGAAGTCTTCAATCTTGTATCTTCATAGTCTTGGAGTCCGGCCGATGATGATAGTTCGGCTATCCGGACACCCCCTAGTCCGGAACTCCCTCAGCGAGTATTTGTTATTTGTGTGCAGGTGATATTTACGTGGTGTGAGGAGGTTCTCCTACTGGTTCGATAACCATGGTCTCATCACTGAGGGAAATACCTACTGTCGCTATACTACATCATCCCTTCCTCTTTGGGGAAATGCCGATGTAGTTCTAGCAGACATCAGGGGCATGTCACTTTCTTCATTCATGCGGTCACTACTAGGAAAAGGCCTACTAATGGTGCACCAGTTTTGCCTACTAATGGCGCACTACTGGTGCGCCATTAGTTTCACGCCACTAGTATTTTTTACTAATGGCGCACCACTGGTGCGCCATTAGTATCTGGTATACTAATGGCGCACCACGCAGTGCGCCATTAGTATAGAACACCATGCACCATTAGTATGCCTCCCAGGGGGCCATATGTAACCATGTGCTTTGGCATACTAATGGCGCACTCTGTAGTGATGCGCCATTAGTATGAATATTAGGTTTTATTTTATTTTTTACTTTTTTGATTTTTGAAAAGGTTACAAAATATATTATTGGACAGAATATAGACAGCAGCACACAGCAACAGCAGATTCATCGAATACAATAGAAGATTAGTCTCCGAATACAATTCATCATATTAGTCTCCGAATTCAAAAGACCGAACAAAGATAAAACATTACAAGTCTCGAGACCGCGAGTACCGAGTTTGTCTTCACATGACAAGTCGATATCGATCATCTAAACTACAATCACATAGAAGAGAGCTGCGGTCATCACGATGAGCATCATCGCGATGAAACTGGTCTTCATCCGGTTCCTCCAACGCTCCCTCCTCTCTCCCGCTAGATAGCGGGCGTATCTAGATTTCGCCTCTGCCCTAGTGGTGTACCCTTTGTAACTGTTACCACTGAAACGGTGAACTTGTCTCCGACACTCCTCCCAGTCATCGTAGACTCCGGGAACCTTACCCTTGTACACGACATATGACGGCATCTCTATGCACAAGCCAAACAACAGACAATACATAAGCAATATATAAGTATGCAACAAAAGGATCGAAAGAGAAAAGCAAGACATTAATAGCACGATTCATGGTCCTACTAATAAATAGCATCAATTACATCTAAGTTGAACGACTGTCCAAACCAAAGAGACGTACAATTCATTAAATTTTAATTACAACATGAGCCAATCAATGTTTCGGAACTACACATCACTACTTTCGACTCGACTCATGGGACAGGAGCGTGGATGAAGCCGCCGTCTGTCGTGATGGTCATGAAATTGCGGGCGTTGTCAGCCTGCATTTGTAGCGTTCCGTCTATCTCACTGTTGGGCGGTTGATATCTGAGGAAGAACTGCCCTGAGGTATGAAGGACATCTTTATGGATGATGTCCGCAAACTCTGACTGGATGCGAAAGAATTCTTGTATGATGTCCGCGTCCTGGATTGCCGACAAGCTCACGGCCCAATCTTTGAGATTATCTGGTAGCAGAAGGTGATGATGGTCCCTTACGATCGCCCGCATGTGATGGAGGGCGTAGTAGGCATCCTTCTGACCGCCAGGCGGCTGCTTGACGCAGCAGAACATCGTATTGTGGGCGAACATGTGCTTGCCGTACTTACGAACTGCCCTGGTTAAGGTGCCTCCAGATTTGGCGTAGCCAGGGAGAACATCATCAAGAACTTTCTTGATATTTGTGTAGTCTATCTTGGAGTCATGGTTCGGGTCGAAATACGTGGCCATGGAATATTTCGGGCTTAAGAGGATGAGTGTGCAATTTGTGTCACTGCACAGAACACGGAATGTTAGAAAAAAAAGAATGATCGAAATCTAAGGAATCATATGTTATGGGGCGGTTAAGGGATGACTTACTCAGGAAAGTAAGCCACAGGGAAGTTATCCTTATCTGGGTTTGCCAGAATGACGCCTTCGAGGTGTGAACTCGCGACTTGGCGGTCCCCAGTGCTGCTCAAGAGCTTGGCACGCATGTAGAAGGGGTCGACTATCACGATGTCCGGGGTCTTGTCTCTAATGATCCGCATCTCCATACTCAGCAAAAACAGCCGAACGAAGGTGTAGTGCAGCAAATGAAGGTTAAACATAGCAAAGATGTCAACAACCCGCAGGACGATCGTACCCCCGATGTTGCCATCCACAAAGCCCTTGCCCTCTGGCACCTTGGCCACGAAAACCGGGTATGCCACATCATTCTCTTTGAGACGCCGCTTCTCCAAAGAAAGAACATTGTCATGCAGACTCCGCATAGCACCGGTTGCAGCATTGAGCATATTTGTCGGTAGCATCTCCCTACCCGCCACATGCACCCTCCTCGAGATATCCTTAGGTGAAGGTGGCCCGTCCTGAGCACGAATCGTACTCGGTGCCGGCTGGCTCGCACCGGCGCCCTTTCTAGTCTTTCGTTTCCGGCTCTTCTTCTTGATCTGCTGTAATGGGACCGAGTTCTGCTCACAGACCGCCTTCTTGAGCGTGTTGGGGCTGATAATATTTTGTACCTCAGCTATCTGAGGCTCGGTGAAGGCGGCAGCTGGAGGCGTCTCCTGAGAACTGAACGCCTGACGACGCCTGTTGCAACTGGGTTTCTCCGTCGTACCAGCTAGATCGCGGTCGTCTTGGTTGGGTTCTTGAGAAGGAGGCCCATAGAACTCGTCACCGTACCCATGTTCGGCAAAGTACTTATCGACATTGGTAAATGTACCATTGTCGTTGTCGTCGTCGTCCGGATCCTGTGCCATATGCATGTCCGGATCCTGTGCCATAGGGATGTCCGGCAGGTCCGGTAGCATTGCGGCGTTCTTGCCATGGCTTGGTGCCGGCACGACTGGCGGTCTTGTCTGTGGGGTGGTGTCCCCCGCCCCCAAATGAATCTGGCTCTTCGGCCAAAGCAGGGGCCAGCTTACGCAGGCGCTGAGGGTCATCTCATCTTCTTCGTCGGCCCCAGCGGGTCGAATCGGAGGTAACAGCTCGTCGCAGCCTGGCAGCACCCGAACCACTTCAACCCTATACACTGTGGGTGGCATCGGATTACCGTGGAACACGGGGTTGCCCGGTTGAACGATTCTGCCCTTGGCGACATCGACCAACTCGCCGCCCATGAAGTGCAGGAGAGTGCAAGGAACGTCGGCGGTGCCCTGCGAAAACATGTAGGGCGTCAGGGATGCCCAGTCAAAGGCAAGGAGATGAAGTCATTGGCTGAAAGGCTTAGTTACCGTGATGTCGTCGAGCTCGGCTAATGTTGAGGCACCGCCAACGGCGGGCGTGCAACTAACGGAGGGGCCGCTTGCTGGCGAGGTGCCAGCCGGCATACACCCGGGTGCATTAACCTCCAATGCCCGTGCCGGCGCTGGAGACACGAATACCGCCTCCGCCGGAGACACCAATGGCACCGCCTATGCGCTGTGCGAGTTGCTGGCCGTGAAGCTGGGAACCGGGGGAGGCCCCTGTTGGCCGCCCGCAATCCACGTCGTCAGCCCATGAATCAACATAGGCACCATGGCGTTGAGCTTCATTCCTAGTTGTTGTTCCACTTGCTCTTGGACAAGTTCCAGAATCCGCGCCACTTGTGCCTTGAGTGCTTCAACCTCGCGCGACTGGCTTTCCGAGCTGGTCTTTTTCTCCTTTAGCCCACCAGCGGTATAGTATGACGACCATTTTGTGGACAAGCCTTTGCCGGCCACACGACCAGCTGACGTCGGCTTACTGAGCTTATCCTTGTTTTTCATTACATTCAACGCCCTATTTAAAGGGGTGTCTAAAGGGGAGCTCTGAGACGACCCCGCGCTACTGCTTTCTTTGTCCTGCGGAAGGAACGTGAACCATTTAGAATTATTGGGGATTAATTAGAATGCAACCATATGGAGCTAATTACGCGGGGGTGTATTCCTTGCCAGAACTAGCTCAAGGGCCCTGGTCTTTGGATCCGTGGTAAGCTCCTTTGTTACCGGGTCCTCCTTGTACCGGGCCCTGAGAAAGTTCCTGGTCTGCTTGTCACGGTATTTCTCGAAGCGGGGCGGTAGGCCTTGCTCGGCACGCTCCGCGTCCTCCTTGTCCCATATAGGCTCCGCCACTCTGTAACCGCCGGGACCGAGTTGGTGGACCCCTAAGTTCAACTGACGCATTTGTTTTCCCCGCTGACTTGATTCGGAGGTTGCGCTGCTCTCGCACTTGACCTTGAACTCCTTGTAGTCATCTTCGCTCATCAAAGGATATTTCGCCTTGATCTTGTCATAACTATCACCTTTTTCAATCATTGCCTTCACCGTGCTTCTCCAAGTAGACAGGGACGTGCTCATCCTCGTGAGGGCGGCACTGTTCACTTTATTCCCTGAGAGGCGTGTGTTTGCAAACTCAACGGGGAACTTGTAACGTTCGTGCAGCTTCGTGAAGAGGAGGCTGCGCAAATTCCCTCGGTCCTTATGCCTTAGGTTCTCGGTGTTGATCGAGACGGTGCTCCGGAGAATGCACCCGAGCTGAACCAAGTACCCCTTGACTACTTGTGTGGGCGCCGTCGGATGCCCGTCGGAGTTCACTTCAGTAAATTCCTCCCTGACGGTGCCGAGCACGCTCGGGCGCCAATCCTTCCGTTGCCTCTTCGGTTGGCTGCCATCTGTGCGTGCGCCGCCATCATCAGTGGTGGCATCCTCGGCGGCGCCATCAGTGATGTCATCCCCGACGCCACTAGGGGTTGTGTAGTCAGGATCGGTGTCTTCCGCGGCGTCCTCATAGCGGTGATGTTCTTCCTCCAACTCCTGGGACAGCTCCTAGAATTGCTTGCCGCCCGAACCGCCGGCCTCATCGTTGTGGGCCGTGTTTCGCTCTAAATAGGAAAAAAGTTTGGTCAAAAAGTTGGTTATTGTCAAGGAACAAGATCATGGTCTCATCATTTAGGGTTTGTCGACACCGAGGCATCCTAAAAGCTAAGCTTTTATCATTTAGGGTTTGTCGACGCCGAGGCACCCTAAAAGCCTAAGCGTACATCATTTAGGTTCTCATCGACACCGAGGCATCCGGGGCAGCCAAGTTAAGTTTTCATCATTTTGGGTTTATCGATGCCAAGGCACCCTAGGTTGGGCCTAATCACTTGGCACTAATCACTTGGCTCTATTGCCACCTATGTTGGGTTTATCATCTAGGGTTTATCGATGCTAAGGAGAATTCTAAGTTGGGCCTAATCACTTGGCTCTATTGCCACCTATGGTTTAATGCAGCAAGAATGGCGGGGCAGTTGATCCTACTTAACTAAGTACTAAGATACCCCGGCCCATGCATTAGTCGCAAGTACCCCATATGTCCTATTTTTAGCAAAGTCATGCTAAAATTCACGGAAAATTTCAGCATGACCTTTGCTGAAAATAGGACATAAGGAGTACCCGAATTTGCCGGAACGGAAGTTAATCGACATTCTGGCAAACTCAAGGGCCTCTCGGGGTACCTGCAAATTCATCACGACACAATGGTCGGAGACAAAACCCAGCAAACTAGCAAGATGATCATCATCTTTGCAAGACAATAGCTCAAGTTTTTGACAGTAGCATCTGAAGAAAACAGCATTGCAACATTCAAGTTCAGACATACACACTGAACATTTGACCAGTTACCTCTGAAGAAAAATATACGCTGACTATTGGATACAAAGAAAACAGCTATTGTAAACATTAAGTCATGGTAGTGTGCGCTGAAACAATTACAGTATAGGAACAACAACACAACAGTAGCTCAGTTACTAGAGGACTGTAAAAAACAAACACAAAAAACACAGAACAGTCATTTCCTTGTGTGTGCTATACATATAGATGAAAATGGATTTGTTGCTACAGTAATTACAGTTCTAAGGAAAGGGAGTTACAGTTTAACATCATCAAGTAGTGTTACATAAAATAGGTGCAAATTACAAAGGCTGACAAAGCGACAGATCATAGGATTAACAAAACTCAGAGACTACCAAATTTACGCCGACCTAAAAAGCAGAAATACAAGTCCTCAGTAAGTGTAAGAGAAGTGTACTAGAGCTGTAAACAGACTTAAAAAACCCAACTACTGGACACAGTAAATCATGGTCATTTTAACTATAAAAAGAGTTCCACATGACAGTAGATGATGGGAAGAGCTCAAATACTAGTACAAAGATAAACTTGAAAGATGATCAACAACAGCCGCAGAGATACTATTGTGAAGCAAAATTTGAGGAAAAGAGGAAATTCAGAACATGAGAGACAAAACTCTATTTTCATGACAGAACATGCTCAGGGCTTCAATTTGAAATACTACTGGAAGATAACTAACTAAAAATATGTGGAAGTGGAGCATTGCCACTCTACATAAAGATAACGTAATGTAACAAAAGTGTAACTCTATCTATCTACAATGAGTGGAAATGGCCAAGCCTAAACAACTTACTACTTAACCAATTCTTAGGCAGACCATACACAACACGGTGGCTCATAACGCACCAATCAGTCAGATAACAAGAGCAGTTTAGCACCATTGATACAGTGCTCCAGCTACCAAACCAAACAAGTAAATCAATTACCACACCAGCAGAACCATCTGCGACTTACCTGTTGGAAATATGCCCTAGAGGCAATAATAAAAGCATTATTATTATATATCCTTGTTCATGATAATTGTCTTTATTCATGCTATAATTGTGTTATCCGGAAATGGTAATACATGTGTGAATAACAGACACCAACATGTCCCTAGTGAGCCTCTAGTTGACTAGCTCGTTGATCAACAGATAGTCATGGTTTCCTGACTATGGACACTGGATGTCATTGATAACGAGATCACATCATTGGGAGAATGATGTGATGGACAAGACCCAATCCTAAACATAGCACAAGATCGTATAGTTCGTTTGCTAGAGTTTTCCAATGTCAAAGTATCTTTTCCTTAGACCATGAGATCGTGTAACTCCCGGATACCGTAGGAGTGCTTTTGGTATGCCAAACGTCACAACGTAACTGGGTGACTATAAAGGTAGACTATGGGTATCTCCGAAAGTGTCTGTTGGGTGACAAGGATCAAGACTGGGATTTGTCACTCCGTATGATGGAGAGGTATCACTGGGCCCACTCGGTAATGCATCATCATAATGAGCTCAGAGTGACCAAGTGTCTGGTCACGGGATCATGCATTACGGTACGAGTAAAGTGACTTGCCGGTAACGAGATTGAACGAGGTATTGGGATACCGACGATCGAATCTCGGGCAAGTAACATATCGATAGACAAAGGGAATAGCGTACGGGATTGATTGAATCCTCGACATCGTGGTTCATCCGATGAGATCATCGTGGAGCATGTGGGAGCCAACATGGGTATCCAGATCCCGCTGTTGGTTATTGACCGGAGAGTCGTCTCGGTCATGTCTGCTTGTCTCCCGAACCCGTAGGGTCTACACACTTAAGGTTCGGTGACGCTAGGGTTATGAAGATATGTATATGCAGAAACCCGAATGTTGTTCGGAGTCCCGGATGAGATCCCGGACGTCACGAGGAGTTCCGGAATGGTCCGGAGGTAAAGAATTATATATAGGAAGTGCTATTTCGGGCATCGGGACAAGTTTCGGGGTTATCGGTATTGTACCGAGACCACCGGAAGGGTCCCGGGGGTCCACCGGGTGGGGCCACCTATCCCGGGGGGGCACATGGGCTGTAGGGGGTGCGCCTTGGCCTAGATGGGCCAAGGGCACCAGCCCCTATAGGCCCATGCGCCTAGGGTTTCCACCATGGAAGAGTCCATGTGGTGGAAGGCACCCCTAGGTGCCTTGGGAGGGAGGGAAACCTCCCCTTGGCCGCCGCCCCCCCTAGTAGATCTCATCTACTAGGGCCGGCGCCCCTCCCTGGCACCCCTATATATAGTGGGGGGGAGAGGAGGGATTTCAGACCAGCCCCTGGCGCCTCCATCTCCCCCCGTTACGTCTCTCCCTCGTAGTCTCGGCGAAGCCCTGCTGCTGTGACGCCCTGCATCCACCACCACGCCGTTGTGCTGCTGGATCTTCATCAACCCCTCCTCCCCCCTTGCTGGATCAAGAAGGAGGAGACGTCTCCCGTCCCGTACGTGTGTTGAACGCGGAGGTGCCGTCCGTTCGGCGCTGGTCATCGGTGATTTGGATCACGTTGAGTACGACTATATCATCACCGTTCTTTTGAACGCTTCCGTGCACGATCTACAAAGGTATGTAGATGCATCTAATCACTCGTTGCTAGATGAACTCCTAGATGATCTTGGTGAAACGAGTAGGAAAAATTTTTTTGTTTTCTGCAACGTTCCCCAACATTACCGTGGCCGATGCATGAAATTCGGTTGTAGCTGAGGTTGAGCACGCGAAGCTTCGTCAGTTCCCGAAGCCCCTCGACGTTGGCAATCTTGTTCCGCGACAGATCCAGCGAGTGCAGGCCCTTCGGCAGCGATCCGGGGGAGATATGAACTACATGACGAACAGAACAACCCAAATTCAGTTACTGAATGTCTTAAGATGCTACTAGGGTTCGTGAATGTCTGATTCATAGGATACTGGATGGTAGAGTTTGTGAGAAATCTTCCTTTGCTATATGTTTGAATTCTTAATTCCCACTGGGTTGTTTTAACTGAATCTACTATTTTCATCAGGCTGGAGACTGGCAACAAGAAGCAGCAGCCGCGTGACGACGGCGGAGGCAACGCGCGAGCACGTGGGGCCAGGCGTCCGCGCATGAGCGCGCGGGAAAGGCGGCCGCAAGAAGCAGCAGCAGCGGCACGATGGGGCGGCGGCGACGAGCTCCTGCTCCTAACCCTAGGTCGCCGCCCCGTGGGGGCATGGGGATAAGCGGGGGAGAGAGGGAGGGAGGGAGAGAGACTAACCAGGCCGCACGGGGAGGCTCGCGCCGTCGTCGAGGAGCGCATCCGACGAGGCTAGCCGCCGTCGAGGGGCAGCTCCGACGAGAGAGATTTGGTGGTGGTCGGAGCGGAGACGACGGAGGGCGGAGATGGTGAGCTTGGGGGAGGGGGAGATAGACGGCGAGGAGGTCGCGGGCTTCTAGGGTTTTGAGGGAGGCGAGGGAG
>NC_041386.1:711493589-711505531 GCF_002162155.2 Triticum dicoccoides | reverse complement strand
CGGGGGGGAGGCGGCGCTCGAGGGGGGGAAGGAGAGAGGGAGGCGGCGGGCGCGCGTGGGCGGCTGCGACACAGTGGGTCGGGGCAGCGGTGGCGGCGGCGGCGCGGTGGAGGGAGGGACGGGGGAGGGAGTGGCGCGGTGGATCGAGGGAGAGGGATCTGGCGAGGGAGAGGGAAGTGGGGATCGGGCGAAGGGGTATCCAGCTAGACACTATAGCAATGGCGCACCACCCACTGGTGCACCATTAGTAGTTTTTTTTTCTGATAGCAATGGCGCACCCTCCTCTGGTGCGTCATTAGTAACTTTTTTTCTGATAGCAATGGCTAGCGCCAAAAAAGGTGCGCTATTAGTAACTTTTTTTTCATTATTTCTTGTTGCATCTAATAATTTGTTTTTTTATCAAATTTGTTATTTTCATGAGGACTAGAACAGAAGATATCATCAAATATCATCAAAAAAATTTTGAAAATATCATCAAAAAAATTAATTGAAAATATCATCAAATTTGTTATTTGAAAATATCATCAGATTTCTTATTTGAAAATATCATCAAATTTGTTATTTAAAAATATCATCAAAAAGTGGGGGAGGGTGCGGGGTGTCGGCGGCGGCGGTGGAGCGGGGAAGGGTGTGGGGGGGTCGTCGGCGGTGCTGGAGCGGGGGGAGGGTGGCGGCGAGGGGGATCTGGCGAGGGGGATAGCTATCGAGAGGGAGGGGGATCAAGATCGACTGTCCTCATGAATATTCAATATTTTTTCATATTGAATATGAAAAAATATCATCAAATTTGAAAAAATATTCATGAATTCAAGAAGTGCCCATGAAATTTAAAAATATTCATGATATCAAAAAGTGCCCGAGAAATGAAGACTACGATTTAAATACAATCAATCTTAGCTAGCTATCTGTTCACAATCTTCTTGCCCTTCTTTTTTCCAAATGGAGTTCCTCTGTGGAACGGACGTCCTTTAGGTAGGGTGGCCCTGCTTCTTCTTGTGGTGTATGTTGCTACTTCATCGTCGTCGTCATGTTCGATCTTCGGGTCGCCCTACTTGTCTAAGTCTTGCTCATTGGCTACTCCATCCATTCCGATGATCTTCCTTTTGCCTCTCCTCACGACAACACGACTGGGCTTTGGCGGGTCGGTAATGAAGAAGCATTGGTCCACTTGGGAAGCCAGTACCCATGGCTCATTTTTCACGATGACGTTTGCGCCCGCGGTCTTGGATTTGGCTTCGGATATAACCATGGTGGTGAAATACCGATCTTCTTTTAGGACGCTCTTGGCCCATCTGACACGGAACATTGGGACCTTCTCTCCAGCGTAGCTCAGCTCCCAGATCTCATCGATCCTTCCATAGTACATGTCCTTGTCGTTACCGGTGTACGATTCCATCGTTACCCCGGAGTTCTGATAACCATCACTCTTCATGTCCTTGTCCTCGGTGTAGAATGTGTAGCCGTTGATATCGTGCGCCTCATAGGTCATCAGGTTGTGCTCGGCGCCCTGTGACAAGGCGAATATGAGTTGTTCTTCCGCGGAAGAATCCTCATGTAAAGGGTACGACAGAAGCTTCTGCTTGAACCAACGCGTGAAACAAGAGTTGTGCTCTTTGATTATATCTCCGTCCATCCTCTGTTGGCCTCGGTCATTGTACGTCTTCTTAATAAAGGTTTTGTGCTCTACCACCCAAGGATCGACCACGTCTATGTGTTGTAGCGCGACTAGGTTTGCTCTTTCAAAGTCGGCGAGTCGACCCTCGAAGTCGACATGCATTTCGCGGCGACCCTCACGGTGACCCCATCCAGCGAGCCTGCCGAGGTGCCTGTTGACGGGCAGACCAACAGGGTTCTTGATGCCTAGATAATTCGTGCAGTAGGAGATGCACTCTTCGGTCAGAAAGCCCCTGGCTATACTTCCCTCTAGACGTGACATGTTGCGAACGTATCCTTTGATGACACCATTCATCCTTTCGAACCACATCATGCTGTGCAGGAACGTCGGCCCGAATTGGATGATATCCTCCACGATATGGACCAGCAGATGCACCATAACGTCGAAGAATGCGGGCGGGAAGTACATCTCAAGCTCGCATAGTATCACCACGATCTCTTCCTGTAGCCTTCTGAGTTGCCTCACGCCAACCGACTTCCGAGAGATGACGTCGAAAAAGTTGCATAGGCCAAATAGCATTTCACGAACGTGCGCATCCATGATCCCATGGATTGCAATTGGAAGTATCTGTGTCATCAGCACGTGACAGTCATGAGACTTCATCCCGCTGAACTTCGGCTTCGCTGGGTCTAGGTATCTGCTTATCTTCCCCGCGTAACCGTAAGGAAGTTTTACTCCTACGAGGCAGGTGAAAAACTGCTCGATCTCCTCCTGACTTAGAGTGAAGCACGCGGGAGGGTAGTCATTTCCGGTCTTCTTGGCCTTTTTGCCTTTGTGATGACTTTCTGTGTCCTGCTTCGCCTCATCATCATCATTAGCGTGAAGCTCCTGCCTGATGCCCATTGATTTCAAGTCTGCCCTTGCTTTCGGCCCATCTTTGGTCCTCTCTGGCATGTTGAGCAGGGTACCAAGCAGACTCTCGCACAAGTTCTTCGTGATATGCATGGCATCAAGGCTGTGAGGCACACGGTGGATCTTCCAGTACGGCAACTCCCAGAAAACAGACCTCGTTTTCCATACCTTCAGAAGCGGCTCTGGCGCCTCGCTTCTTTCCCGGCTCTGGTGCCTTTTGCTTCTTTCCTAGCAGTGGGCAATCTTTCCAATTTTTCAACAGCTTGTCTATTTCCTCGCCGCTCCTCGTACGCGGGCGCCTTCGGGGTTCGGTTTCACCATCGAACAGATCCTTGTGTTTCCTCCATGGGTCATCATCGCGAAGCCACCTTCGATGTCCCATGAACACGGTTTTCGAAGACCCGAGATCTCTATCTAGCTGGCGATACATTGTGTCATCCATGCACCTTACGCATCCAGAAAATCCGTGGACCACCTGCCCCGCGAGATATACGTAACCGAGATAGTCATGCACCGTCGTGAGCAGTGCGGCTCTCATAGGGAAATATTCTTTCTCTGCGGCGTCCCACGTATTGGCTGGCGTTTTCCACAGCGTGTCTAGCTCCTCTTTCAGCAGCCCCAGATATAGATTGATGTCATTCCCTGGTTGTTTCGGTCCTTCAATTAGCATACTCATGTGAATGTACTTCCTCTTCATGCACAACCAGGGGGGAAGGTTGTACATCCAGACAAACACAGGCCAGGTGCTATGTGTGCTTCTCTGGCTGCCAAACGGATTGACTCCATCGGCGCTCGCGCCCAGCACGATGTTCCTTGGATCCTTCCCAAATTCCGGGTCTTCGAAGTTCAACGCTTGCCACTGGCTTGCATCCTTAGGGTGACTCAGCATCTTGTCTTTTTTATTTATCTCTGGATCATTTCCGTCATCTTCCCGCTTCTTCTCCTCCCTATCCGCGTGCCAACGCAGGAGCTTTGCTACCTTAGGGTCCGCGAAATACCGCTGCAAACGAGGAGTGATTGGAAAGTACCACACCGATTTTCGAGGAGCTTTCTTCCTCTTCTTGTATCGAGTGACGCCGCACACTGGACATATGGTAGACACCGCGTGCTCGGCCCGATAAATGATGCAATTGTTCATGCACACATGGTATTTCACGTGCAGTAAATCCAGAGGACACACGATTTTCTTCGCCTCCTCGAAACTGGTCGGGCACTTGTTCCCCTTGGAAAGACATTCGTGCCAGAATGACATGTTCTCGTCGAAGCATGCGTCGGTCATTTTTTGTTTTACCTTCATCTCCAGAGCCATGAGCGTTACTTTCAGGCGGGTATCATCGGGCATGCATCCTTCATACAATGGAGTAACCGCGTCTATATCCAGTTGATCCAGCTTGGCTTTCTCTCGGGCGACAGCTCTTGCGTTATCCGTCTGTTTGAGAAGCAGCTCTTGAATATGAGGGTCCTGCACCCAGCCTCCATCGTCGTCTGCTCTGGCATCTTCATCTTCATGATCATGCCCTTCGTCTTGATCTTCCTCATCATCATGTCCGGCATCTTCTACATGATGACTCTGTACATCATCACCATCGTGATCATGTCCTGGAGATTCTTCGTCTTCTCTCCCGCCCTTGCCATGGTGGTTGTCTTGCTGCCCTTCCTCATTTCTTGCCCGGTCCCCATGGACGGCTTCATAGTCAGCTTGATCACCTTGCCACTGATAACCATCCATGAAACCATGCAAGAGCAGGTGGTCCCGCACCTGCCCGGAATCCGGGTCTGCAATAAGGCTCTTCAGCTTGCATCTTCGACACGGACATCTTATCTCCGTCTCGTTCTTTTGAAGCATCTCGGCCTTCGCGGAGCTCAAAAACCTATTCACAATGCCTTCGGTCATCGTGCGGACCATGGTCGCCTGCGGGGTAGAGCAAGACGATATTTTAGAACCAAGAAAAAATTTGGCATGACTTTCCCTAAAAATAGGACCAAAAAGAATGCATAGTGCCAAAATTCTCGCCGAAACGGAAATGAATCAACATTCCGGCAAAATATTGGCAACTATCGCATTTCAAATACCGGTATCTGCAAACACAAACATATATACAACACCACAAACATATGCAACACCACAAACATACATAGATCTAGCTAGGCCACAAAAAGTGCATGTGCACGTTGTTGGAGCGAGCTAGGGAGAAAAAAAAGTAGATCTACAACATGAAGATAGCTTTCCTCTTACTTACCTATCAAAAAAAGGTAATTTCACCACTTAATTTTGATGAATCTATGGTGTAAATGAGGTGAGGAGGAGGAGCCAGCCGACAAGCTTGGAGAAGGAGGTGGAGGGAATGAAGTGGGGAAAGTGAGTGTGTAGGTGTGGCTGTCCAAAATATCTAGCTGGTCCCAGATTACTAATGGCGCACCACACAGCCATGCGCCATTAGTAACACAACATACTAATGGCACACCACACAGCCGTGCGCCATTAGTAGTTTTGCAAAAAAGTGAAGAAATATATATATATATATATATATATATATATATATATATATATATATATATATATATATATATACTAATGGCGCACCATGGCATAGTACGCCATTACTAGCCACGGTGCGCCATTAGTAGTTTTGCAGAAAAAAGAATAAAAAAATACAGTACTGGCGCACTCTGTGGCTGGTGCGCCACTACTAGTTAGAACTAGTAATGGCGCACTTTTCCTGGATGCGCCATTAGTATGTTTGGAAACATGAAAAAAAATTGTTACTGGTGGCGCACCTTGTGTCTGGTGCGCCATTAGTGTCTTCCATACTAATGGCGCATCACCACATGGTGTGCCATTAGTATATAGTAATGGCGCACCACTTCTCTGGTGCATCATTAGTGTCAATTTCATCTATAGCCCTTTTCCTAGTAGTGGGTCGACATCCCTAAAACTCCAGGTGGTTAAACCAAAATCACACAGAACAAGGGAGTACCTTGCTCTGATACCAATTAAAAGTGCGTTATATCGACTAGAGGGGGATGAATAGGCGACTTTTACAAATTTGTCACAGAGGAAATTCAACTTGAGGAATTTCCTAACTCATGAACTACTTGCAGCGAAATAGGTAATCAGGTTCATGCAAAACAGAGCAGTAACATGGTCATCATGATGAAATGAAACATATACAGAGCACAAGTAGCGTGTAAACAGGATAAGCGGCTGAAGACAAAGTGATAGAAGAATTAGGATTGAGGAAATTGAGAAATTCTTCAGTCAAAGTCTTCAAACAGTAACGATCAATTTCATCAACACATGAATGAGGAAATGAAAGGGTTGAGGAAATAGAACCAGTAGCTTGGTGAAGACGATGATTTGGTAGACCAGTTCCAATTGCTGTGACAGTCGTACGTCTGGTTGGAGCGACTAGGTATTTAAACCTGAGGACACACATTCCTCACCGTATTCTCCTTGAGCTAAGATCACACAGACCTCGCCCAATCACTCGTAGTAAGTCTTCAGGTGACTTCCAAACCTTCACAGACTCGGTCACTCGGCGATCCACAATTTCCTCTTAGATGCTCTAGACCATGACGCCTAGCTGTCTAGAGGATGCACAGTCCCAAAAGGTAACAAGCGTCAGTTCCACACAGGAACAATCTCTTCAATGATGCTCAATCACTTTGGGTTTGTAGGTGTTTGGGTTTGGGTTTTCCTCACTGATGATTTTCACTCAAAGTCCTCGGAGGATGGGATGCTCTCAATGACAAGTGTCAGTTTTTCTCGGAGCAGCCAACCAACTAGTGGTTGTAGGGGGCTGCTATTTAAAGCCTAGGGAACAGCCCGACATGATAAGACATAAACGCCCTTCAATGATATGACCGTTAGGTGGGTAGATATTTTGGGATAGCTGGCGCGTAGCACAACAATGGTCGGAAATTTGAGTACCAAATTCCTCAGGGCTATCATGTTTCTCACTTGTAAGCAATCCGCACTGGCAAATTCCTAACTCCTCTGTTAGAACAAATTCCTCGGAGACCAGAAGACCTTCGTCTCTGTCACTGAAGAAATTAACTGAACCGTCTGAGATTTCCAATGGCTTCACTCGGAAGGATTGGGTAGGTGTAGGATTTTGAGATGAGCATCACTTGGAAACTTTTCCTTAGTTTTACCTCGACCCCCTTTAACAGTACGATGTTTCCTATGACTCAAGGAAGAGAAAATGAAACTACAAAAACATAAGTCTTCACACTTCATATTCCTCGCATGAATATCAAGTCTTCAAGGTCACACCAATTTCCTCACTTTCAAAGTCTTCAAGAAAACCAAAGTCTTCAACTGAAGACATTCATTTTTAGGGGTCGACTTTCATCGTAAGTATCAAACTCCTCATAGACTTATAGACCTGTGTACACTCACAAACACATTAGGGGCACTAAATGCACTTACAGATCCCATGGTATAGTAAGCATTGTCCATTACACTTTTGTGTACTAACACATGATCTTTGTGAGGTTTCTATGTGCGGTTAGGTATGTTTTCATGGGCTTACATCGAAAGGAAGATCACATATAACCCATGGAGGATGACATCAAGTGATAATCGTCATCAAGGTTGCGTTGTGCAAGTTCAAGTGGAGCATCGTGAAAAGATCACATGCTTGAAGCTTACCGTCCATTCTGATGATAATGGACATGTGAATATGTGCCTAAGAGAGGCTCGCCCATAGTGGAGTATAAGGAAGCAATTTACTAGTCTTCATTGAGCCACCACAATCAAGAAAGGTGGTCCAACTTGAGGAGGTCAAGATCATCATCATCTAGCTCAAATGGACTATGCGCAAGGCAAAGGTATAACCTTGATAGGTTTTATATCATACCAGTCTCGTGATGTTAGTTGACAGACCGGGTTCTAGGATCGATAGTCATACTATCAAGAGGGGCTCTCAAGTGAGTAGCTTATTCGTATTGTTCGTAGAGATCTCAAACATTTACATCTTTGGCATCATCTTCTTGGTTCTTGTTTGGTTTTTTTTTCCTTGCTAGCACATATGCCCATGCGTTGCAACTGGAAAAACAAATCCTCGCATGTTCCAAGCGACCAATCAGTGTTACCACTCTCTTCGCCATCATGGTCATGTTGTCCATCTATTCATGACGAACACGATCAATCTCAGGTAATGAGCTTGATCTTCACGCTCTAGCACACACCTTTAGCAATCCCATCATGTGCCTCGCAACAGAAAAAAATTATCCCTACACCCTCCTACCAGAACAGAACACATCTAAATTGATGCCTACAAAATTGTTTTTTTTAGAAATTTTTCATTCAAATTACAAATCAGTACAAAGCAGTCGACTCTTACAAGCACACTGAAACGCAAACACAAAGGACCATGAACACCTAGAGTACCCTAAGACAACCATAACACAAGAGGATCTCCGGAGCCCTGTGTCATCATCCCTGAACCTTGAGAGAAGACCCCTGCAGTACAAGGATCTGCAACCAGTCGCAAACAGGTCATCATCTTCGACCACGGTACAATTGCCGCCACGCTGCTTCCTCCTTTCTTGACACCAGCGCTGAAAGAGCATGGATATCAATCCAACACACCTGCAACAGCCGTCGCCATCTTTGGCTTTGAGTACCGCGAAAAGTGTCCCTT
This sequence comes from Triticum dicoccoides, assembly GCF_002162155.2. Classification (NCBI taxonomy): domain Eukaryota; kingdom Viridiplantae; phylum Streptophyta; class Magnoliopsida; order Poales; family Poaceae; genus Triticum; species Triticum dicoccoides. The sequence goes on along the minus strand of NC_041386.1, from coordinate 711,497,356 downwards.
CCGGAAGGAAGAGAACTCGAGTCATCCGACCGGTCCAGCACTGCGGCTAGGCCATCCGCCCGGACAAAGTAGGATCTCCCACCAGCATCAGCGCAGAGGAAGAAGAAGAACAGCAGCAACAAATCATACCAACAAGGAAGAAGAAAGGTCTTCGTCTCCCTACATCCATCGCCCATCTGAGGATCCAAATGGCCAGTGCCGATGGACCTCCAACCACCATAGCCCGCGACCTCGACGAGATCCGGGGATCCCCAACACCGCTGGCTCCCAGACGAAGGCAAAAGCCTCGCCTGACCGCGAACGGAGCCCGGAGAAACTTATTCTGCCGCGACACCACCGCAACGGCCTCGGCAGCGTCTCCCTCAACCCTAACCCTACCACACACCCACCTAGCGAACAGACCCGGGGTTCCCCCTCCCTCCCGCCGCCGGAGCGGCCGACGGAGAGAGAAGGAACCGACGGCGTCACCGGCGGCGCGCAAGGGATCCCGGTCGCCTCCTTGATCGCCTGATGCGATCCTACTTTTTCGCTGGAGTTTGGTTTTGTTTGCAGGTTCTTCAGGTTATATGCCTATAAAATTGTTATGAGACATATAAAGGACGGTACGCTACCCGCCCTCCTGGAGGCATTGCGCGCGCTAGCGGGATAGATCGGTTCATCGTGCACTAGTAGAGGAGATTCGCAGCATGGCTAGTCTCGCTACTAGGGAGATCTCTTTTATTCATTGTAACCGTTCTCAGAACATTGTTAGTCATGAGCTGGCCGCCTATGGCCGTAGCACCCCGCGTACAGCAGTATGGCTTGCTGCCGGTATGAACTTTGTTGTAAACCTGGTTGCGGCTGAAAAGCCCCCGTGAGCTTAATGGAGATTTCTTTTCACCCCGCAAAAAAAAAACCATCCTTTCACTGTGTTACTTTTTACCCTGGTGGCAGCTGGTAAACCGTCCGTCTCTTTTGCACGCACAGGCTTGGGCCGAGACTGCATGACCGGTGGGCTCGTTCGTCGGTAGGACCAAGGAGCAGTGTGTGGGTTGCGCGGGCACCATATCGGCGAGTGGCTGGGGCTGGGTCGAACAGGTGAAAACCTAGCACGCCCACGCACATGACCTTCCTCCTCCTCACTTTTACTCCCTCGTCCTACCCGCCGCCATCATCTCCTCCTCTTCCCCTCTCTCCCTCTCGTAGCGCCTCCACCTCGACTTCCTTCTCTTGGTCGTCCACGCAACCAGCGAGGGGCATGGTTCCAGATCGGGTGTTGCCATGGAGAGCAGGGGCGGCAGGACGGTTGGCTGAAGGAGCCGGGGATGCCTGCGGTCGGGGGAAGGAGCAGCAAGGCCTGAGACGAGGAGAAGCCAGTGATGGCGACAAGAAGCAGCAGTGGCAGTGCTCCATGTCGGCGGCCCTCTCCATCTTCCCTGCAGCTCCATGACCGGTGGCAGGCGGGAGGAGTATAGACCGACCCTGTTCGTCATGGAGGCCCTTCTGACGCCGCGAGCCAGGGGACTCCGCCCTTCTCAACCTGAGGGCCCCGCCCCTTCCCCACCCATGGCTTCCAGGGAAGCTCGACTACATGTGAGCGTTTCTATTTCCTTTCTCTTCTCCCGTCTCACTCTTGTTTCTTACTTTCTCCTCTTTGGAAGCCTGCAAGAGCAGTAAACCATGGACAGAAGGTGAGGAAACTGAGGAGGTAGAGCCTGCCACCAGCTCCTGCCAGGGTGGCGGAGGAGGCTGGAGGCACAGACCAGTGGAGGGGAATGGGAAGAGGTGAGATGTGGCTCGGGGGAGCGAAGGAGAGGACGACGGCGAGAAAATTGATGATCTATGTGTAATAATCTATGCTTGATGATCTGCTCAATTTTTTCCTGACATTTACCTTCAGTCCTTGATTAGTTCTTGTGCAAAGAGGGTTCAAGTGTTTGAAAGCTACAGATTTACTTCTTTTGGATCTCTACAGGTGTTGAGAACTTCGCTGCGGGTCAAAGAGACATGGATCCTTGACAAACAGAGGTATGGCTATTCTCCTGCATCCTGTTCAGTGCCATGTGTCTTGGATCTTCTTTTCCACACATTCAGCTTCAAGCTCCAATCGTCAGTAAAGTCCAGTACCTTATTTCCTTGTGAGCAGTAGATCGAGCCAACATCTATTTCATTAATCCTATCAGTTCAGTAAACATTCATTAGAGAAACAAAGGAATCAATGACCAGTGACCAATTCAAATGATAAAATAAAAAAATTCAAATAACATAAGTGTCAATTTCACTCAGTATTGAAAGTTACTACTATCTAGACGGTTTGCATACGCCAAAATTTGGAAGCTGCAGTTTTCCAGTTTGATCTAACAGTAAATTGTAAAAGATGTAACAAAGAGTTAGTTGCCCATTTAGTGGATTCACAGTTAGTGTTTGATGGAATGCCACTGGGATGTCTGAATTCTGTTTTTAGATATGGCCATCATGTTAAATGGCTGATGCAGTGCATTAAGTGTTCGCCATCTACTAAAGCAAAGATACAATAAACCTGATTAGACAAGCAGTTCCAGTCCGTGGGGTACAAGAACGACTGGGTGAGCTCGCTAGACCAGACTCAGGACTGTGTTGATCACCTACACCTCAAGGTGGAGCCGGAGGACAAGCGGCACATTGCCCTCTGGCCATCCCACCCCAAAAATTTTGGGTGGCTGATCCATAGAGTGATGTCGACTTCACAAATTTCCCAGCTCGAAGAAGGATTTGTTGAACAATCATTAAAACACATTTTTTCCTTTTTGATTTTTTTAAAACATATACTGTTGCGTTGTAGGGATGTTCTGGACTAACATAGTAGGTTCTCTCCTTCATAGAAAGGCACTATTTAGAATCTCCTGATTCCTCCTTTTTGTTGCTTAATTTATATGTGTAGTTCATGTTCCAGTTTGTGTTCCAAAAAGTTGTTCAACTGTTATATGCTAAATCTACTGTCTCACACGGTGGTGGTTCATAATTTATCTCTCTCTCTCGATCCTGCATTTCTAAGTATATATAGGTCATGTCGTTGATCACATGGTATTCTTGCTTTGTGGTAATTAGGTGTACTGTGGTGAGGAGCTGACATTGCTTATATTCTCAACTCAAGTATCATTCATGTATTTAGTTATTTACTATGAGCACCAACCAATTTTGGGACTACCGTGTATATTGTGTTCTTCTATTCTTCAAGAAAGTCATTCTTGGGCATTATCCTGCAAGGAAGTGTGTAACCCTCCCAGTAGTTGCTGGCACACTTGATTTTGAATATTTTTCTGCTGTAACTTGCACTGGGGACTGACAACTAATGTCGCCAAATTTTATCTTTGTTGCCAGTTTGGTGGATGTGCAGCCTTTTGTCATTCTGGTGTATTTTCATTGCAAATAACAAGAAGGCATCTCAACTTGTTCATTGATCTCTTCCAGACCATGGTTCATACATCTATGATTGCAACTGCCAATTAAAACAATATGGCGTACAATAATACAGGTTGCACATCTGATACTGAGGTTCAATGGTTCCAGACAGAGGTATGCAACATAAACACTTGAGCAGTCCTTCTTTTTGTTTCTCAAATTTTCATCCATTATTTGTTATCTGATACTGAAGTTTCATGGTTCCAGGGGATGCCAAATTTCTATAGTTATTTATTTTCTCAATCCAAAAGACATACCCTCAGTATATTGTACTCCCTCCGTCCCAAAATAAGTGTCTCAACATTAGTACAAGTTAGTACAAAGTTGAGCCACTGATTTTGGGGCGG
>NC_041386.1:711480164-711493107 GCF_002162155.2 Triticum dicoccoides | reverse complement strand
ACTAATTGTCTAGAACTATTTTTACTTTTTGTAAAGAATCAGTGCATACCATGTCATAATTGAGATGATGGTTTCATATTGGAAAAATATGGTGCATTCATACAAGAGCCCATGCTGGGCAGACTTATTTCTCCGTGGCATGGGGTTAAATGTAGTAACTTGTGTTTATGCTTTACTTTCCGGTGCTTAGCAGTGCCCTTGTCAAGTATATAGGGACGGAAGATGCTATTCATCATGACAATCTTAGGCGATGTTCTGCAAAAATTGAGGCACTATACCGACTAAATGTTCAGGCTTTCTCCAAACAGCAGAGATTCAAGGTGATTAATAGTCAAATACAACTTCTCTCCATTCGTGTCTAAAGAGAAGGTATCAGTGATGGTCGGCCTGGTGATGAGGGCATCAAGACAAAGAGATTAATTCGCAACTCTGTTCTTGATTGGTTTTTACAAATACACAAGGTACTACCGTTTCCTTCTATGTTTAAATGGCTTTGTGAGCACAACTATTTGGAAATTCTGCGATTCATGGTAGAAGCAAGCATCTTTGTTTTCCCGGCCGAAAATACTTAGTTTCATAGATTTTCTGAGTCGACCATTTCTTAGATTTTCTGAGTTCAGAGCTGAATTGAGCATTTCTTAGATTTCCTGAGTTCAGAGCTTTTATTATCTCTTCGGTAATCTGTAGAAGTTTACTTTTCCTGTGGCGTCCATTCATTTCGAAAGCTATTTGCATGCACACTGGCATGTCATTGTTTGTGTACCCCCTTACTGCTTCTTACTCCATTTATAAGTGGTGAAAAATATTTTCCCGAGTTGAATTTTATGTATGAAGCCTCTTGTTGAAAGGCCTTCTTCCATTGTATCCTGACGTTTGCATTGCATGATAAAGCTATATCAACACTGCTCTTTGTTTTGTTGTTCACTTTTGTATTTCCCTTTGGAAATGACAAAGTGGGGTTTTCTTTTGTAGCTTGCTGGATTTCTTAGTTAGGGGAAGTTGTTTAATAAATGATATTGCCAGTATTTTGTCTACATGGCTAAAGAAGAAACAAAACCAAGGAGAATCTGGATTTTTTTTATTGTATCCCACATAATGCAAAACAATCGATCAAGATTTTACACATAACTTGATTCATTCGTGTTTTGTTTATTTGTGTTCTGGTACTAGCACAGTTGGTGACTTAAGCTTCATCAATATCAGATGTTCTTTTTTTTCTTGCTTGCACAGTTGGTGACTTGAGCTTCATCAATATCAGTTTTTTTTTCATTCGTTCACATGAGTTCCAAGTTTTATGGCAGGTTATTGTAATGTATCTTCAGAGATGTACATTAGAGAAATTGTCAGCCAACAATTGAATTAGGTATACATGAAGCTATATATATATATTTACTAATCAATCATTCCCCTTATCTCTGTCTAATTTAAACATTGCACAATGATTTACCCCCTGTTTTTAGCTTACACTGTAATCTGAATTCAGTTGTGTGCATGTATGTTTATACCCAGCCTAAAATCATGTCTCCTGGATCTTGTGGTTGGTGACCTCATGTATGGGTATACTTAGGTGTTCAGTGTCGCTTCTCCATAATATACTATCACCTTTATGTTAGGTACATCATATGTCTGGAAAAGATACGCTGCAGAACATTCTCCAGAAAATGCAATTTATTGGGCCTTAGGCGATGCAACTTTAAATCCGAAGAGAATTCTCCAGAAAACAAACAAATATTATTGCGGCTTGGACTATGAGCTAAGTGATATGGAAGACATTTGTACTTTTGCCAATGACCGCCAACCGAGCACACCTATCATGAAGAGTTGCTTGGATGATTAGGTGATCTCCGATACTAATGGAACATGCAGCGATGACTCTACCTGATGTGATGACTGGATGTTTTTGTCCTATCTACCAGCAGAAGATAAAAAGCTCAACCACACCAAGGCTATCTATATGATATAGCTACTTATTTAGCTTCATTTTTAATGCCAATATAAATAAGCAATCATGAACTGCCTTCATAACTTTCTTCTGGGCTATCATACTACCATGCACTGTAATATATACCACTATGTATGAAGATGCTATCTAAGACTCTTGAGTATCTACTTCCTTATGCCGAGGGGACTTTATCAGTCTTTAGACCATTCTTACTTACATGGTTCCAATCCTTGTTATGCTCTCGCTTTTTGCGTCATGGCGCAACGGGTCATCTAGTAGTACAAAGCAAGCCAAATTTGCCATGCCTCTATGCTAGCAATTTTTTAGTTAAATTGAAAAATAATATAAATTTATTTTTAAGCTACCAAAACTTATATTAGCTGTTACCACTGAGACAGAAGTCTGGAATTGAGACACGTATTATTCAGTACACCAAAATATTCAGAGTAGTGGTGGAAAGAAGAAAAACAATAAAAGTAGTCTTTAGAAAAGAACTACGTGGATCACATGGTGGCTCTATATTTTTATGCATGTAATGCAGTATAAATTTTTATCACATTTGCAGTGAGAGGCTAAAAATTCATGGTAGAGTCAACCTTTGAGTATTTAACTTTCTGTTATTTGTTTAATCCTAGTGTAACAGACAGACACAAACCATGTGTTGTGAGCTAATAAAAAGAGCAGCTTGAAGATGCTCACACGGATGTCCTCATGTCCAAAAGTGAATTGCAGACCACCAATCTTTTTCAACAATCCACCTATCTTCTGCTTTGATGGCTGGTTGTAACAATATTGAAACAAAACTGATGATTCACTGAGTAGTAGTGGCGCAAAAAAAAAAGAAATATTTGAAAAATATAGGGTTTTGCTCACGGTTCGCACAGTATGTTGGCTCCTGCTAATGCCATGTCCTTCATCGATTACATCAGACAGATTGGTAGTCAAGATCAATTTATCAGATTCCATCAGGTGGATGGATGCCAAGGGGAAAATAAATTATCAAGGAGAAATACTAATGGAAAGTATTCTCTGTAACAAAGTGTCAGTAATAAAAGTTGAATTTATGTGTGGGTCTGCATCTGTTAAATAGAATTGAACAACAACAAAACTGAACTATTTATGTTGTGTCTTCCTAAGCATTCACATGCATGGCTGAAAATGCAGTGATACATATTTGATTCAGAAAACGTATGCTCATAGTATAGAAAGTAGACATACTTCCTATATTCCAAGGAGACCAGGCAGGAAGTAATGTGGATAACTTATCTTGTCTGGCAATAAATATGGTGCCGAGCCTTCAGCCCAATCATCTCATCCTCGTCCAATGTAGTGGTAGAATTGTATGATAACACAGAGACACATCTTAATATAATTGTTATCTGCATGCATATATATTGGCGTAAGTGTGGGTGGCCAGAAAGAAACCCATATCTGAACATCCATGCTGATGGTCCTGAAGAAATCATATGCAGCTGCAGAACTTGTCATGCAAGTCAGAAAAGGGCAGCTCCTCAACCACACGCACGCATGCATAGGATAGATCAGAATATAAGATGTACCTGCGAGTTTTGAGTGATTGATTACCCCATGGTGGAGGAGCGAAGAGGCAGGGGATGAGCTTGCGTAGCAGGCGGCCGTTTAGACTTATACAATCCCCTGTTGTTGGCTTCTTGCTAATCTTTTTTTTTTTTAAACAGAGGCAAAAGATTTGCCTCGTTATTAATTAAGAAGGAGAGTTTTGAGTATATGAGAACCGGCTTTACAACATAGCCTATCAACAAAAGGTGCAAACGAATTACTCTCGCGGCATATGATGATGCTAAGATGTCTAGCCCCCGCGGTGACCCACGTCCTGGCCTCCTCCTGGATGAGTTTTAGAATGTAGTGTGGCGGCGTCGATTTCTTCTGGAAGACTCTAGCGTTTCTCTCATTCCAGATGACCCAACATACAAGCATGGTGAGTGAGGCCATGGCCTTTCTGTTTGTTGTATTTGGTTTGGACATGCTTGTCCACCAACACTTGATGTTGCGTTCCGTCCCCCATCTATTCATCTCCAGCGCCCCAAGTCCAGGCCATGCTTTGACCATTCTCCAAATACGCAGGGTAAACCGGCATTTAAAGAAGAGGTGACCGGATGTCTCGTTGGCCCTCCTGCAAAGGGCGCATAGGTCACAATTCTCCCAACCCCTCTTCTGCAGCCTATCCGCAGTCCATATCCTGTTTTGGATGGCCAACCATGAGAAGAACTTGACCTTGGGAGGCGCCCAAACCTTTCAGATGGTCTTGTTCATGACTGTGGAGGTGGAGCCCAAGAATTGTGCCCTATAAGCAGAGCCTGCCGAGTATTCTCCATTTGCCTCAAATTTCCAAGTGATGTCGTCGTCAACGTCCATTTGTAATTGTATGCCTAGGAGCCGCACCCAGAGATCAACAAACTGGACAATGTGCCCCACCGTGAGGTCGGTAGAAGGTTTAATCTTGTGCACCCAAGCCTTGTCGCGCATGGCCTCCCTCACGCACCATTTTTTTCCCTTGCAGGCCGCAAAAATGAGTGGGGCAATATCATTTGGCCTTTTCCCTCCTAACCATGGTGCTTCCCAGAAAGGTGTCTTCCCTCCATTGCCCAAGGTGATGACTGTGGATGCGTAGAAAAGGTTCATATCCACCTCGGAGCATGGGTTGCCCAGGCCAACCCACAACTTACACGGGTCCTTCCATGCCATCCAGGGCCATCTCAGCCTGAGAGCTCTCGCAAATTTCTCCAAGTGGAGTATGCCAAGCCCACCGAGCTGTGTAGGGCGGCAGACTGTCTCCCAATTGACCTTGCATTTTGCTTCTGTAGTTGTGTCGCTAGCTGACCACAAAAATGCCCGCTCAATCTTGTTGATGCTTTTCAGCACACCAGCATTCTTGCTAATCTGGATATACACAATGATTGAGCGCCTTCGCTCAGGCTCGTCATCTCCCTCAACGAAGTAGGTAGACATGGAGACACAGGGGAGCGGTCACTGCACGCCCCTGGAACTGCCGGTCCGTGCCATAGACAGCCCCGCTGCCGTAGTCCACGATCCGCGCGGCCTCGTCTCGCGGGTTGCAGAACCTCGTGACACGGTGATCTTGGACCTCTCCCTCTTCGCGTGTCGCCAGTCGTGGCCAACTTCGTCGCCCAAATCATGGCGCCTACTTCGGCGGCCGTGCGAGCGCCGGCGTACATCGCGTGTTGTGCCAGGCCAGGTTGCGAGGGGCTGGCTTTTTATATCCATCTTGAGCAGGAGACGTGTTTGGTCAGATCAGGAATCTGCATGTGTTACGGGCCACGTGAGTGAACCGGACGGGATACATATTTAAGTTTTTACAGTCCCAATAACGCAGACCCACGAACGTTCGATGCACATCGCCTCGTTCCCAATTAGTATCACCTCACGTATATATTTTAAATCCAAACTGAAAACGTAAAATCACGAGAAGAAACGTATTGTGATGGTCAACCCAAGGAGTCAATCCGTGCTTTATTATTAAGGAAAGATATGATGTTTTGGAGCTTATGGTTATCTTCATGGCAAGCTCAAGTTCGACAAAAATGGATTTCATATGCATCCTCTATTATATTTTCGATGTTGGAGTTTTCGTCGGTTCTTAACTTATGAAGTATTGCACCCCAATCCCATGGCTGAGGGCAGGAGGAAAGTGTATCTGAAAACGCCAATCTTATCGTCCATGGCTTTTCCTCCCATGGCATCACTGTCACTGGGCATCAGCCACCAGCCAGCGTCCGTGTTAGAGAGGGAGAGAGAGAATTTGCGGAATATGATGGATGTATTACTAAGCCTCGAGGGCGAGTATATATTAAGTACAAGATTTGAAGGGCAAGACACCTTCTAGAGATAAGATGGAAATAACTCTATTTAATCCTGGGCAATCTCTACTACTCCCTCCATTTGAAATACTTGTCATCAAAATGAATAAAAAGAGATATATCTAGACGTATTTTAGTTCTAGATACATCCTTTTTTATTTATTTTGATGACAAATATTTTCGGATGGAGGGAGTACCAAATATATATATCTCTAACATTCCCCCGCGGTCGTAGCGGTAGTGTTGCGAACAACAGGAGCGTCGCGGACGGTCAGACTGGAGATAATAGCAGCCGACAGGGCTGACATCCCCCCGCAGTCGTAGCAGTAGTGTTGCGAACAACAGGAGCGTCGTGGACGGTCAGACTAGAGATAATAGCAGCCGACGGGCTGACATCCCCCCGCAGTCGTTTCGGGAGCGTCGCAGACGGTGTCGCGTGGCGGACACGTTGACTATAGAGGAAGCCGGCGAGTTGCTCAAGCGGATGATAACCCTTTGTGCCGATGTCAAGGGAACCGAGAGCGCAGGATGGTGTAGCCGTGGTCGAGGTAGCCGTGCAAAGAACGTCATGGTCGATGTCGAGTCGGGGTAGCCGGTGTCGAGGGAGTCGCCATGGAGCCGCGGGCACGAGGAGGCGCCGAATTAGTCATGGGCGCAGTGGTGTCGAGGTAGTGGTGCGCCGGAAGGAGGATGGTGTTGACGAGGCGTCGCACCGGGTGTTCCAAACTCGGGGACACGTCGTAGACGAAGGCACGCGTCGGTGTTGCCAGCACCGGGCATGCGAAAACGATCGAAGACAAAGTTGACGAAGCACAACACCAGGCTTGCCAGGCCCGGGGACACGTCGTGGACGAATGCACGCATCAGTGTTACCAGCACTGGGCATGCCTAGAGAGGGACCTGGACAAGCTGTTCGCCATGTCAAGGAAGTCAGAGAGGCCAACAGAGAAGGACTCGACGACGGTTGCTGCGCCAATCGGCGCGGAGCCAATGTCACCAATGGTGGTCGGAGTAGACGAAGTGGTCGGGGTAGATGACGGCGACGCTGACGATGGGCTGGTGCTGGACGGAGACGAAGGGGGTGGACTGGCGGCGGCGGCTACGGAGGTAGCGGCGGCGGTGACTGAAGAAGTGCGGCGGCGACGGCCTGATGGCGGCGGCGGCGGCTAAGTTGGTAGCACGGCAGCGGTGCTCGAAGTAGGCGAGGAACCCGACAGCGTGACGAAGACAGGCGCGGACGGTGGCATTCCCGCGTCGAGGGTGAAGGTGTGGCGCATACCACGCGAGGTCGACGCGCGGTGACGACGGAGGGGACCGCGGGCCGCGGCTTTAACGCCCGAAGGAGCAACGCGGCGGCGGCCGGCAGGTCAGGGCGACGGCGTGAAGACCTCGGGGCGGTGGCGTGGACCGCCGGCCGCGGTGCTATAGCCCAAAGGGCCGGCGCAGCAACGGAGCACGTGTCGGTGCAACCGCGGGAACAGCGTTGGAGTGGCGGCGGGGACTGCCTATCACGGCACTACGACCCGAAGGGGCGATGCAGGCAGCGGCGACACGCGAGTTGTTGCAGCCGCAAGGAGAACCACGGAATGGCGGTGCTGCGGCCCAACGAGGCGACACAGCGGCAGCCCGATGCTCGGTAGGTGGAGAGGCACGCATCTTCACAGACCTACGATGGCGCGTGCAACAGCTGATCAGACCGATCACACGGCGAGTATGAAGTGGATCGTGGACGGTCAGACGATCAGTCCGATCGATCACAAGATTGAAGATTCGCAGACCGCAGTCCCATATGCCTGAGAAGCAGCACGAGTAGCCCAGCATCCACGCGCGGATACGCGAGCGACCAATGGGCCACGCGGCGTCGGTGGACGAGGCATCGGTCAAATCCGCTGTAGAAGCAGGAGAGCCGCCAGAGCTGAGTGCACCGCACCCGCATGCGCCGGTGACGTGCCGTAGCCAGGACGCATGTAGATGCACTTGGCTGAGACGAATCTGCATGACAGCATGAGGCAGTGTATGCAGATGGCTTGATTTGACTTGCACCATGGAGATTGCTTGGCTTGATGATGAAATCTGCATGGACCGGATGCAACACATCCGGATGGAGGCGGGGATCGGTGGAGGCCACGATCAGATCGGAGCGACGTTGCATGACGGACCGGCGGAGAACAACGGGACCCATGCCAGGTCGCACAGTGGAAGTAGAGGTTGGTGTATTCGACGCCATAGTCGGAGTAGAGACACGCGAAGGTCGACGGGCGGTCGGCGACGCAAACCGATATTAGATCGGAAAACCAAAACAAAGACGCCGATCAAGACGAACGGCGTGAGAGAGAAAAACTGGAGCAAGGGCTCAGGAAAAAGACTTTCTAGGGCAGCCGGTCAACACAACCGATGGACGAATCCTAGGTACGGGCGGCGCAGCCCCCGGCAGGAGACAGTCCGCTTTCCTCTAGCTCGTGACATCCACTCACCGCATGAGCAAGTAGTAGCACGCCCAAGAAACGCATCCATCGTCCATCCAGACCCACACACGCACGCATTTGAAGAAGAAAAGCTTCCGCGGCCAAAAAGCAGACGGCCAAGTGCACGCACATGATAGAACTAGCACTTGGCGTTCATAGCCCGAACTTAATGGGCGGTCGGCACCTGCGCGCTCATGCATGCCGGCAACGACTGACCCATCACACAGGCATGTGAAGCAGAAAAACAGACCAGGCAATGATGTTTTTGGCGATAGTTAATTAGATACTCCTGAGGACAAGATGTGCGTGGTACGGTGGTAGTAGGTTCCAAGAGAAAATAAAAACGTAAAGAACGACAGAAAGACCGCATCTGCGTGCATGATTGGCCAGCACCCACCTACGTCCGCCGGTCCGTCGACGCCCGGCCAGCGCTGCATCCACGTCGACGACTATTTTCCTCATATGGACAACGACAGATGTATGATTGTTGGGCACCCGCCGCCGACTACCAGTTCGTCGCCTCCGACCGAATTGCTACGACAGTGGTCAGATTTTCTGGCCGTCTCCTAGCGATATGTCAGCATCTCGCAAGTCGTCGAGTGTGTAATTTCCCTGCTGCCCACACCAACCACGTCTACTACTACTCCCAATACGCAACAAACTATATCTAGTCACTCAAATCATTATGCGGCCAGCAGCGTCGTCACGGTTAATGGCACTTGACCGCGACGCGATCAAACCCATCGCCGGCCCGGCCGACGAATCACCCCGCCGATCGCGACCGTCGGCGCGCCCACATCCACGGCCCCCAGCGCGCAACCTTCGACCGCCTTCTGGCCCGGGACGGACGGGCGACGCGCATGCACGCACGCACGCTCATCTTCCGGCCGCTCGCCGCGGATAATTCTGTTTTGTAAGGCCAACTCCAGCGCACGACCCCAAACGGCAGTTCGTTTTGCTCGGCTTCTGTCCATTTGGGTAGGGCAATAGGGTCGTCTCCGGACCTGTCCTAGGATGCGATGGCCGTGCGTCCAACGTGCGGACGCATCCTTTGGCCTCATCCTGTCCGCCTCCATTTTCAAACGCCAACTTTCGAAATACCACGCCCTAGTTCAGGCCAGGAGCCCTAGTTCACGCCGGCAACAGAGCCAGTGGCCTACACGGCCCTGCTGGCAACACAGCCAGCGGCCGGCAACAGAGCCAGCCTACAAAATGAATAGTTTTGTCGCCGGCAACACAGCCAACCTACAAAATGAATGTGTTTCTCGCCGGCACACAGTCAGCATGCCAGCCTCCAAAAAAGAACGGCCACGGCCAATCAGACGACCTAGTTCAGGCCGTCGGCGTCGAACATCTCCTTCTGCCTGGCCTCGAACCAGCTCCTCGTCTTCTCGCTCATCTTGGTCAAGTCCATGCTCATGATCGCAAGGGCCACCTTCTTTGCTTTGGTTGCGGCATCGGTGGCCTCGATGTCGAGCTGCCTTTGCCGGGACGCCTCCTCCATGTCGATCTTCCTTTTCTTGGCCACCTCCTCCATCTCAAGCTTCTTCCTTTGAAGCTCTAAGTATTGCTTCATTTGCTCGTCATTGCTTTGTCATTTTTTCTCATCCCTCACATCCTTTTGAGACATCATGTCGTGCAAAGTCTCATGCAAGGCCATGGATGACGCATCACGTATGTCGTCCACCTTGGAGTTGGTCTTCCCCCTCGGCCTCTTTAACGCCTCACCATCGCCACCTCCGGCCAACGCGGCCATCTTTTTGCCTCTCTTTCTTTGAAGTTCACGGTATTGATCCTTGAACTTATGGCAATTGTTGATGATCGTCCAACAATGCGTAAGAGTGAATGGCTTGTCATTGTACCGGGCCTTGAATGCTTCCAAAGATTGAAATGCTTACATCACATGATCAACAACAATTGAACATGCAAACATATACAAGGCCGAAGTCTCATGGCCATAGCAACGAAAGAACTAGGATGAGGAGAGCATACCATGTCCCCAATGCTGAGACCACTCACAGGTCATGCTTCAATGCTCTCAAGTGCGGCACAATACTTGTTGCACTCTTGTTGGATGAACAACCACCTCTTTTGAATTGAGGTGATGCCACGGTCGCTCGTAATTTTGTAGGGCTCAAACATCTTTCTTTCATGGAATATTTTGTGGACTCTCGTCCAAAAAACAAGGCCCTTTTGTTGCGCGCCGGTCCTCGGATCTTGGCTAATCTCCATCCAACATTGGCAAATCAACTTGTCCTCGACTTGTGAATATGAACCCGTGTGAATGCTCTTCTTCCTCTTTTGTGCTTCTGCTCTTTGGGTGAGCTCTCGATGAACAATGGCTCGCCCCCAATATCAATATCAATGTCGCCTTCTTCATCACCATCACCTTCGCAATAGATGTCATCATCTTCATGCCACGACTCACCATGGTCGTAGTCAGCATGGTCGTGGGCCTCTTCATCGGCAACGTACTGGGCGCGGCCATCCTGACTTTGGATCTCATCGGGATCGCAGGCACCTCCATGCCCACCCTCGTAGATCACATTCTCCATGAACTGGTTGTAGAAGGGGCCGTCGACCGTTAGCGTTGGTGTTGGCATTTCGTCGAACAGGACGCGGGCGACGGCATGGTGCCCGTAAACGGTGGTCGTGCTTGCTTTCTTTGCATCTCGACGGACGGACTGCCGCCACTACTGGCCCCCAACGTGACGTTGAGGTCGATGACGGCCGAGGGGGCGCGGGGTGGACGGCGCGATCACGCCAACGTCCGGCGACCCCAAAAAACGGGTCTGGCCATCGTGCCTTAGCGGGGGAAAGCCGGGCGACATAGGCATGGTCCGCGACATCAGCGGCGGGCAGTGGTGAGGTCTGGCGACCAATAAGCCTGTGCTCGCGCCGATGGCCGCACCAGAGAAACCCGTCGGACGGCACAGCCCAAGCATGAGGAGGGCGTGTGCTTTGTTGACGATGACCTCCTTCTCGTCGATCTCGGCCTTGCGCCACGCGGCCTCCACCGCATCACGCTTGGCGGCGAACTTGGCCGCGGCGGTCTTGCCCTTGACGGCCGCCCTCTGGTTCCTCCACTTTGCCAATTCCGCGTCCATCTTGGCGAGCTCCTCCGGTGTGCATTTCGACCGCAGCTTCCTTGCACCCCCTGGCCGCCTTCTTCTTCACCTTTACAGGCGGCTCGATGGCCAGGCCGCCGGAATTCGACGGGGCGTCGGCCATGGATGGGAGACGGTGGGGGCGGGATGTGGGATGGTTTGGGGGAAATGGCGCCAAATGGGGTGCGGGGGTTTTGCTTTGTGCCACCGATGGACGGGTCAGGGGAGGATAAGCGAGCGTGTCCCGCCCGTCCGCGCGCTGTTTCAGCCTAAAACGGTCCAAACTTGGGCCGGGATGGATCGAAAGCGGACAGAAAACAAACAAATGTCCGTTCGCGCCCACGCGCCGGGCCGTCTGGTTTGTCCATTTTGCCCCAAACGGACGCACCCAGACAGGATGGGGTCGCACGCTGGAGTTGGCCTAAGTGGCCCATGGACAACGTGTCCACTGCATTTCTCTCTTCCTTGCTCGTTTGCGTAAGTTACTTTCCCCTTTTTTTTCAAATGAGAAACTTGGATATCAGGTCTAGGTCGCCCGTTGATTAATGCCATTTTCTTGTGATCTCACAAGAAGCTATATACACGGACTAAGCACATGTTTCGGCTTTTGCATTTTTTTCTTCAGGACATATCAAATCGGACCCTCAAACTGCCCACTACTATCCGAACTGCACGATCGGAATGCTCTTTGCCATCCAATGCAAACATTTATCCGCCCACGGGCTGGTCCGGATGTCCTCTTCCTCGCAAACCGGAAGTGAACTAGGGGAGGGGGGTGGCTTTGTGGGAGTTCGGATCACCACCACGTAAGACACCAACACCTCCGACCCACTCAAAACCCCTTTCGGACCCTGCACCTCTATCTTTTCATCTTTCTCTATGTTTGTTTTCTCTCTTGCCGATGACGCCGCAGCTCCATCCCACCCTTCCCAGAACTCCGTGACTCCGTCCCCTCCACCACTACACCCGGGCTCCACATCGTTTGTCCTGCACCGCCGGTCCACACCTCTCATTCATCCACCACACCGCTGCCATCCGCCCCTACGGTAGTCACCATATGCCCGGCAAGTGTTCGTTGAAATGTCCATGCTAATTTTTAAAAAACTTTGTCCCTTTGTATTTCAAGCAATGAATTCGGATATAGAGTACATATACCAACACTATGTTGACTTGTTCGACAATGATGACTACATGGATGAGATGGCGATGATGCAGGCTATCCTTGCAGACATGGAGTGTGCGAAAGATCATGTTCTCAATTTCAAGGGGTCGATCAAGGACCATCGAGTGCTCATCCGCAACAGGGCATGCTTGTATCTTAATCCAATATGGACATAGTCCCTTTTGTTTTTCATATTTATTGGATCTAGCAATTTGAATGTACTCTTTCTTCTTGTATAGGCATAACAACCCAACTTCAAATTAACGAAGCCATCAACCAGCAACATGAGAGGTCATTGCAGACAAGAGGTAAAGCCGGCAAGGGGAACCAATATGTAGTGGAGAAGAGGATCGTGCCACCAGAAGAAAAACATTGGCTCTATCATAGTCTCGTCAAGCCAATGCCTGGTG
>NC_041386.1:711460252-711479930 GCF_002162155.2 Triticum dicoccoides | reverse complement strand
CTCCACTTCACCCAGCCATGCCACTGCACAAGGATGCCATACACCGACATGTAGACCACGAAACAAGAAGGGCAGAAGCCGCTGAAAGATAACAGTAGCACATGTCACCTCACATCCACTACCACAGCGTCGTTGAGAGCACTACAACGCTACCTTCACCAACCAACTACATCAGGACCCCATCCTCCACCCTTCCCCTAGATGATTCCTCCAAGGGGGGTCATGATACAAGAGAAACCGCTGTCGTCCAGCCAACACGACCTAGGTTTCAACCGAGAGCAAGGGCGATGAGGAGGGAAGGGAAAGTGAAGCTCAACACACCCACAAGAGGGAGACCAGAGCAGGAGCAACACCGTCATCAATGTAAATGCGGACTCAACAAGGGGGTTTCCCCATTCTAAGGGTCCCATCGCCTAACCCTCAACTGGGGCGACACGAGGGGGGCCTGATCCAGATTGACGAGAGGGATAACTGTGGGGAGAATGAGGCTAGGAATCATAGGGTCTCAAACGCTCGGGCGGCCCGTCCGGTCACTGACTGGTCATGAAAATCTGATCCAGTCGGGCCTCTCAAACGGGCCTCAAAAGCCCGGGCTGTCTGGCGCCCCACATATCCATCCTAAATATAGGGTGGATATGGGGTTGCCTGGGCGCCCTCGGGCGTGTTGGACACGTCCGCCCGGCCCACCCCGACCTCACTCCTTCCCCACAAATATCCTCAATTTAGAAACCCTAACTCACTCCACTCTTGATCTGTCTCTTCTACTCCCCTCCGATTATCCGATTCAATCCACTCCGACGACTCCGGCGACCATGTCGTGGACCGGCAGCCGCTCCTCCTCCAACTCCGACGAGGAGCTGGCCCTCCGCATTGCCCTCGAGAGGTCCAAGGTGGACACGGGTGTCAGTTCTGGATCGGTCGCCTCGCCTCTCCCTCGCTGGTGCAGCGAGGACATCGGCGCTGGCTCCTCCCGGCCCGTGCTTGGTTCCGCTCGAGCTGTCCAGTCTATGCCTCCCCCCGTCGTTCCTTGCCGCCGCCAGCTACCGCTTCCCCACGCGGGCAGCAGTGGGTGTTTGTGCCCACCCAGCCGGCCCGGACACGCACGCCGGAGTCAGAGGCGCGCGCCGCCTGCCGCGAGAGGCAGTGGGCATGGAGAGGGACGCGACGGAGAGCTCTGTCCTCCACTGCCGCGGGTTAACAGCGGAACCCGACAAGGACGAGCGGCTCCTCGCGCGGGTCTACCGCCGGTCGCTTATGAAGGTGGAGACAGACGCTCGGGCTCCGCTGGAAGAACCTGAAGGCTCTTCGGTTTGCCATCGAGCAGTCCGAGCGCGAGGCCAAGGAGAAGGCGATGGAGGCGGCTCGGCTGGCAAAGCTCAAGCGCCAGCAGGACCGGGTCATCTCCTCCTCCGGCGGCGGCGGCGGCTCCTCGTTCGACGAATCGGACGATCCTGCGCCAGCAGCCGACAACTACAACTGCGCCGGCGACCGGAAGGGGAAGGAGCCGGCCCGGAAGTGGTGAAAATCGTCTTTCTTCAATTTAATTTCAAGTTTTAGATTTAGTTTCAAGTTGTCCGCCGTTTATGCGAACTTTGGTGGTCCTATGAACATCCGGTCATGATCTTTTGGTGAAAGTATTATGCTTGCCGATGTCTGTTTGCTCATCTACGTACTTTGATCTATGTTGCATGGTTTATATGGATATAGGGGATCAGATATGAGATACACGGATGGATTTGAGGAGTGCCCCAGTCACTGGCCGTGGATGCGTCTGGGACACGTCTGCGGACGTTTGAGGGGTCATATTTATCATATACGGATGTTGATGCTTTTATACTGTTAACATTTTTAGAGCCGATCATAAAGTAGCGTGGCCATAGATCAATGCGCAATATCCCAATACGCATCCAAATCCCATGGCTGAGAGCAGGAGGAGAGCATGCATGGCTTTTCGACACCATGTTATCTGAAACCGCGAAGCTTGTCGTCCATGGCTTTTCCTCCCATGGCATCACCGTCACCGGCCACCAGCCACGAGCCGGCGTCGGCCTGCTTTCCTCTAGCTCGTGACATCCACTCACCGCATGAGCAAGTAGTAGCACGCCCAAGAAACGCATCCATCGTCCATCCAGACCCACACACGCACGCATCGGCGGCCAATCATTGAATCATATATTTAAATGTAAATAAGAAGAAGCTTCCGCGGCAAAAGCAGACGGCCAGGTGTGCGCACGTGATGGCAGTAGCACTTCCTGTTCATAGTCCGACCGTAATGGTCGGTCGCCACGTGCGCGCTCATGCATGCACGTCGTGAGCCTCGCCGGGATTCGCGCGGCGTCGCGTACCTGCATGCCGGCAGCGACCGGGAGAGCCATGTGAAGAAGAAACAGACCCCGCCATGCATGATCAGCCGTCACGAACGTCCGGCTTTAAATTACTCCCTCCGTCCGGAAATACTTGTTGAAGAAATGGATGTATGTAGATGTATTTTAGTTTTACATACATCTATTTTTTATCCATTTCTCCGACAAGTATTTTGGGACAGAGGGAGTAATAAAGCCCACAATATAGGCAGCGTATCACAACTACATTATCAACACACAGCCCCAGACATTGGACGATCAGGTTAAGGAAACAGCAGCTAGAAGAGAAATAAAGTATGTTACAAGGCGCGACCGGCCAATCAAAACGAGCACGCATGCTCTGATGATACTAGGACCAAAAGGGGGCTGCCCATCCCTATGCGGCAGCCGACGGCGCGGACGATGGAGCTCGAGACTCGGAGTAGACAGAGCGAAGACGACAAATAGCTTGACGGTGGAGATCAGAGTCCTGTTGTCTTCCCAGCGGTGCCCATTGCTGCAAGAACACGATGCATTTGAAGATTACGTCAGCGGGATGCGAGGGAAACACGCCCTCAATAGTAAACTTGTTACGAATATGCCAAATAGCCCATAACATGGCCGCGCACATGTCCACATGACCCTACGAGCCGTGCCTTGAACCAGAGACAAGGAAGACACAAGCGCGGATCGGGAGCGTGGATCCCAATCCACCCCCGCAGCCTCACGGACCGCGCTCCAGGCAAAACGAGCCAAAGAGCACCGGAAGAAAGTGTGGTCAGCATCTTCCGGAGCCCCGCACAATGCACAAGGGCCGGAGGCGGGGCCATTGCGCTTAGCAAGGTTAATAGAGGTAGGAAGGCGATCTTGGCAAAGTTGCCAGAGGAAAACCTTGATCTTGAGGGGGATTTTAGCCTTCCAAAGCCCTGTGGCCGCCGACGGGATCTGGCCGCGAGTAAGCTCTCTGTATAGGGAATTGACAGAGAATTTGCCAGAGCCCGAAAGTCTCCAAGAGACCGTGCCCGCGGAATCCGACAAGCGGACATCCGCAATCAAAGCCCGAAGGCGATCCCAATCCGCCAACTCCGTCCCCGTTAGTTCTCTTCTGAAGTTGATGTAGGGCGGGGAGGAGCTAAGAGCCGAAGCAACCAATTGGTCGGGCTCGACTGCTATGGAGTAGAGTTGGCGAAACTCCGACCATAGAGGCCGTTGGCCAATCCAAAGATCTAGCCAGAAACGCGTGGAGCGCCCATTGTTAACCCCAAACTTCGCGCCCCTGGCGAAGAAGGGTTTGAGGGATTGTATGGAGTTCCAGAAGGGGGACCCTCGAGAGGCCGCCTCGAAGAAATTCCCATTCGGGAAGTATTTCGCACGGAGGAGGTCGATCCAGAGGCCAGTCTCTCCCTGAGACATTTTCCAGATCCATTTGCACATTAGTGCAATGTTCATCAACTTGGAGTTGATGATCCCAAGGCCCCTCGGGGCTTTAGGACGACAAACGGCCTGCCATTTAACCATATGGTATTTCCGTTTAGGTCCCGCTCCTTCCCAAATGAAACGGGACCGTGGGGTATCCAACTTAGTGTGCACCCCATCCGCCAGCAGGAACAAACCCATGGCGAACATGGGTAGGGATGAGAGGCTGGAGTTAGTTAAGATTAGTCTAGCCCCTGAAGACATAAATTGACCCCTCCACGGACAAATCCTGTCCGCAACCTTGGAGGAGAGAGGTTCCCAATCGGTGATCGAACACTTCTTCGCCGCGATCGGGAGACCGAGATAAGTGAACGGAAACTGGCCAAGTTTGCAGTTAAGAAAGTTGGCGACCCGCTGACTTTCGGCCGCGTCCATCGCTATGGACACCACTTTCACATTTGTGAAAGTTGGTTTTAAGTCCCGACATGAGTTCAAAGCACAGCAGTATGGCCTTGACCGTTGCGATACTGTGTGTGTCGGGCTCGAAAAGGAGGAGTGTGTCATCCGCATATTGCAGGTGTGACACTCCCCACGGAATCAGATTGTCCACCACTCCCCTGATGTGGCCGGCCAAACAAGCTCTGTCGAGCATGGCGCCCAAGGCGTCCGCCACAAAGTTAAACAGCAACGGCGAGGCTGGGTCCCCTTGACGCAGCCCACGCTTGTTGCGGAAGAAGTTCCCTACTTCTCCGTTCACCGCAATCGCCGTTTGGCCCCCCGAGACCAACTACATCATGCGATGAACCCAAACCGACGAGAATCCTCGATCCAGGAGGACCTGTCGGAGAAACTCCCAGTTCACGCGATCGTACGCCTTCTCAAAATCAAGTTTCAGGAGAATCGCGGGCTGGCGAGCGCGTTTTAGGGAGTGCACAATCTCTTGGAGGGCCAACGGCCCCTCCAAGATGTTGCGGCCACGAATAAAAGCCGATTGGTTCCTACTAATAATGTGATGAGCGATCGGAGACAAGCGAGGTGAACAGGCCTTAGCACAAATTTTAAACGGAACATTAATCAACGCAATTGAATGAAAGAGCCTAATATGATCCGCGCCCGGAACCTTGGGGATCAGAGAGACAACCCCAAAGTTTAGGCGAGAGATATCTACTGTACCCCGCATAAAACCATTGCAAACGTCAAAAATAGGTCCTTTGAGCACTTGCCAAAAACGTTTAAACATCGCCACCGGCTACCCATCTGGCCCGGGTGCGGTATCCGATTTCATATCAAGTGTCGCCTTGTCAATCTCCTCCGGGAGGAAGGCCAATCCCAGGCCCTCGTTTTCCTCATCCGTGACCCGCAACGCAGGGTCCCACACATCCGCCCTAAGCCGGGCACGGGATTCCTCCCTGGAACCCATAAGTTGGATGTAGAACTCGTAGATGTGGCGGGCGATATCCTGTTGCCGCAAAAGGAGCCCCTGCTCAGATTGCAATCTCAGAATGGCGCACTTGCGGCGTCGGCCATTAGCGTAGGCATGGAAATACTGAGTGTTCGCGTCTCCCTTGAGCGTCCACTTGATACCACCACGTCTGCGCCAGTACTCCTCCTCAGCTCTAAGAAGGGACTCGACTTGGGCTTCAAGCGCGTAACGCTGAGCCCAGTCTTGCTCCGAGAATGCCTGCACGTCCGCCGCAGCATCCATCTGGGTGAGATCCGCAGTCAGACGCGATCGAAGCAGCTTATCCTCGCGCCCCTGGTTAGCCTCCCACCCTTTGAGAGCCGCACGCAAAACCGCCCCTGCGGCAATCTAGAACTCCATCGGCCCGCACGCGCGCCCGACCCGGGCGACGCAATTCTCCCATTTCGAAAGGAAGATTTGCTCAAAGTCCGGAGACTCTAGCCACGCGGTTTTGAAGAAAAAGCGAGGGTTGCGCTTTAACCTTTTCTCCCCCGAGGAGAGAATGAGGGGGACGTGATCCGACCCTATCCTCGTTTCGGCGTGCAGAGAGCACATGGGAAACAACACCTCCCACTCCGAGGACATGAACACCCTGTCCAAGACCGACCGCACCGGCATGAGCTGTTTGTTGGTCCAGATGTAGCGTGCCCCCATGCGAGCCACTTCCCTAAGGGCCATGGATGCGATTGCATTATTAAACATGGACACCCTTGTCCAGTTAATAATACCGTTGTTTTTGTCGGCGCCCGAACGGATCAAGTTGAAGTCCCCTCCCACTAGCAGAGGAAAATTTCGCGCACCCAAAGACACCACCTTCGCCTGGAGTTCTCCCAAGAACTCAAGCAAAATAAGTCCCCTCCCTATCTAACTATAAGCATATTTCAATATAGACAACATACAAAGCAAAATAAGTGAATCTACAATCAAAAATATGTCTATATACATTCATATGTACTCCCTCCGTTCCTAAATATAAGTCTTTTTAGAAAGATAGACATATTTTATAGTGTAGATTCACTCATTTTGCTCCGTATATAGTCCCTTGTTGAAATCTCTAAAAAGACTTATACTCCCTCCGCCCGGAAATACTTGTCATCATAATGGATAAAAGGGGATGTATCCAAACA
The DNA here is from genome assembly GCF_002162155.2 of Triticum dicoccoides. NCBI lineage: Eukaryota > Viridiplantae > Streptophyta > Magnoliopsida > Poales > Poaceae > Triticum > Triticum dicoccoides. The sequence continues at coordinate 711,473,583 of NC_041386.1, read as the reverse complement.
TATTTTAGTTTTAGGTATATCTCTTTTTATCCATTTTGATGACAAGTAATTTTGGATGGAGGGAGTACTTGAGAACAGAGAGAGCAGTCTGTATTGAAATCTATAAAGAAACTTATATTTAAAAGCAAAGAAAGTCATAGTGGGGACAATTCCGGGCCCTGGCCCCCCTTCCAAGAGGAAAATTTTACCAAATACACTTACTTATTTGCTAATTGCTCTACTAATCGTCCGGCGTCTCTGATCATCCTAGTCTTTTCTATGCCATATACACTCATTTGGCCCCTCCTAATATTTGATTCACGCTCCGCCTCTGGAGGAAGTAGGTTCCAAAATGCAAACAAAGGGAACAAAAAGGGACAGAAATACTGCATCTGCATGCATGATTGGCCAGCACGTCGGCACGTGGACGCCCGGCCAGCACCCCATCCACCGGAATCCATTATTTTCCTGATAGAACCTTTCGAAAACAACGGCTGTATGATGGTTGCGCACTCACCCGCCTGCCACCTACCTCCTCGATCAAACCCGTCGCCCGCCCGGTGAGTCACTCCGCCGATCGCGACCGTCCACGCGCCCGCATCCACGGCCCCGCGCGCGCGGCAGCTTTCGACCGCCTTGTGGCGTGGGGCGGGCTCGTCTTCCCGTTCCCGCCTCTCGCTCCCGATACTTCAGTCTCGGTCATACGGCGCGCTCCCTTTGGAAGAAATTAATTACGGAGATGGCTCCCAGTTCCTCGACAACGAGTCCACTGATCCTCGAAAAAGAAAAAAGTTCAAATGATAAACCTGCATTTATACATGGGATGTGGCGAGAGAGCCGACTAGTAGTTTAGTTTAGGTGTTTTTTTTAACCCTTTCAAGATTTTTGTCCTCCTCGAATTTAGGTCGACAAAGATTCGGCGTAGATTCCTACCGTCTTCTTGAAGCGGCAATGTTGGAGTTTCTCGCCGTACCTGTGCGACGACGATAGAATCTAGTGCCAGGCACTTCATATTGATTTAAGAGTTCCACGACAATGATTGTGGGTCCAAGGCGTTAGTCCTTAATTAGGGGCACGGACACGAAGTCTTTCTGGCGGTCAGCAACAAAGACAAGCCGGCTCCGGTAAGAGAGCGACGGCGACGTAAACGGTGATGCCAATAGTGGTCGTTCCATGGTCCAAGAACCTCAGTGTAAATTTTATTGTATTTACACGAAATTTGACTTAAAGCACGAGGTGCTACGGAGAAAAGTGGCAAAAGGAGAAGCAGTAGGAGAGCTGGAAACAAAGCCGCTAATTATCTACTACACGAAATCAATAATTAGTTAATTAATTAATTCCGGTCTAGCTTAGCTATCCCCGCCTCGATTTCCGAAAGAAACAAAAACAAACTCTCGCCGCCGTCCTCTCCCCGCTCCCCTCTCCCCTCCCCCCACCTCCGCCGCGCCCTCGCCGGACTCCGGCCGCCGCGCCTCTCGCCGGACTACCCCAGGGCTCCCCGTCCCCTCCTCCCTCCCGTCCGCCGCGGCAATGGCTCACTGACCAGGCCGTCGAGGCGAGAGGGAGACGGCCGAGCGCCGCGGGCCGAGGACGACGATGAGCTCGTCGGCTTCCAGGAGGGAGGCGGCGAGGAGCGGGGAGCTCGGGCGGACGTGCGGAGCGGACGGCCCTCCCCCGAGGCCGGCCCCCAAGGCGCGGAGCGGGGAGCTGCTGCTGCCGCCCAAGGGCGGCGCCGAGGCGGCTGCAGCGGCGGCGGTGCGGCACGAGGGGTGGATGGTGCGGTACGGGCGGCGGAAGATCGGGAGGTCCTTCTTCCACACCCGCTACTTCGTGCTCGACAACAAGCTCCTCGCATACTACAAGAAGCAGCCCAAGGACAACAACATGGTAGGTGCTCCACAGCTTCACAGCTCCGTACCGTCCAGTTATTAGCTTGCCGGAGTCGTCGTGGTCGCGGTCCGCCTTCCGGGGAGAGCTCCCGTTGCTCCCCGGCGAGTTTTCAGCGGGATTTTTCCACGCTCGTGGTGTGCTCTGGCCAATTTGGGTGGAGCGGGGAGGACGATCGGGGGATTCAGTTAGTTGCCTGAGCGGTAAATAAAATTTGGGCGGAGAGCAGTTCGTTGTCTGATCTGTGATGTGGTTGGACCAGTTAGGCTAGGATCTGCTGGATTGAATGTTTCTTCGTGCGGTGAGAAACTGAGAATCACATGAGCTGGTGTCAGTTGTAAACTCTGAAGCTGAGCGAATTCGTTCATTATGATTTGCATGTGCTCTGTTGGGCTGGGGCTGTTGACCATTGGGATCATTGGATGTTTTAGTTGAGTCTGGGAAGCGCTAACGAATGCCAGCCTCGCGAATTAGTCGGGTTTTCCTTCTTCCTGTAAATCATGTGAGCAACTTGCTTGATCTGCCTGGAGCACATAGATGACCTCTTTTAGTGCTCCAATGATTGAGTCTACTGTTCTCCTGCAAGGTGATGTTTGCATAGATGGACAGCACATAGATGGGAGTAGGAAGTAAGAATGCTTGGAACAAATTCCGCTGTTTCTGTGGGAACCGACAAGTTTCAGTTAGCTACATTCCTCTTTGCTCGAGCCTTAGCAAGAGGTTTCCAATGCAATAAACAAAAACGTAACAATTTGATACCAGTACATTGTTCAAGTGTATATTCCGCAACAGGGGCATGCTGCTTGTGTTTAACTTTCCGGAGCAAATCTTGTGGATGTGCAGGTGCCACTTAAGTCTCTTCTAGTAGATGGGAACTGCAGAGTGGAGGATAGAGGGCTTAAAACACATCATGGACAAGTAAGTCTGCTCTTCCCTTTGGTTTAGTTCATCAAACATTAATATGCATTATAGAATGAGTGTGGCAATTAATGCTGGTCGAGAGCACTAGGTGTATTAGTTCCTTGCACATGAAATTCACTTGTCATTAGCTTTTATCTTGAATAAAATTTCTGTCATGTTAGTTTCAGAAAAATCCGTATCCTTACTTTTGAGGATTGTACTTCTGAGCAGAACAGGATTGCCAACAAATAGTGTGGCATGTATTTCACCTACAAACTGACGTATTATAGTTTTGATCATTCATGTAAACTGTTCTGTTAACAGGTAAACCATACAAAGTGAACACACAACATATCAAATTTTTTTTTGAAATGGTAATATATTGTGTCTACTTCGGCACAGTTGATCAACTTAGACAAATTATCAGACATTGCTGTAAGGTTAATATCTATATGTGCATATTCCAGCATATGCATGAATTGTGACGTGTATTCTAATTTTGCACTGTCATCTACACATTTACTTATTATCTTGCTCTCGCAGATGGTTTACGTTCTGTGTGTCTACAACAAGAAAGAAAAGGACAATCCAATCACGGTTTGTTACAAATCTGAGCTCTTCAATGTTATCAGAATTTAGAACCATCTGACTATATCCATATTTATTCATGCGCCTTTGCCTACATTTGGAAGATAATTTGGACTGCTACAATATACTGCAATGGAAAATAGCAAGGCAGACTAGTAGCACCATTTTCCTGAGTATAATTTAGTTGCAAATGAAATGGTATACTTCTTTTAGCCTCAAAAGGCAATAATATCCTCATCACGTGGGTCTGCTTATATAATAAATAATGTTTCCTTTGTTCTAGCTCTTCAAAATGGGACCTAGTATTACTTCTGCTTGATAATGAAATGAATGTTATGCAATTTATGTGCTGAAGTTTGGCAATTTTGATATGGGGGACTCCCTTTCTTGACAATCTTCTCAGTCCAGTATTTTTTCTCATGAGTATATAGTAAACAGTTTGCTATTACTGTCCATCATTCATGTTCCTATCATTCTTCAACCAGATGGGTGCACGTAATATCGAGGAGGCCCTAGTGTGGAAAAAGAAGATAGAGCTCCTTATCGATCAGGTAATCAAGGTGTAGTAGGTCTGAAAAACTGTAACTACATATGTCAATTGCTGTAATCATTATAGAATCAGACATCATGGGCATTTTTATTATTATTTGCATGTTTGGTCATTGTGTGCAAGTGAATAACATTTAGTTAGCTAGACTGTAAATACACCCCATTGTTCTTCCCTCGTAGATTCTAAAACACTGCCAGCTGGTAAATTTCCGGAGTCTGCAATGCACCAACGGATACTCCCTCCGTTCCAAAATAGACGACCCAACTTTGTATAGTACAAAGTTGGGTCATCTATTTTGGAACGGAGGGAGTATGTATTAAGTCACATTGTGGATAATTGCCCAGAAAAACTCAGTGCCAAATTGTGTAGAACTACAACAGGCGAACGCCACACTCCATTCTGATAAAGATCTTCATTATGCAGCAACAGGACACTATGACAGCTAAAAACCGTAAAGCTTTTGCGTCACTGGACTTTGACATGGATCTTGGAGGACCGCTTTCATTCTCTGACCCTGATAGTGGGCAAGTGAATCTTCGTACTTGTAATTGTAGATTAGTTCTTCCGGTTAATACTTATATCAATTGGAAATGATATTCTGTTGTAGACCTGAAGACGAAGAGGAACCCCGTCCCATGCTGCTTCGTAGGACAACTATAGGGAAGGGTAGGAAGTTTGGTTGCACATTTTCTGCCAAAATCTATTATTTTATATTAATGATTTTGACTTCTAAATATACCATTTTTTCTTCTAGGCCTTCCTGATTCTGTACATGACTGGACCAAAGAGCCTGATATTGGTCTGTCAAATCAGAACGACACCAATCAAGCTAATTCTAGAAAGAACTGGCGGCTGCTTAGATGCCAGAATGGAAAGTTTTCTAGTTCCTTACATAGTCTGTGACATCCATAAGAGACCACACCTGGTTCATATGGAATTAAGTTTAGTATCTTGTTTCTATCCTTGGCAGGGTTGCGCATCTTTGAAGAACCTGTGGAGGTCGAATACCTTGTATGTACTTTCTTTTATATCGATTTAATGTTGGAGAGGTGCTGAAACCCCTGCTAATTGCTACCAGAGGATATATTTACAAAAGAAAATATGTCATGTGCAGGCAAGAAGCTGTAGCCGATCAATGAGGGCTGTTGGTGTCGTGGAAGCCACATGTGAAGCCATTTTTGGGCTGATAATGAGTATGGATGTAACAAGATATGAGTAAGCGTGTATTCCTTTACTTTCTGCTTGCCCATATATTGATATATATGTATGTTGATCTAGGTTTTCTTTACACTCAAATGTAGGTGGGATTGTAGCTTCCAGTATGGGAGTTTAGTTGAAGAGGTTGATGGTCACACTGCAATACTATATCATCGGCTACAGCTGAACTGGTGTTCAATGTAAGTACCTTTTTGTTGTATCAACAAATTGCATTATGGTTGAATTGCAAGTCGTTTACCTGGTGCTGGCTTGATGCTACAACTTGCAACTCCTATTAAAATAACAAGAGTAGGCAGGATAACCCTGGCAGGTCAATGAACTATCTGAGCATGGACTTTGACTCGTTTAAATCTGAATTTGAAACTTCAAAATTCGGCATCTAGTCATATACTGTAGCATTGGAAAATTGCTGGACTCCAAATCCAGTATTTTGTACTGTTTGGTGGCTGGATACTCCACTATCTGGCAGTAAGCAGCAATGCTGTATGGTTTATGCCGAGCATATATAGTAGGTTTATGTGTCCGTGCTAAGCCTGCTGCATAAATCTAAAAGTGAAATGAATGGCATTCCATCGCACAAAAAAGAATTGAACGGCATTGAACTGAAACCAACTTACCGGAGGAGCTGGCTGCAGGGGTCAGATATAAAACATACCACATGACAGCAATGAATAGGCGTATCTTGCTTACTTTGGTGGAAAACTACAAAGCTGCATGGCTACGTGGCAGAACCATAAGACCGTGGATTCTAAGATTTTAATATGTAATAAATTACATTGCATTACCTCAGATTTTCCGCCTAGTGTAAACAACTGAGCCTGCAGGGTTGTCTGGCCACGAGATCTTTGTTATGTACGATATTGGCGGCGCAATGATGATGGAAGTTATGGTAAGCTTTAGAGTGATTTTATTTCTGGTTACATCATCCAATTAAAGCATCTTGTTTAATGCTTCATGTTTAAAATTGCAGTTGTGCTGTTTCGATCTACTGAACACCCGAACTGTGGTCCCCAACCAGGATTTGCGAGGGCTTCTATTGAAAGTAATTTTCCTTCTGCTAGAGATATTATTAGAAACAGAGTTTGTCGCTTTTATCTTTTCCTGAACTTACTATTAGTTCAGGTGGAGGTTTCAAGATCACTCCTCTCAAATCCGTGAATGGAAGACCTCGCACTCAAGTTCAACACCTTATGCAAATTGATCTCAAGGGATGGGGTGTGAATTACGTCACATCATTCCAGTACCACTCTGTGCTGCAGATGCTGAACTGCGTTGCTGGTAAACAACTCTTGTAACTTGTTACGGCATGAATTAAATACCTGTTAATAAAAATAAAAATCTTGTAAGTCATAACCTCTCATTTCAGTATTCTTTTTTGTTAATAGTCTGTGATTGTTCGACATTTGCATATATTTCCAGGATTGCGTGAATACTTTTCCCAAAATGATGACGTTCACACAATTCCAAGGATTCCTGTGATGAATACTATGGCTAGTGTGCCCACTGTTAGAAAGGATCAGAAACATCAAAAGGCTGACTCAAAGACCAAACAAGCAGACTCGGCTAACGAAAATTCGGATATGATAGATGATGAGTCAGAAGATGATGATGACTTTCAAGCTCCCGAATCTAGCTTGGAGGTGATAACCCTAGACCGGAGCTATTCCTTTGTTTACAAGAAGTTATCTTTTGGTACACTACGCTAAAATCTCATTGCAATTCATGTACAGGAAGATGGCAATGTTGACAGTGACGCAAAGGGCTCTGGTTCGTTTCTTATCCAACTGCATCTTGTATTCTAATATCTGTACTAATTACCTGTATGACCACCCAACTCTAATCTCACGCCTTTGCATCATATTGGGTGATCCAGATCCAATAGATTTGTCCTGCTTTTCGGGCATTATTCGTCAGGATGCAAATGAGAAAAGCCGTAACAGTTGGTCGGTACCTGATAGCAATATCTTCAAAGTCCGTAGCAAGAACTTTTCACATGACAAATCAAAGGTCCAAATGTTCAACATCTTTTCTTGTTTTCGAAGAAGCAGATTATCAAGAGCTTATTATGTTATTATTTGAGTTTCAGGTATCTGCAGGGAAGTACCTTATGGAGCTTGTCGCAGCTGACTGGTTTAAGGATACCAAACGTATGGATCATGTTGCCAAGCGTAAAGGATGTGCTGCTCAGGTAAGTAAATTGTGTATGGTTAATTAACTGTCTATTTGTATCTCAGTGGACTTGTTTTCATAATTCTCGCAATATGATTGTCAACTTATCAAACACCATTGCCTTAACCTGCAAAGCAGCATTTGGAATACTCTAGTATTACTGTTTTTTGTGTGCAGAACTACAGGTAAATAAATAAATATTCGTTTTCTCTGTTTTCTTAAACCTCACGCTATCATTTTCTTTCATTCATGTAATGATATTAACTATTAGAAGCTTGATATAGTTTTTTGAACCGTGGAAGCTTTGATATAGTTGTGCTTTGCATACCAGTAGCTAGCTCTTTTATCATGTAAATATACTGAATATTAGTGAAAGCGCAGTACCACATTATTGCGCTAGCATGAGAACCTCTGCACGTTGATACCATTGAATATTTATGCCTCTATGCATGAACTTAAGGGAGGGAGGTCCTTAAATAACTCAGTTTTACTGTTATGTATTGATTTTGACTGAAGCTTTACTACTGCAGGTTGCTGCTGAGAAGGGGATGTTCAGCTTTGTAGTAAACATACAAGTAAGTTCAAGTACTTCCACTCCCCGCATGGTTCATTTCTTTCTGCCCTCTTCTCGGAGAGAACAGTGACCATACGACCATACGCAGTACAGAAAGTATCAGCCACTTCCATTTGCACTCTTGGTTTTGACTTTGACAAAATGGTAGCTCAGGAATCTGTATCTGTTCTTAGCATCCTATTTGTGATGGTCCACTAAAACATTTCAAATGAGAACCGATTAAAAATACTGTTATGCAATTTAGTATAGTTAACAATCATACATTGCATGGTTTAAACCTCTATTTGCTGATCTTGTAATCATTGTGCGCCCTCTGAAAATAATAATTCTCATGCCTTTTCCTCCAGATACCTGTTTTCATTCTGTTGGTGCTTCTCTTCTGTGTACATTGTTTTAATATAAGTTAGCATGCTTTTGCAGATTCCCGGGTCCACTCATCACAGTCTGATCCTCTACTTCGTCACAAATTCCTTGAAAAAAGGATCGCTCTTGCAGCGTTTTGCTGATGGCGATGATGATTTCCGGAACAGCAGACTGAAGCTTATCCCATCTGTTCCAAAGGTGTTAATTTTTAAATGCATAGCCGTTCGAGTGCATTGTTGTTAGCTTTGCTCACCTCTAGCATGTTGACTTCCTCAGGGATCCTGGATAGTTCGACAAAGCGTTGGAAGTACCCCTTGCTTATTGGGAAAGGCCGTTGATTGCAGCTATATCCGCGGTCCGGAGTACATTGAAGTAAGGCACTAATTTTACTGACAAAAAAATTTACTTCCATTGGAAAAAATACGAAAGTGCATTGTACGTGTAACAGTTAAATTTTTATAACTGAGGCTTAAACACTGCATTCTTCTGGTTATCTAAGACACACAGGGTCTACTTGTGCAGGTTGATGTAGACATTGGATCCTCAGCAGTAGCCAATGGCGTTCTGGGATTGGTCTTTGGTGTAGTTACCAGTTTGGTAGTCGATATGGCTTTTCTCATACAGGTAAAAACACCCCCCATCATCGTTGCCAAATTCTCCAAGATTCCGCTCCAAAGGAAATATTTCTCTGACTGTTGTTACCCCTGCAGGCAAACACGTACGATGAGCTCCCGGAGCAACTCATAGGCGCCGCACGGTTCTCGCACATCGAACCCTCCGCAGCAGTAGTTCCCGTGCTCGATGACACTTCCTCAGCTGTGGAGTGAATCATTTGTGCAGATATTTTTGGTCCTTTCCTCGAGCTCCTCCCTCCATCTGTCTGAGCCACTGCAGCAATTTGCAATTTGTAAAGCATCATCGGTGGAGTTCATACGGCATATTTTTTTTTCTTACCAGTTTCATCCCATCGATCCGTTGCTACTAGTTGGTAGGTGATTATACGGCGCAGTTCATGTATGTACATACTGCGGACCTTATCTTAACCGCCGCTTCTTCGGTTTCTTCTGCTGAAACGTCGGTACTGTAGCTACATTATTCATGGATACCTCACTTGATTCTTTATTGTGTATATATACTATGCCTCACACTTTATATGCTACATTTGGCGGCAATAGTTTAATTCATCGATTCACTTGCCTGTGAGATTTTTCTATTGGGGAGTTGAAGAATTTCACTAGATCCTTACAAGAACTGTTGTGTATGAATGAACTGTTGTGTATGAATTTGTGTTCATGAAAGGGTTATGCAAATGGTTGCCGCGGGTGCTATGAGTTCTTTTAATTTGGTTCTCCTGTTCTTCCATCTTCCTGATACAGCATACACCTGTATTGTTGTTGAAGGTACAGATTTAGTCTGTACGTAGACATAGTCCAGGTCTCATGGTTGGAATGCCCGAATTTTGACTCGAGAACAATTCAGTTCCTGTATAAACTGGGATTTAAATTTTTGTGAGGAACTGCTTGCTTGAAACTTTTCTTAAATAAGCCTCTGGATCCACAATTCAACAATGCCCATCTCGATCCACTCCATACATGACACGCAACCCAAAGGTCATACCAACACTTCGCTGAACTTGGATAACTCCATTGGTGCAAATTTTAGCTTCGTAGTATGCGGGTTTTAGGTGAACAAGATTGACAGAAAATTTAAGCAACTGAGAATGAACAAACATAGCAGTTTATTCAGCAAATCGGATTCACAAGGGCACACGACTGTAGAGTTAACGATAACGACGCAATTCCAAATACTTCCAAGCTCTCTCTAATAACTAGTTTGATACATCCAAGACACGCAATCACCAACATGAAGAAAAGAAAATACTTGTGTTGGCATACAGTGAACATGCAGTTCTTCTATTCCATAGATGATATTTATCCTTTCAGTTTACCCTGCGGAAACCACCAGGGCTTGTTATTTGATCTTCAATCGAGCACCTCGGCTCATCACCGCTGTTGGTTCTCCCTCCTCCGTTGGTAGCGGGTTCTGTCGTTGTACCTAGGCCTATCTGATGCTCTCTGCGGCACAGGCTCCACCCTTCTCTGCCTCTCTGGAGACCTCTGAACAATCTCCCCATTCACAAAAAGCTCAGCTGCAAATCAGACAGATCACAGAACATGAGTACATTACTTCAAAAGAGTGGTCAGCAGAGCTGCAAAATCAAATATTTATGAGGAAAATCTAAAAAACCTAGTTTAATCCAAATATATCGAAATACTATACAGGCTAGACAGGAAAAGATAATAGCCGTGAATGCATTATATAACAACTTCACCCTACCGAAGTGCAGAACCAAAAGATATTCACATATTATACAGGCTGAACAGTTAAAGATAGTAGCTGTGATTGGTGTTGTTCAACAACTTCACTGTACCAAAGTGCAGAATCAAATAACAGAGATTTGCTTCAAGTCCGTCAAAAACTAAATCAGGTTACTGCCAAAACCAATGAAGTACACAAATAACTGCAATCACTTCGGCAGATCCCACAACAAAGGTACACTAAAGCTGCTGTGGTAGCCACCTTTCGATTCAGCGAAAGACATTGCCAATTAAGGCTCACCACTTTGCTAAGATGGACTGCAAAACAATTTCGGTAAAGAATGACCACTAATTCAACTCAAAACAGGAAAAAGGCCAGCATATATATTAGCTGTCTCATCTCCTCTGATCAGAACCCCATTTTTCCAAGGTGCTGAACAGTCGGAGAGACGTTCATTCTTAGTCCATAAGCAATCAAAGCAGGACATTGCCTTTGAGACGTCACAGCTTTGCCAAGATGGACTAAAGAACCTTCATAAAGAATGACTATTAGTTAAATTCAAAAGAGATCAAAAGGAAACTTAATGTTTCATCTCCACTCATCAGAACCCCATCTATTTGCCAAGGTGCTGAACAGTTAGGAGTGACATTTAGTTTTCGTCCATTAACATTCAAAGCAATACATCGCCAAGTAGGCTTCAACGCTTTGCCAAGATGGACAACTGAGTCATGTTTGGTGAAGCATGGCAACGAACCAGACTAAAAAAATGGATATCTTGAAGTAAGCAACAACCCTAGAGGCGGTAAATGTGTGACCAATGTCTCATCTGCAATGATCAGAATCTCATCTCGCTGAGGAGCTGAACCATCAGAGAGACATCTTTTCTTAGTCACTAGCATTCAGAGCAGGGCACCCTTTAAGACCTCACAACTTTGCCAAAATGGATTAAAGGGCATTTTGTAAAGAATGACTACTAGTTAAACTCAGAAGAGATTAAAAGCCAGTAAATGAGCTATCCAATGTCTCATCTCCACTGATTAGAACCCCATTTCGCTGAGGTGCTGAACTGTAAGAGATACATTGTTCTTAGCCCGTTAGCATTCGAAGCAAGACAACGCCGTGTAAGCTTCCTTCTTTTGCCAAGATGGATACAAAATTGTTGAAAAGAATGGTGACTGAGCAAAACTCCAAAAAAGATTAATGGTTCAAATAATCAATACCCCAACAGGGGGTAAATGTGCTAGTAATGTTTAATCTCTACTAATCTAAACGACATTTTACCAAGGTGCTGATCTGTTAGAGAGACGTTTTTATCTTAGTTCATTAACAAACAAGGCAGAACATTGCATGTAAGACGTCATAATTTTCCAAGATGAACTAGATCATTTTGGGACTACATCTGGTCTGAAGAAATGTCATTGCAATCAACTGAATATCCTATCCCCAGTAGTTGGTAACTCCCATTTCAGAGGAGCATTACTCCCTGAAAGAGACACTGCACATATAGGGTTCGTTCACATTACCAAGCGACATGGGGGACACCACATTCAGTATCTAGTGTTCTAAGAATAATTCTATGCTAGAACTAATCATGTGGAACACCTATAAATAGCATAGATACCGACAAGATTAACTGATCTCCTCGACATGGTTGCAGACAAACACCTACCTCCATAGTCCTTGTGCTCAGGATCAACATACGAATCAGGAAGCACAAACAAAACACCAGGAATGCCTGCAGCATATCAAAAGCGCATCAGGTATATTTCGTCTTCCGAAAAATAAACAGGAGGGCAATAAACGGTGACGGACAGAAACAAACCTTCCAGTTTGTTGGATGTCTCCTCGTCGATCTCACACCCGAAACCGAAGTACCGCTCACAGGAGACGTTGTAGATCTTCTTCTTGGCCTCCTCCTCGCTGAATTGCAGACAAGACAAGCCGGTGCAAGAGTTAGATACAGAACCACACTACAGAAACGAGGGGAACGCATCAGGGACGGGTGGGGGGCGCACCTTCCGAGGACCTTGGCGAGGGTCTGGATGTAGCAGTCGATCATCTGGTGCTTGGTGGCGCCCTCGCCGCCGGGCTTGTCCATGACGATGAGCCAGTGCTCGTAGTCGCACCCAGGGAACAGCGGCGCCATCTCGGTGGGGGCGCGGTCCCCTCCGCCTCCTCCTCCTCCGGAACGCGCCGGAGAGTACCCGTCGCCGCCCGGCCGGCGCGCCATCCCGCGGACGAAGCCGAGGCGGGAGGCGACGCCCGCGAGGGCCGCCGGGCGCAGCAGCGGCTCGTGGGGTGTCGCCGCCGCCGCGCCCCCGCGGCGGAGGAGGGCGGAGATGGAGACGGGGGAGGAGGACGCGCGGCGGGCGAGGAGCCTCCGGGCTCCGGCGGCGGCGGCGGCGGCGGCCATCTGCGTAAAACCCTAGCCGCTGCAGTGGGTTCCGGGTGGTGCGAGGTGGGGCGGGTGTGTGTGAGGGTGATGGGTTTTGGGTTAGTTGAGGACGGGTTTGTTCTCGCTCAGATGGGCCTGTAGGCCAGAAACGGGCCGGATGTGCGAGCTACTCAAGAGCAGTTATTATTAGTAGTAGACTAAAAAAAGTTATTATTAGTAGTGCATCGGGCGCACCCTCCGCCCTACGGAACCGCTGAACGCCAGCTTTCCCTCTGGTTAGGGTTTTCTTTTCCCCCGGAGGCGATCCATCGAGCCCTTGATCTTTCCTCCTCCGATCGCCCTTGGTTGCTTGGGTTAAGGCCATCGGGCCTTGATATGTGCCTAGGGTA
>NC_041386.1:711428344-711459955 GCF_002162155.2 Triticum dicoccoides | reverse complement strand
CCCCCAGGTTATCGCCCGATCTGAGTTTTCTTCTCGGGCAAGGTTTTCAATCATGGTTGCAGGCGGATCTGGAGGTTCTTCTGGATCGAATACTGCAACCGAGGTGGAGCAGATGATGGCCAAACTTGGCCTACGGAAAGAGGATCTTGATGATGTTGTTTTTGATGAGAAAGACGCGCCCCCAGATGCCACACGGTGGGTAGCGCTGGCTCGGGTACACATTGATAAGCCCTATAGCCAGACTTGGTTTTTCAAGAACATGCGTGCTGCATGGGATCTAGCGCATGACGTGAAGTTCCGCCCTTTGGAGGACAATCTATACTCTCTGCAATTCTTTTGTCTTGGCAACTGGGAACGCGTCATGCAAGAGGGGCCATGGAACTTTAGAGGCAATGCACTGGTGCTTGTCCCTTATGATGGTGTCACGAAACCTAGCATGGTCAAGCTAGATACGATTGATATATGGATCCAAATTCATGATGTCCATGTCAGATATGCACACTTGGTGGGAGCACTTGCAGCCAGGGTAGGAGAAGTTCTTTTTGCAGAACCAATCACCCAGGACTTCGCCGGCAACTTCTACCGTGTTTGGGTGAAGATCAATGTTTACAAACCTTTGAAAAACGTTGTTTCAATGATCCGAGGAGGTGAGAGGTAGATCTATTTGGTAAAGTATGAGAGGCTCCCAGATTGGTGCGCCGTATGTATTCAAAGAGCATGGTGATGGCGTCCATGCCCCATCAACACTCTTCTTCAAATATCTTAAGGCAACCTGGAACATGCGTGTGGGAACAGGCCCGGGAGGTGGCCGTGGTCGTGGTTGTCGGGGTGGCCGACGAGGAGGACGCTCTGCGGGGCGTGCTAAGGATCAGACCGACAAATTCATCAATGATGACTTAGACTTGGACTTAGAAATGCAGCAGGCCGAAGAGAACAGGAAGCGGTCTGCTGAACCGTCTGACCCATTGGGGGGAGCGGGAGCTGTTGTCTCCGCTGGTAATGCCCGACTTGCTTTGCCACCACCAGAGGTGCCAGCTAGTCCATCTTCTAAGCAGGATCCGAAGAGGATGAGGACAAATGCAGATAAGAATGGTGGAAAGAAAGGACCAGCAAATGACAAACAGATTGATGCAAAATCGGTGACCTCCTGAGTGGAGGATTGCCACGCACAATGAATATCCTCTATTGGAATTGTCGTGGTGCGGGCAAAGTCGCGACAATTCGAGAGCTTCTCGATCTAGCGAAGCAATTTGCCCCGACTGTGTTATGCATAGTAGAACACAAATATCAAAAGCACGTGTCAGAAATCTTGCTGGTACTTTAGGTTTTAATAATTCCTTTGTTGTTAGTAGTTCAAGACGTAGAGGTGGCATCGGTGTTTTTTGGAATGATGGAATAAAGTTTGATGTTTTTGGGTACTCTGAGTATCATGTTGATGCAACAGTGTCTATACCCAAATTGTGCAGAGTGGAGGTTTACATGTGTATATGGTGAGGCACAAGTTGGAGAGAGATATAAAACCTAGGACCTACTCAAATCTTTGGCGGCGGAAAGCAACTTACCCTAGTTGTGCATTGGTGACTTTAATGAAGTCCTACATCAGCATGAACACTTTGGGACTGGACAGTGCATGACCTCTCAAATTCAGGGTTTTTGAGAAGCCATCGATGTTTGTGCTCTCGAGGACTTAGGCTACCAAGGCAAAGCTTGGACCTTTGAGAAAAAGACTGCTGGGGGAGGTTACTGTCGAGTTCGACTCGATCAGGCGATGGCAAGCTCGGAATGGATTTCCCAATACCCCCATGCAAGTCTGCAACATGAGACGGTTGCGGCTTCAGTGTTGGAAATATGCCCTAGAGGCAATAATAAAATGGTTGTTGTTGTATTTCCTTGTTCATGATAATTGTCTATTGTTCATGCTATAATTGTATTAATTGGAAACCGTAATACATGTGTGAATACATAGACCAGAACATGTCCCTAGTGAGCCTCTAGTTGACTAGCTCGTTGATCAATAGATGGTTATGGTTTCCTGACCATGGACATTGGATGTCATTGATAACGGGATCACATCATTAGGAGAATGATGTGATGGACAAGACCCAATCCTAAGCATAGCACAAGATCGTGTAGTTCGTTTGCTAAAGCTTTTCTAATGTCAAGTATCATTTCCTTAGACCATGAGATTGTGTAACTCCCAGATACCGTAGGAGTGCTTTGGGTGTACCAAACGTCACAACGTAACTGGGTGACTATAAAGGTGCACTATAGGTATCTCCGAAAGTGTCTGTTGGGTTGGCACAAATCGAGACCGGGATTTGTCACTCCGTATGACGGAGAGGTATCTCTGGGCCCACTCGGTAATGCATCATCATAATGAGCTCAATGTGACTAAGTAGTTAGTCACGGGATCATGCATTACGGAACGAGTAAAGTGACTTGCTGGTAACGAGATTGAACGAGGTATTGGGATACCGACGATCGAATCTCGGGCAAGTAACATACCGATTGACAAAGGGAATTGTATACGGGATTGATTGAATCCCCGACATCGTGGTTCATCCGATGAGATCATCGTGGAACATGTGGGAGCCAACATGGGTATCCAGATCCCGCTGTTGGTTATTGGCCAGAGAGCTGTCTCGGTCATGTCTACATGATTCCCGAACCCGTAGGGTCTACACACTTAAGGTTCGATGACGCTAGGGTTATAAGTGAAGTTTGTATGTGGTTACCGAATGTTGTTCGGAGTCTCGGATGAGATCCCGGACGTCACGAGGAGTTTCGGAATGGTTCGGAGGTAAAGATTTATATATGGGAAGTCCAGTTTCAGTCACTGAAATAGTTTCGGGGGTTATCGGTATTGTACCGGGACCACCGAAAGGTGTCCGGAGGTCCACCGGGTGGGGCCACCTGCCCCGGGGACTTAATGGGCTGAATATGGAAGGGAACCAGCCCCTAGTGGGCTGGTGCGCCCCTCCCCAAGGGCCCAAGGCGCCTAGGGTTGAAAACCCTAGGGGAGGGGGTGCCTCCACCTTGCTTGGGGGGCAAGCCTCCCCTCCTAGCCGTCGCCCCCCTCTAGATGGGATCTAGAGGGGCCGGCCCCCTCTCCTCTTCCCCTATATATAGTGGGGGTTTTGGGGCTGCCAAGAACATGAGTTTCCACCTCTCCTGGCGCAGCCCTACCCCTCTCCCTCCTCGTCTCTCGTAGTGCTTGGCGAAGCCCT
Organism: Triticum dicoccoides; assembly: GCF_002162155.2. Taxonomy (NCBI): domain Eukaryota; kingdom Viridiplantae; phylum Streptophyta; class Magnoliopsida; order Poales; family Poaceae; genus Triticum; species Triticum dicoccoides. The sequence goes on along the minus strand of NC_041386.1, from coordinate 711,456,728 downwards.
ACTGGAGTGCCACGCTCCTCCATCACCACCACACTGTTGTGCTGCTGCTGGACGGAGTCTTCCCCAACCTCTCCCTCTCTTCTTGCTGGATCAAGGCACGGGAGACGTCACCGGGCTGCACGTGTGTTGAACGCGGAGGCACCGTTCTTCGGTGCTTAGATCGGATTCGGCCGCGATCTGAATCGCTTCGTGAACGACTCCATCAACCGCGTTCTTGTAACGCTTCCGCATCGCGATCTTCAAGAGTATGAAGATACACCCCCTCTCTTGTTGCTAGAATCTCCATAGATTGATCTTGGTGATGCGTAGAAAATTTTGAATTTCTGCTACGTTCCCCAACAGTGGCATCATGAGCTAGGTCTATTGCGTAGATTCTATGCACGAGTAGAACACAAGTTGTTGTGGGCGTTGATTTTGTTAAGTATGCTTACCGTTACTAGTCCTATCTTGTTTCAACGGTATTGTGGGATGAAGCGGCCCGGACCGACCTTACACGTACACTTACGTGAGACAGGTTCCACCGACTGACATGCACTTGTTGCATAAGGTGGCTAGCGGGTGCCAGTCTCTCCCACTTTCGATGAAAAGGGTCCTTATGAAGGGTAAATAGCAATTGGCCTATCACGTTGTGGTTTTGGCGTAGGTAAGAAACGTTCTTGCTAGAAACCTATAGCAGCCACGTAAAAACTTGCAACAACAATTAGAGGACGTCTAACTTGTTTTTGCAGCATATGCCGTGTGATGTGATATGGCCAAGAAGGATGTGATGAATGAATATGTGTGATGTATGAGATTGATCATATTCTTGTAATAGGAATCACGACTTGCATGTCGATGAGTATGACAATCGGCAGGAGCCATATGAGCTGTCTTTATTTATTGTATGACCTGCGTGTCACTGAATAACGCCATGTAATTACTTTACTTCATTGCTAAACCGTTAGCCATAGTAGTAGAAGTAATAGTTGGCGAGGCAACTTCATGGAGACACGACGATGGAGATCATGATGATGGAGATCATGGTGTCATGCCGGTGACAATGATGATCATGGAGTCCCGAAGATGGATATCAAAAGGAGCAAAATGATATTGGCCATATTATGTCACTATTTGATTGCATGTGATGTTTATCATGTTTATGCATCTTATTTTCTTAGAACAACGATAGTAAATAAGATGATCCCTCATAATAATTTCAAGAAAGTGTTCCCCTAATTGTGCACCGTTGCGAAAGATCGTTGCTTCGAAGCACCACGTGATGATCGGGTGTGATAGATTCCAACGTTCACATACAACGGGTGTAAGCCAGATTTACACATGCAAAACACTTAGATTGACTTGACTAGCCTAGCATGTACAGACATGGCCTCGGAACACAAGAGACCGAAAGGTCGAACATGAGTCGTATAGTAGATACGATCAACATGAAGATGTTCACCGATGATGACTAGTCCGTCTCACGTGATGATCGGACACGGCCTAGTTGACTCGGATCATGTATCACTTAGATGACTAGAGGGATGTCTATCTGAGAGGGAGTTAATTAGATGAACTTAATTATCCTGAACATAGTCAAAAGGTCTTTGCAAATTATGTCGTAGCTTGCGCTTTAGTTCTACTGTTTTAGATATGTTCCTAGAGAAAATTTAGTTGAAAGTTAATAGTAGCAACTATGCGGACTGGGTCCAATAAACTGAGGATTGTCCTCATCGCTACGCAGAAGGCTTATGTCCTTAATGCACCGCTCGGTGTGCTGATGTTGCAAACATCTGATATACACGTTTTGATGACTACGTGATAGTTCAATAATGTTAAACGGTTTAGAATTGAGGCACCAAAGACGTTTTTGAAACGTCGCGGAACATATGAGATGTTCCGAGGGCTGAAACTGGGATTTCAGGCTCGTGCCCACGTCAAGAGGTATAAGACCTCCGACGAGTTTCTTAGCCTGCAAGCTAAGGGAGAAAAGCTCAATCGTTGAGCATGTGCTCAAATTGTCTGAGTACTACAATCGCTTGAATCGAGTGGGAGTTAATCTTCCAGACGAGATAGTGATGTTTCTTCAAAGTCATTGCCACCAAGCTACTAGAGCTTCATGATGAACTATAACATATTAGGGATAGATATGATGATCCTTGAGCTATTCGCGATGTTTGACACCGTGAAAGTAGAAATCAAGTAGGAGCATCAATTGTTGATGGTTAGTAAAACCACTAGTTTCAAGAAGGGCAAGGGCAAAAAGGGATACTTCATGAAACGGCAAGTCAGTTGTTGCTCTAGTTAAGAAACCCAAGGTTGAACCCAAACCCAAGACTAAGTGCTTCTGTAATGAGGGAACGGTCACTGAAGCAGAACCACCCTAGATACTTGGTAGATGAGAAGGCTGGCAAGGTCGATAGAAGTATATTGGATATACATTATATTAATGTGTACTTTACTGGTACTCCTAGTAGCACCAGGGTATTAGATACCGGTTCGGTTGCTAAGTGTTAGTAACTCAAAATAAAAGCTGCGGAGTAAAAGGAGACTAGCTAAAGGTGAGATGATGATATGTGTTGGAAGTGTTTCCAAGGTTGATGTGATCAAGCATCGCATACTCCCTCTACCATCGAGATTGGTGTTAAACCTAAATAATTGTTATTTAGTGTTTGCGTTGAGCATAGACATGATTGGATTATGTCTATCGCAATACGGTTATTCATTTAAGGAGAATAATGATTACTCTATTTATTTGAATAATACCTTCAATGGTCTTGCACCTAAAATGAATGGTTTATTGAATCTCGATCGTAGTAATACACATGTTCATGCCAAAAGATATAAGATAGTAATGATAGTATGCTTGTGGCACTGCCATTTGAGTCATATTGGTATAAAACGCATGAAGAAGCTCCATGTTGATGGATCTTTGGACTCACTCATTTTTTAAAAGATTGCGACATGCGAACCATGTCTATTGGTATATACACATGAAGAAACTCCATGCAGATGGATCGTTTGGACTCACTTGATTCTAAATCACTTGAGACATGCAGATCATACCACATGGGCAAGATGACTAAAAAGCCGCATTTTTCAGTAAGATGGAACAAGAGAGCAACTTGTTGGAAGTAATACATTTTGATGTGTGCTGTCCAATGAGTGTCGAGGCACACAGTGGATATCGTTATGTTCTTACTTCACAGATGATTTGAGTAGATGCTGACTATATTTACTTGATGAAACACAAGTCTGAATTATTGAAAGGTTCAAGTAATTTCAGAGTGAAGTTGAAGATCGTCGTGACAACAGGATAAAATGTCTATGATATGATCATAGAGATGAATATCTGAGTTACGTGTTTGGTACACAATTAAGACATTGTGGAAATTGTTTCACAATTAATACCGCCTGGAACACCATAGTGTGATGGTGTGTCCGAACATCATAGATGCACCCTATTGGATATGGGGCATACCATGATGTCTCTTATCGAATTACCACTATCGTTTATGGGTTAGGCATTAGAGACAACCGCATTCACTTCAAATAGGGCACCACGTAATTCCGTTGAGATGACAGCGTACGAACTATGGTTTAGAGAAACCTAAGCTGTCATTTCTTAAAAGTTTGGGACTATGAAGCTTATGTGGAAAAGTTTTAGCCTGATAAGCTCAAACCCAAAGCGGATAAATGCATCTTAATAGAACACCCAAAACAGTTGGGTATACCTCCTGTCTCAGATCCGGAAGCAAAAGAGATTGTTTCTAGAATCAGATCCTTTCTCGAGGAAAAGTTTCTCTCGATAGAATTGAGTGGGAGGATGGTGGAGACTTGATGAGGTTATTGAACTGTCACTTCTACTAGTGTGTAGCAGGGCACAGGAAGTTGTTCCTGTGGCGCCTACACCAATTGAAGTGGAAGCTAATGATATTGATCATAAAACTTCGGATCAAGTCACTACAAAAACTCGTAGGTCGACAAGGATACGTACTACTTCAGAGTGGTACGTAATCTTGTCTTAGAGGTCATGTTGCTAGACAACAATGAACCTACGAGCTATGGAGAAGCGATGGTGGGCCCGGATTCCGACGAATGGCTCGAGGCCATAAAATCCGAGAGAGGATCCATGTATGAAAACAAAGTATAGACTTTGAAAGAACTACTCGATGGTCGTAAGGCTGTTGAGTACAGATGGATTTTAAAAGGAAGATGGACAATGATGGTAAGTGTCACCATTAAGAAAGCTCGACTTGTCGCTAAGATGTGTTCCAATAAGTTCAAGGAGTTGACTACGATGAGACTTTCTCACTCGTAGCGATGCTAAGAGTCTGTTGGAATTATATTAGCAGTTACTGCATTATTTATGAAATCTTGCAGATAGGATGTCAAAACATTGTTTTCTCAAATGATTTTCTTGAGGAAAAGTTGTATGTGATACAAACAGAAGGTTTTGTCAATCCTAAAAAATGCTAACAAGTATGCAAAGCTCCAGCAATCCTTCTAAGGACTGGAGTAAGCATCTCGGAGTTGGAATATACGCTTTGATGAGATGATCAAAGATTTTGGGTTTATACAAAGTTTATGAGAAACTTGTATTTCCAAAGAAGTGAGTGGGAGCACTATAGCATTTCTGATGAGTACATGTTGTTGACATATTGTTGATCGAAAATGATGTAGAATTTCTGGAAAGTATATAGGGTTATTTGAAAAGTGTTTTTCAATGGAAAACTTGGATTTAGCTACTTGAACATTGAGCATCAAGATCTATAAGGATAGATCAAAATTGCTTGATAGTACTTTCAAATGAGTACGCACCGTGACAAGATTTTGAAGGAGTTCAAAATAGATCAGCAAAGAAGGAGTTATTGGCTGTGTTATAAGGTGTGAGTATTGAGTAAGGCTCAAGACCTGACCATGGCAGAAGAGAGAGAAAAGACGAAGGTCGTCCCCTATGTTTTAGACATAGGCTCTATAGTATGCTATGCTGAGTACCGCATCTGAAGTGTGCCTTGCCATGAATCAGTCAAGGGGTACAAGAGTGATACAGGAATGGATCACATGACAGCGGTCAAACTTAACCTTAGTAACTAGTTGACTAAGGAATTTTCTTGTTTATGGAGGTGGTAAAAGAGTTCATCGTAAAGGGTTACGCCGATGCAAACTTTGACACTAATCTGGATGACTCTGCATAGTAAACCGGATTCGTATAGTAGAGCAGTTATTTGAAATAGTTTCAAATAGCGTGTGGTAGCTGCATCTAGAAGATGACATAGAGATTTGTAAAGCACACACGGATCTGAAAGGTTCAGACCCGTTGACTAATAACCTCTCTCACAAGCGAGATATGATCAAACCCCATGGGTGTTGAATTCATTACAATCACATAGTGATGTGAACTAGATTATTGACTCTAGTGCAAGTGGGAGACTATTGGAAATATGCCCTAGAGGCAATAATAAAATGGTTATTATTGTATTTGCTTGTTCATGATAATTGTCTATTGTTCATGCTATAATTGTATTAATTGGAAACCGTAATACATGTGTGAATACATAGACCAGAACATGTCCCTAGTGAGCCTCTAGTTGACTAGCTCGTTGATCAATAGATGGTTATGGTTTCCTGACCATGGACATTGGATGTCATTGATAACGGGATCACATCATTAGGAGAATGATGTGATGGACAAGACCCAATCCTAAGCATAACACAAGATCGTGTAGTTCGTTTGCTAAAGCTTTTTTAATGTCAAGTATCATTTCCTTAGACCATGAGATTGTGTAACTCCCGGATACCGTAGGATTGCTTTGGGTGTACCAAATGTCACAACGTAACTGGGTGACTATAAAGGTGCACTACAGGTATCTCCGAAAGTGTCTGTTGGGTTGGCACAAATCGAGACTGGAATTTGTCACTCCGTATGACGGAGAGGTATCTCTGGGCCCTAATGCATCATCATAATGAGCTCAATGTGACTAAGTAGTTAGTCACGGGATCATGCATTACGGAACGAGTAAAGTGACTTGCTGGTAACGAGATTGAACGAGGTATTGGGATACCGACGATCGAATCTCGGGCAAGTAACATACCGATTGACAAAGGGAATTGTATACGGGATTGATTGAATCCCCGACATCGTGGTTCATCCGATGAGATCATTGTGGAACATGTGGGAGCCAACATGGGTATCCAGATCCCGCTATTGGTTATTGGCCAGAGAGCTGTCTCGGTCATGTCTGCATGATTCCCGAACCCGTAGGGTCTACACACTTAAGGTTCGATGACGCTAGGGTTATAAGGGAAGTTTGTATGTGGTTACCGAATGTTGTTTGGAGTCTCGGATGAGATCCCGGACGTCACGAGGAGTTCCAGAATGGTTCGGAGGTAAATATTTATATATGGGAAGTCCAGTTTCAGTCATTGGAATAGTTTCGGGGGTTATCGGTATTGTATCGGGACCACCGAAAGGTGTCCGGAGGTCCACCGGGTGGGTCCACCTGCCCCGGGGACTTGATGGGCTGAATATGGAAGGGAACCAGCCCCTAGTGGGCTGGTGCGCCCCTCCCCAAGGGCCCAAGGTGCCTAGGGTTGAAAACCCTAGGGGAGGGGGGCGCCTCCACCTTGCTTGGGGGGCAAGCCTCCCATCCTGGCCGCCGCCCCCCCTCTAGATGGGATCTAGAGGGGCTGGCCCCCTCTCCCCTTCCCCTATATATAGTGGGGGTTTTGGGGCTGCCAAGAACATGAGTTTCCACCTCTCCTGGCGCAGCCCTACCCCCTCCCTCCTCGCCTCTCGTAGTACTTGGCGAAGCCCTGCTGGAGTGCCATGCTCCTCCATCACCACCACGCCGTTGTGCTGCTGCTGGACGGAGTCTTCTCCAACCTCTCCCTCTCTTCTTGCTGGATCAAGGCACGGGAGACGTCACCGGGCTGCACGTGTGTTGAACACGGAGGCACCGTTCTTCGGTGCTTAGATCGGATTCGGCCACGATCTGAATCGCTTCGTGAACGACTCCACCGACCGCATTCTTGTAACGCTTCCGCATCGCGATCTTCAAGGGTATGAAGATACACTCCCCTCTCTCTTGTTGCTAGAATCTCCATAGATTGATCTTGGTGATGCGTAGAAAATTTTGAATTTCTGCTACGTTCCCCAACATTCAGATCACTGTCCAACCAGAGTGTTTCTAGAACTAGACAACCTGGCGCAGATCAAACAAAAATTGTTCAGGTATGAGATGTATTGGGAGAAATATTCTGAGTTCGGCACCTCCCTCGAGGGCATGTGGACTGGGGTGCCGACAGGAGAAACAGTGACGCAGTTGAGTAAAAAACTGGGTGATCTATCTGCATCCTTGCAACAGTGGAGTGGGGCAACCATTGGCAACGTGGGAAGAGAAGTTTAAAAACTCAAAAGGGAGCTGGCTGTTTTACAGAACGACCCCCGTTGAGTATCACCTTCACATGCAAAGATAAAAATCATAGATCACCTTGTCGAGCTATATCACATGGAGGAGATAAAGCAACGGTAGCGCACCCGCATTGACTGGCTTTCAGATGGAGACCGTAACACTAAATTCTTCCAGAGGTGTGCGAGTATGCGACGATGGAAAAACAGTATCAAAAGGTTGGAACGAGTTGATGGGTCTCTTACCCATGACCCGACGGAGATGGCCACATTAACAAATGAGTTTTATCAGAATCTGTTCACATCAGAGGGAACATCGGGCATGGATGCAGTGCTCAACTCGGTTCCGGTCAAGGTCACGGAGGAGATGAACAAGGGGTTAACAAAGCCTTTCACATCTAATGAGGTGAAGAAGGCTCTTTTTCAGATGTACCCCACTAAGGCCCCGGGGCCGGACGGATATCCGGCACATTTCTTCCAGAGGCATTGGGAGCTTTGTGGCGCCGAGGTCACGAACGTGGTATTGAGAATTCTTCGTGGGGAGGAGAGCCCTGAGGTAATCAATGAAACAATCCTTGTTTTAATTCCTAAGGTTAAAGACCCCACAAACCTAACTCAATTCAGGCCCATAAGTTTGTGCAATGTACTTTATAAGATTGCATCAAAGGTGTTGTCAAACAGATTGAAGCTAATCCTGCCTGAGATGATTTCAGAAGAACGGTCTGCTTTCGTTCCTGGTCGGTTGATGACTGATAATATAATAATTGCTTAAGAATGCCTACACTTCATGAAGAGGAACAAAACACAATGGAACAGGTTTTGTGCAGTTAAATTGGATATTATGAATGCTTATGACCGTGTGGAATAGGAGTATCTTCGAGCTATTATGACCAAGATGGGATTTGCACCGGCTTGGGTCAACACAGTCATGAGAATGGTATCTTCTGTGAAATTTTCAGTCCTTTTTAATGGTTCTAAACTTGATGAATTCACTCCTTCTAGAGGGATCCATTAGGGAGACCCAATTTCTTCATACCTATTTTTGCTTGCAGCGGAGGGCCTTTCGTGCCTCTTAAAAACCCAAGATGAATCATCCCAACTAACTAGTATTCGAGTGGCTCCTTCGGCACCGCCGGTAAGCCACTTGCTTTTCGCGGATGATAGCCTGCTATTTGTGAAAGCTAGTGCTACTGGAGCAAAGATGCGTTGTCTTTGTTGATGGAGAGGTATTGCAATGCATCGCGTCAGAGAATAAATCTAGCCAACTCCTCTGTGTTTTTTAGCAAGGGGTGTCCCAACTCTGTCAGAGCCGAGGTCAAAGGGGCCCTAAATATTGACAATGAATCTCTCAGAGAAAGATACTTGGGAATGCCCTCTGATGTTGGATCAAGTAAGAATGGCGCATTCAAATTTCTGAAATACAGAGTATGGGCCAAGATAAAGGGGTGGATGGAGAATCTTCTCTCTACCGGGGGAAAGGAAGTACTGATCAAATCGGTCGCTCAAGTTGTGCCTGTTTTCTCAATGTCTTGCTTTAAACTTCCCTGTGGCCTCAGTGAACATTTGAACTCTTTGATTAGAAAGTTCTGGTGGGGCAGTAAAGAATGACAAAGAAAACCGAGTTGAGTATCTTGGAGTACGATGACCACACCAAAAAATTGTGGAGGTCTAGGCTTTCGAGATGTTGAGCCTTTTGATTTAGCATTGCTAGCTAGACAGGTTTATAGGATCTTGATGGAACCAGAGGCTCTAAGCTCATGGGTACTAACGGCAAAATACCACCAAGCTTAAGATGTTTTGCAAGCAGATCTTGGCTCGGGCCCGTCACAGATATGGAGGTCGCTACTTGAGGGTAGAGACGTTCTAAAACAGGGATTGATCCGCGCATCGAAGACGGTTAAACAACGAATATTTGGGACAATTGCTGGATCCCGAGACCATCAAATATGAGACCTATAGTGTGCAGAACAGCTAACCTGCCCCAATTGGTTGCCGAGCTGATCCTACCAGGTGCAGAATGGAATAGAGACACGATCGCTCATGTTTTCTTACCTACAGATGCAAATGCTATTATGTCAATACCTCTGTGTACAAGGTAGATAGATGATTTTTGGTCGTGGGTTCATGAGAAGAATGTTGTTTTCACCGTGAGATCTACCTACCGCATGCTGGTTGAAACAAAAATGCGGAGAGAGGCATGACTTGAAGGGCGGCCAGATGATTCAAGTACTGATCGTGAGTCTAAGCTTTGGGGAAAACTTTGGAAGGTCGAGGTCCCTTCAAAAGTTAAGGTCTTCGTATGGAGACTTGCTCATCAATCGATCCCTACAACAGATGTACGTCACCACCGGAACTTGTCAACCAGCACTAGTTGTGGTTTATGCGGCTCTGAAGATTCATGGCAACATTCTTTACTCCATTGTACTGTTGCTCGATGTGTTTGGGCGTTACAGAATGCAGATATGGTCGAAGCTTTGAACAATACAAGGGAACCTGACACTAAAAGATGGCTGTTTGCATTGATGAACATGCTATCCACGACGGAATTTATCCAGGTTGCAGTGACTCTCTCGGCACTTTGGTACTCAAGGAGACAAGCTTTGCATGAAGATATCTTCCAAAGTCCACTTTCTACACACAATTTCATCCTTAAATATATCCGGGAACTAGAAGAGTGCAAGCCTAAGAGGGTTCCAACAATAACAGTGGCAAATCAGCGACATGTCCCTCCACAATGGATTCCACCGCCAAGTGGTTTTGTGAAGATAAGGGTGGATAGTGCTGTTGCAAGAAACCACAATGAAGGCTCTTTCAGTGCGGTCTGCAGGGATTTGTTGGGACTTTATTTGGGCTCATCTATCATCAGAATCCCCGGGGTTACAGACCCAGGGACGCTCGAAGCACTAGCACGCCGTGAAGCGCTAGCACTAGCTTCAGACCTAGATTTATCACATGCGATTATCACCTCAGATTGCCAGGGTGTGATCATGGACATCAACAAGCAAATTGGGGGGATGTATGCAAGTATTGTCAAGGAGATTGTAGAGACTGCAAGAACCATCAATGACTGCACCTTCATCTTCGAGGGTAGAGCTTCCGACCATGAGGCACATAGCCTCGCTAAGCACGCTTTCGGTCTGGATTTTGGGCGCCATGTGTGGCTTCTGAACCCACCAGATCTTCGATGTATCCCTACGAATATTATTGAATAAATAAAGTGTGTTTAGACTAAAAAAAAATTAGTAGTGCATCGACAATACGATCCTTGTATCTATATCTATATCTATCTATATATGTATCTATATCTATACCAATATAAAAAGACCCAAAGGGGCAGATCCAATTAATCTCGGCCATCAAATCATGTCAATCCAACGACCTAGACTGCTTCAATGTCGAGCGCTCAACACGTTTAGCTTGCAGTTAATTTCATGCTAGATATAGTGATAATCACATAATAACACACAAATAATATTCTACTTAATATCCGCATGCACTTAATATACTTCCAAATTGACGTGCATTGCACGTACACATTGACTAGTTAATCCCCAAGGTGACGAACCCAACTCTTCTCTCACAATTCAGGCCTATAAGTCTTTGCAACTTGTTGTACAAGATTTCTTCAAAGGTGGTGGCTAATAGGTTAAAGCTCGTGTTGCGAGAAATAATCTCAGAGGAGTAGTCCGCTTTTGTGCCCGGTAGATTGATAACAGATAATACCATTTGTGCATATGAATGTTTACACTTCACGAAGCGCAACATGTCTAAGAGCAACAACTACTGTGTGCTAAAGCTGGATATGATGAAAGCCTATGACAAACTAGAGTGGCCTTACTTTAGAGCTATCATGGGTAAGCTGGCCTTTGCACATTCTTGATAGATATAGTTATGTCTATGGTTTCTTCCGTTTCATTTTCAGTTCTGTTCAATGGAGAGAAGCTCCAAATTTTCAACCCAACAAGAGGGATTTGCCAGGGAGATCCTATCTCCCCTTACCTTTTCTTGATTACTGCAGAGGGCCTTTCGTGCCTCCTAAAATACAGTTCTCAGTCACCATCTTTGCCATGTATTAAGGTGGCTCCCATGGCTTCGTCTGTCAACTATCTTTTATTCACAGATGACAGCCTGCTGCTTTTCAAGGCTAGTGTGGAGGGTGCAGACCGAGTATCAAACCTGTTGGACACATATTGCATGGCATCAGGTCAGCGCATCAATAATGCAAAATCATCCATTTTCTTTAGCAAGGGCTGCCCTCAGAGTGTAAGAGAAGGAATCAAAAATAAGCTCCGGGACCATATTTCTTTGTGTGCACTAGCAAAAACATTCCTCATTGTTTATGTCCAACAATCTCCAAAACCTAGGGGGCACTGGATTACACCAACAAACATATTATTTCCTATGACCTGACAGCCATAATGCTTTTTTGGAAGGATGTGGATGTAGTGTATGTATCTATTTCGAGCTAATTGTTAAGGTTTCATATAACTGCGAGACAATTTTCCTACAAATGAAAAGAAATGAGCAATGCAAACAAAAAAGCTGAGGATAAAACTTTCATAAATATCTCATATATTGCAGAAATTTTTATTTGCTCACATATAGACAAGAGTAGACATCCATACATTCTAGAACCTGTTATCGAGATATATGTTAGACAATAGACAGTGTAGAGATATCAAGAAATGCATAAATATTCTGAAATGAACATAAAATACATATTCCAAAACAATTCATCAAGTCGTTACATGTTGAACTATATACGCAAATTTGTCTTTTGATATGTCTTCTTGTAACTAGAGGATTATGTTTGGTGAATGGTACTCTAAGAGTTAATGTATAAAAAAAAAGGAAAAGATGATTAACATAATTTGGTATAAATTTTGCGAAATTGTATTATTAAGGACAAGTAACATTCTTTCCTTATATATATGAACAATTATCAATGTAACACAAACTGCTCAAAAGTAAAATTGTTTAATCTTATATCTTATCTTATATTTACTAATTGGAGGCACCATCGGAGTTACCACGTTAATCCTAGAAAACCATGTAAAAACATCCTTAGGATCTCAATTCAACGATTAGGATCAAATAACAGATCAAATAGTCTTTACTGAAAAAAAACCCAGATCAAAGGGTCATACCTTCCCACGTTAACAGAACAAAGAGTTCGGGCCCTTCCTCTTTCCACATGCAGGACTCCTCTGATTTCCACCTTGCCGTGTGAAAAAAGGACTCCTCAGCCCCCAAAAAATAGGACTCTTCCTATTGTCTTCTACCATCAGTACGTCAGACATGATCTAGGAAGAGATAAGCCTAATGCTGTCCCTACTCCATGGACGCCTAATCTTCATGCATGCACATATATCACTGCTACCATCAGTACGTCATGAATCATCTAGGGAAAGGTATGATCTGATCGATTATCTCCTTCTATCCCTTATTCTCTTAGTCTCTCCATGCTGATGATGCCCCTCTAACCCATCTCCATCTTGATGTTGCAAAGATACGAGATATGTATAGTTGAAGCGAGATATATATTGCAGAAATACATACATGCATTGGAAGCACATGGTAGTCACGTGGATGTGTAGGAGTAAAGAGCCGCTGGGGTTAATCTAGCATGTAGTGTATTAATTTATTTCTTGATTGATTAATTTGCATCAGGATATCCTAATTAGGTTCAGAGCCAATGGGCGGACGCTCTCTCCAGCTAAATCACCCCTCTTGCCTCCAGAAAAATTTACGTGGCATGTATGCCTACAAAGAGGGATATATTGTGGCCGTGCTCCACCCCCTTTAATTAGTACTCCACTTCAGTGCCCAACTCACATACTCTTATCCCGATGCAATTAATAGATGATTAATTAGATACTTGATGATGAAGTACATGGAATTAATGTCTGCGTACATATATACTCCCTCTACCTCAGTTTACAGGGCGTGTGCGTATCCCTAGGTCTTCAATTTGACCAATCTAATACAAGACATATATTACAAAAAATATAACAATATAAACTTCAGATGTTCTATTTTCAAACGATATAATTTTTGTGTTATATAGTTTATATTAGGGTGATCAAATTGGCAACCTAGGTATACGCGTAAGACTTGTAAACTGAAACGGAGGTAGTAGATGATTGAATTCTCTATAAATGCTTAGATGGACAAGTGATCGATGAAATTCTGAATACTAGAGAAGTTAATCTGTTTTTATAGGGGATGATTATTGGAATTGATTAGTACGTAGAATTAATAGATGCATAATTAGATACCAGATGATGAATACATGGAATTAATGTCTACGTCCATATATAGATGATTGGATTCTCTAAATATGCTTAGATGGAGAAGTGATCTATCACATTCTTAATACTAGGGAAGCTAACCTGTTTTTATAAAGAGTCATTATTACTGTATTAGAGAACAGAATTAAGCATTGCATAGGCTAATTCGAGTTCGTGTTGGCGCGATCGATTTCCGACCGGCCGTCCATGTCTGGATTAGGAAAGTGTACAGCCTCTTTGTGTTTCGCTGGATTAGGAAAGTGCTACGTGATTCTCAAAAAAAAAAGTAAAGTACTACTTCCTCCGTCCGGGTTTATTAGGCCTCTCAGCATCACAAGCATGTCCCTATTTATAAGGCCTCGCTTTGGAAAGGTGCATGCACGCAATAATTTTATTGGTTGCATTGAAAGTCATTGTTGTTGGTGCCATGACTGAAAAATTAATACACTTTATGAGTGTTTTTTCATTGGTTGCATGCATGTGAGAAAGTGCATTAGGAGTGAAATCAAAGAATTAATGTGAGTAAATTACTATGTGTCTTGGTTTAGGAAAAGTTGTCTTTAGACCTAATAAACCCGGATGGAGGGAGTATGTGTTAGGGTAAGGGAAACTATGCCCCCCACCCCACCATTAAAATCAGGGGGAAAAGATTATATATTGATTACAGGGTGGGTCCAACATGTTTTAAACGGAAAGTAAAATTTTGGAAAGAAATAGAACAGGTTGTTGGAGCCTGATTTGTTTAGCGAGGTGCTCCGCGCGCATTGCAACGCACACGTGCAAACAAGTCTTTTCGATTGCATAGTCTAATTTATTCAGAACATGCACATACAAGTAGTGGCGGAGCGTGAACCAAATATTAGGAGGGGCCAAAACAAGTGTATGATGTAGAAAAGGCTAGGGTGATCAGACATGTCAGAGGATTAGTAGAGCGATTCGTAAAATATAAGCATATTGTGTAAATTTTCCTCAAGCAAGGGGGGGCCAAGGCCCGGTATTGTCCCCACTATGCTCCGCCACTGCATACAAGTATGATTTTTTTCTAAACATAATTAGATTCTTTGCAAAATCAACAATTGGTGCATATATTTTTCCCATACAAAGTTCTGTCTATCGTTACTTAATCCATATTTTGTGTAGGTTGCAAGTGACCTACGAGGCCACGATTGACTCGCATTTCACTAGATATCACAATTAAGTATCTTTCGGGTTTCACTATTTCAAATAAACGTTCTTAATTCATGTTAGTTAGGGAACTGATCAATCATGTCACCACTTAATATATGTGGAGCAGAAGATATCAAGACAGAAAGATCATGTAAATGTATTGTGGGATAAATAGTCACATATAGAGATGCAAGTCTCACGATCATAAGGACAGTTTTTAGAAATATAGTTTTGCACTCATCTGAATAATGGCAAAAAGGAAGTCGCATGTAAATGAGTCAATACTTTGTCAACATGTCAGGTTGGTACTCCAGTTTGTTTATCTGATAGAAAAAAGAGTAGTCGTTGAGGTTTGTTAAAGATTATATGTTCTGTAAGAACCTGCATAGACTGTGTAAATTGATTGCAGATATTATGCCAATTGTTGGATCAGAAGCGAACAAGTGTCCCGATGAACTGTTGCCAGCTTGAGGAGATGTGTATCACGGAAGGTTGCTGGAGGTTGCATATGACTGATGTAAGTTTTAATTTAATATTCTGTGAATTCTTTCGCATAAGTTTTTTTGTGGTCTGCAGTTTCAATATTTTTAAAGTTGTTTGGTGATGTACGAGCCCAACCTGAAGAAATATATGCTTATGATGAGTATTTTCCTTCTTAATATACTATAGTTATTTTTCCGCAAAAAAATTACTATAGTTATTGGTTTAAGTAGCTTGGTGGATGTGCATTAGTTATATATAGGAATGACATGCCTTCTATGCTTCTATGATTGTTTGGCTTTGTATAATTATTGGTATGAATATCTTGACTTTTCAAACATGTATAGGACTGTACCTACGGATACAGATTATCCTATCAAAACTGAAAATACAGATTGAAGCATTAAAAGCAACACGTGAATGGTTTTTATTTGCATGTTAAGCTTAAAGTTGCAGCCGAGGCTTATATATTGCCAAATATTGTCACACGTTTGAGCTTCTACCATCGTTAGGGACATCGTAGTGTGATCTTCATGATTTTTTGGTTGAAGATGTTCTGATTAATTAGTCAAGTAGAGACAGAAGTCATCTTTTGTGTCTCTATTAAGTCGCGTAAAAATCTCATAACTTTCTTAGTGCCTAATATATGGAGTCAACCCTCCCTGTAAGTTTAGAGATGAAGGATGGGATTGTGGTTTGCTACTGTCAGCACAGCAGTGCATGGTATCTTATATCAAAGGATTAAGTTGACATTTGATTATATTTGCAAACAACAATGCATTTCATTAGATACACTCTGATGCTATTTGTAGCATGAATTTTTATTTCAAATTTAAAATTAAAATTATGTAAGCTAGGTCAAACTACACATGGTCCTTTCATTACTAATGAACGGTGAACTAAATTCAAACTTGTTGATATGTCAATGTGGCTGCCTGTTTTTCATGGGTTTTCTCATTTCGTGTCCTGTTGACAAGCTAATTCATGCGAGAAAGAAACATTAGGTATGTATATGTATTCTTATCTCTCTGAAGTAATAAATTGTGGTGAGATGCACTGCCAAAGAAATTGGAATGTTGAAATGTAAAATTATTCTGTTTTCACGATTGACGAGAACTTTTAGCTTAGCCAACATATGTGAATCATATATAGTATATATCATGGCTTTGTGAAATGGATTTACACTGCTTTCCTCTTTTGGGCCTGGAGTTATACCTGAGCATTCATTTTGCATAAATAATGACAAACACTATGTTCATCAGGTTCCAAGTCTCTTTTTTGCTGCCTAAAACTGATCCAACCACAGTAACACAGGTCATCTCAAGTACAAATCAGTAATATTTGTTGATATTCTTCCTCAAAAGAAACATTTACTTCACATGTTTTTAGTAATGATATTTTATTTATATAATAATAAACATAAATCATCTCAACTCCAACTTATGAAATTCTGGGTTGTAATAAACATAAAAGTTATTATTTAATTGCAAAAAGATAACTAGCCCGTGCAAGCGCACAGGTTGTTGACTAGTATAAATAATGGTAATACTGTGAGAAACAACTACTTTTGTACATCGGCGTGTGTGGCTCCGGACAATCTCGTCATTGAGCCACTCAAAAGTAAAGGATGCTGGGGCGCGTCTCGGCAGCCGCAAGAGTGCCGTGACGGCCGCTTGGCCGGTGCAGTTAGTTAATTGTTGGTGCCAATCTTGGCAGTTCGTTTGATTCATTCAGGCGAAAAGTAGCAGATCGGCGGGTTCAGTTCCGATGGGTTTCACTTTTACGGTTTTTGTTTTCGTTCTTTCTCTCATCGGGGCATGTGATGGGTAGGTAGGATATAATCTTTTCTTTGGTACTAAGTTCTTGAACACCAGCGGCTGAAATACGATAAGCATTTCGTTCGATAATACTAGTTCTTTGGGAGTATGTTGTTGCAGCTTCGTTCCTGATACTGACCTGTTTTTGCTTCGATTTGTTGATGTTTCGAGTAGGCAGATGGGGAAGGACTTGCTGCTGGAGTTGGCCCTCATGGCGTGGCTAGGTGGAGGACGTGGAGCTCGTCAAGGCCGTCCTCCGTAAGCTCGCGCGCGAGGAGGCCAAGAAAGGCCTCAAGGCCGCCGTGAAGGCAGGCGCAGAGGGCCTGAAGGCCCGCCTCCATCCACTCCAGTGCGGCCGGCGGAGATGGCAGACTGGGAGCTCCTGCCGGAGCCTCTCCACCGATCTGCGTGGACAACGCGCCCGCACTGCCTCCCCCTTGCTGCGTCGACACCTTCGCCTTCTCCCCCTCTGCGACGAGCTCATCCTCGCCAGGGTGGCGCCAAGCTTCCTCGGTCTACTTGGCCCTGAGATGGAGCCGACCGTTGAGGCCGTCCTCCGCAGCACATCGCCACGGGGCTTCAGGATGCTCCGCGCTGTAGGTTCGAGCTGCCCGTGGTCAAAGAGCTTCTAGCTAGGAAGATGACGACGGGCGGTGTGCAGAGCCTCGACTGCTCGACCCTCCGCGTCTTTGCCTCCAGGGTCATGCTAGTGATATTATAAATACTTGTGTTATCCTTCAGGATTTTAGAAATACTTGTGTTATCCTCCAGGGTCTTCGCCTCCGCGTCCGTACCTTCAGGATGTTTTGAGATACAAGGATGGTGATATTAGAGTCATGCTAGTGAGTAATTGTGGATTGTAGAAATACTTGTGTTAAAGTTTGTGATTCCCGTAGCATGCACGTATGGTGAACCATTATGTGATGAAGTTGGAGCATGATTTATTTATTGATTGTCTTCTTTATGAGTGGCGGTCGGGGACGAGCGATGGTCTTTTCCGACCAATCTATCCCCCTAGGAGCATGCGCTTAGTACTTTATTTCGATAACTAATAGATTTTTGCAATAAGTATGGAGTTCTTTATGACTAATGTCGAGTCCATGGAATTATACGCACTCTCACCCTTCCACCATTGCTAGCCTCTCTTGTACCGTGCAACTTTCGCCGGTATCATACACCCACCATATACCTTCCTCAAAACAGTCACCATACCTACCTATTATGGCATTTCCATAGCCATTCCGAGATATATTGCCATGCAACTTTCCACCATTCCATTTATTATGAAACACTTCATCATTGTCATATTGCTTTGCATGATCATGTAGTTGACATTGTATTTGTGGCAAAGTCACCGTCATAATTCTTTCATACATGTCACTCTTGAAACATTGCACATCCCGGTACACCATCGGAGGCATTCATATAGAGTCATATTTTGTTCTAAGTATTGAGTTGTAATTAATTCTGAGTTGTAAGTAAATAAAAGTATGATGATCTTCATTACAGAGCATTGTCCCAGTGAGGAAAGGATGATGGAGACTATGATTCCCCCAAGAGTCGGGATGAGACTCCGGACAAAAAAAAAGAGTCCAAAAAAGGAGAAGGCCCAAAAAAAGAAAAAAAATGAGAGAAAAAGAGAGAAGGGGCAATGCTACTATCCTTTTACCACACTTGTGCTTCAAAGTAGCACCATGATCTTCAAGATAGAGAATCTCTTATGTTGTCACTTTCATATACTAGTGAGAATTTTTCATTATAGAACTTGGCTTGTATATTCCAATGTTGGGCTTCCTCAAATAGCCCTAGGTCTTCGTGAGCAAGCAAGTTGGATGCACACCCACTTAGTTTCTTTTTAAGCTTTCATAGACTTATAGCTCTAGTGCATCTCGTTGCATGGCAATCCATATTCACTCACATTGATATCTATTGATGGGCATCTCCATAGCCCGTTGATACGCCTAGTTGATGTGAGACTATCTTCTCCCTTTTTTTCTTCTCCCTTTTTGTCTTCTCCACAACTACCATTCTATTCCACCTATAGTGCTATATCCATGCCTCACGCTCATGTATTGCGCGAAGATTGAAAAAGTTTGAGAACATCAAAAGTATGAAACAATTGCTTGGCTTGTCATGAGGGTTGTGCATGATTTAAATATTTCGTGTGATGAAGATAGAGCATAGCCAGAATATATTATTTTGAAGGGATAGCTTTCTTTGGCCA
The DNA here is from genome assembly GCF_002162155.2 of Triticum dicoccoides. Taxonomy (NCBI): domain Eukaryota; kingdom Viridiplantae; phylum Streptophyta; class Magnoliopsida; order Poales; family Poaceae; genus Triticum; species Triticum dicoccoides. The sequence goes on along the minus strand of NC_041386.1, from coordinate 711,437,363 downwards.
TGTTATTATGAGAAGACATGATTGCTTTGTTAGTATGCTTGAAGTATTACTGATTTTATGTCAATATTAAACTTTTGTTTTGAATCTTATGGATCTGAATATTCTTGCCACAATAGATAAGATTACATTGATAAATATTTTAGTTAGCATTCCACATAAAAAAATTCTATTTTTATCATTTTCCTACTCGAGGACGAGTAGGAATTAAGCTTGGGAATGTTGATATGTCTCCGACGTATCTATAATTTTTGATGTATTCATGCCATGTTTATAATTTTTTTACATGATTTTGGTATGAATTGGTTAAGAACTAACCCGGACTAGAGCTATTTTCAGTAGAACTACCGCGGTGTTGTTTTTGTGCAGAAATAAAATTTCTCGGAATGTACTGAAAATCAACGGAGATTTTTTTGGAAAATATAAAAAATACTAGAACGAAAAGTTACCGGAGGAGAGTCTCGTGGGCCCCACGAGGGTGGAGGGCGCCCCCTTACTTGTGGACTCCCCGTGGGCCCCCCTGACGTGAAACCGACGCCAAAAGTTCCTATATATACAGAAACCCCCAAAAAGAAACCTAGATCGGGAGTTCCGCTGCCGCAAGCCTCTGTAGCCACCAAAAACCAATCGAGACCCTATTCCGGCACCCTGCCGAAGGGGGAAATCATCACCGGTGGCCATCTTGATCATCTCGTTGCTCTCCATGATGAGGAAGGATTAGTTCACCCTCGGGGCTGAGGGTATGTACCAGTAGCTATGTGTTTGATCTCTCTCTCTCTCTCTCTCTCTCTCTCTCTCTCTCTCTCTCTCTTTCTCGTGTTCTTGATGTGGCACGATCTTGATGTACCGCGAGCTTTGCTATTATAGTTGGATCTTATGATGCTTCTCCCCCTCTATTCTCTTCTAATGGATTGAGTTTTCCCTTTGAAGTTATCTTATCGGATTGAGTCTTTAAGGATTTGAGAACACTTGATGTATGTATTGCATGGGATACCCGTGGTGACAATGGGGTATTCTATTGATTCACTTGATGTATGTTTTGGTGATCAACTTGCGGGTTCCGTGACCTTGGGAATCTATGCATAGGGGTTGGCACACGTTTTTGTCTTGACTCTCTGGTAGAAACTTTGGGGCACTCTATGAAGTTCTTGGTGTTGGTTTGAATAGATGAATCTGAGATTGTGTGATGCATATCGTATAATCATACTCGCGGAAACTTGTGGTGACATTGGAGTATTTAGGTGACATTAGGGTTTTGGTTGATTTGTGTCTTAAGGTGTTATTTTACTACGAACTCTAGGGATGTTTGTGACACTTATAGGAATAGCCCAATGGATTGATCGGAAAGAATAACTTTGAGGTGGTTTTGTACCCTACAATAATCTCTTCGTTTGTTCTCCGCTATTAGTGACTTTGGAGTGACTCTTTTTTGCATGTTGAGGGATTGTTATATGATCCAATTATGTTATTATTGTTGAGAGAACTTGCACTAGTGAAAGTATGAACCCTAGGCCTTGTTTTGAAGCATTGCAATACCGTTTTCGCTCACTTTTGTTACTTGCTACCTTGCTGTTTTTATATTTTCAGATTACGAAAACCTATACCTATCATCCATATTGCGCTTGTATCACCATCTCTTCACTGAACTAGTGCACCTATACAATTTACCATTGTATTGGGTGTGTCAGGGACACAAGAGACTCTTTGTTATTTGGTTGCAGGGTTGTTTGAGAGAGACCATCTTCATCCTACGCCTCCCACGGATTGATAAACCTTAGGTCATCCACTTGAGGAAAATTTGCTACTGTCCTACAAACCTCTGCACTTGGCGGCCCAACAATGTCTACAAGAAGAAGGTTGCATAGTAGACATCACCTATTAAATTGTGTAGGGATGCATAAAACTGCATTGTTGATATTCTGAGGCCTAAAAATAAAAAATGATCATAATTATACCAATTGAGTATAGATGAACAGATACCTCTTCAGCAATATTTTTGGGGGTCGTCTCCGACACACTATATTCTCGGTAGAAAACTCCTCAAAGCTTAGCAATCTTCCCTGAAGCGTAGATAACTGTTAGAAGTTTATAGAAAACTTCTCTGAAGATTATAGTAATCTTCTCAAAACTCTGGGATCATATTTCTCTGTGTGCACTAGCAAAAACATTCCTCATTGTTTATGTCCAACAATCTCCCAAACCTAGGGAGCACTGAATTACACCAACAAACATATTATTTCCTTTGACCCGATAGCCATAATGCTTTTTTGAAAGGATGACTATTTCGAGCTAATTGTTAAGGTTTCATATAATTGCCAGACAATTTTTCCTACAAATGAAAAGAAATGAGCAATGCAAACAAAAAAGCTAAGGATAAAACTTTCATAAATACCTCACGTATTGTAGAAATTTTATTTGCTCACATATAGACAAGAGCAGACAACCATACATTCTAGAAACTGTCATCGAGATATATGTTAGACAATAGATAGTGTAGAGATATCAACAAATGCATAAATATTCTAAAATGAACAGAAAATACATATTCCAAAACAATTCATCAAGTCGTTACACGTTGAACTATATATGCAAATTTTTCTTTTATTATTTTTTCTTGTAACTAGAGGATTATGTTTGGTGAATGGTACTCTAAGAGTTAATGTATCAAAAAAGGAAAAGATGATTAACATAATTTGGTATAAATAACATCTAAAATTTGTGAAATTGTATTATTAAGGACAAGTAACATTCTTTCCTTATATCTATGAACAATTATCGATGTAACATAAATTGCTCAAAGGTAAAATTGTTTAATATAAATAATGGTAATACTGTGAGAAACAACTCCTTTTGTACAACGGCTTGTGTGGCTCCGGAAAATCTCGTCATTGAGTCACTCAAAAGTAAAGGACGCTGGGGCGCGGCTCGGCAGCTGCAAGAGTGCGTGACGGGGCCGCCTGGCCGGTGCAGTTAGTTGATTCTTGGTGCCAATCTTGGCAGTTCATTTGATTTGTTCGGGCGAAAGGTAGCAGATCGACGGGTTCAGTTCTGATGGGTTTCACTTTCACGGTTCTTGTTTTCGTTCTTTCTCCGACCATTGAGGCCGTCCTCCGCGGCAAGTTCATCGCCCCGGGGCTTCAGGATGCTCTGCACTGTAGGTTCGAGCTGCCCGCAGTCAAGGAGCTTCTAGCTAGGAAGATGACAATGGGCGGTGTGCAGAGCCTCGACTGCTCGTCCCTCCGCGTCTTCGCCTCCAGGGTCCGGGTCGCCGGCCCTTCTTCTTCGACCACAGCGAGGATTGCAGGTGCGGGTGCCCAGGCGCTACATCTCGCGCTCCATGGCCTCCTGGACTTCTTTGTCTGCACTTCGGTGCTGGGGTGATCGTCCTCGCCCTGTACCTTCTTTGGATGGGGCCCGGCAACGATGAATAGTGAGCAGAGCACAGAGTGGCGCAAATGATGTTGAATATTGTACTCATTTTTTTGAAACTGCATCAGACTCTGAACTTCAGAGTAGTTGGTTCAGAGTATAGTAACCACCATTGATACTATATGTCAGTCAGTATACTACTAAGTGTAAATTGATACTCTGAAGAAGCTACTGTTTTGGAATACCATCATGTGTTTGCGAATTGGTGAATTTTCTGCTGGTTGTGATTGGTGAACTGCTATATACAGTAGGCAGTTCTACAAGTGCATGCTAAGTCTGTAAGTGCAGTTTGGTACTACAGACTAGTTCTACAAGTGTAGATGTTCAGTTGTAAGATTATGCTGCACAAAAATGAAACTCAACATTGTCCTGCTTATGTTTAGTTGTGAGATTATACTACACAAAAAGATTGGTTCATTTATGTGCTTGACAAATCATGTCCTGTGAGAGGCCCTGTCAAAATATCAAAAATGAAATACTACATCTTGAATAAAATTGTCGAGTGTGGTTTTTCTACACCCCACCTCGATGCACCCCACGCAAGAAAACATATCAAAAGTTTCAAAACACTCCAAAAAATTCTGAAACTTTGTGAACTTTCACCCCACCTCGGTGCACCCTAGCATGATTCTCTTGTGAACTTTCACTATAAAGCACATACCCGATTTTTAATTGTTTGGAAATTCACAACATAGCATTGGGATTATAAGTCGAATTGGTCTTAGTAAGAAACAACAAAATCCAAGAGTAGCTAACATGACCATGATTCTCCTCAATGTGTATGAAACTGAAAAAAAATTTGAAAATCACCAAACCATTATGGACTCCTAATTTCAATATCATTATCATCTCGAGCTTAAATGGGCAATAGTTACTTGTTTATTACTAGATGGAAGGATAATAAGTCTAATATTTTCATGAAAATATAAGTTGATAGTAGTATGATAAAGGATCAAATTATTAAATTTATGGAAGTTCCTTGCTGCACAAATAGACCGCCCTTAAGATTTATATGAACAAGAAAAATGGACAAGAGGTGCAATGAAAAGGAATCCATAAGTTGATGACGCACACCTTATTTGAGTTATTGTGAATTAATGCTTTCAACTAATGAGATGATTATTGGAATAATTATTCTAGATCATCATCTTGTGCTTATTTTTATAATTTGTGTAGTAATTTTCATTTTGAAACTGAGAAGTGTACTACTGATGAAACTTCAAAAGATGACTATTTTCAGCACTGAATTAAAAGAACCAATAAGATGAGTATTTTTAAATAATTTCAATTAATTCAAATAAGTTCAAATTAATTCACATAGGTACACACACACGCAGGCACACACACAATAACTCAAATAAGTTGTGCGTCATCAACTTATGGATTCCTTTTCATTGCACCTCTTGTCCATTTTTCTTGTTCGTATAAATCTTAAGGGCAGTCTATTTGTGCAGCAAGGAACTTCCATAAATTTAATAATTTGATCCTTTATCGTACTACTATCAACTTATATTTTCATGAAAATATAAGATTTATTATCCTTCCATCTAGTAATAAACAAGTAACTATAGCCCATTTAAGCTCGAGATGATAATGATATTGAAATTAGGAGTCCATAATGGTTTGGAGATTTTCATTTTTTTCCAGTTTCATACACATTGAGGAGCATCATGGTCATGTTAGCTACTCTTGGATTTTGTTGTTTCTTACTAAGACCAATTCGACTTATAATCCCAATGCTATGTTGTGAATTTCCAAACAATTAAAAATCGAGTATGTGCTTTATAGTGAAAGTTCACAAGAGACTCATGCTAGGGTGCACCGAGGTGTGGTGAAAGTTCACAAAGTTTCAGAATTTTTTGGAGTGTTTTGAATTGCCAACTGCATTGTTTAATCAACAATGCATGGATCCTCGTGAATAGACGTGCATGCCAGCTGTGTTTTTTAATCAACGATGCACGGATCCTCATGAATAGTGTCTAAAAATCAATGGTGTCGAGCGTAGGTTCGGCTGAACCATGGTTCCTTAAAACATTTTCGGTGTGTATATTAGATGGGGGACGCGTAGCGATGAATATGTTTGCTTGTTTAATTGTAATAAGTAGAGATCCTTTCCTAAAAAAATGTATACGTAGAGATCTAAAGTTTTAGGCGCATTGCTTGTCCAATCAGTGTATAAATTTTCTAGGGCTATGTGAATTAATGCTTTCAACTAATGAGATGATTATTGGAATAATTATTCTAGATCATCATCTTGTGCTTATTTTTATAATTTGTGTAGTAATTTTCATTTTGAAACTGAGAAGTGTACTACTGATGAAACTTCAAAAGATGACTATTTTCAGCACTAAATTAAAAGAACCAATCAGATGAGTATTTTTAAATAATTTCAATTAATTCATGTAAGTTCAACTTAATTCACATAGGTACACACACACGCAGGCGCACACACAATAACTCAAATAAGTTGAAATAAGTAAAATATTATTGTTTCCAAAACAATTGATTGTGGTAACATGAAAATAATACTTTAGGTATATTTATTTTTTCCAGAAATATTGATTGTTTCAAAATCGCTGGATTTTGCACTTCATGCATTGCATTCACCCATTCACCCATCGGAGTCTTCAAGAGCTTCTTCAACCTTCATATGTTCAATACTAGAGATGAATGAGTAATACTCACAAAAATTAGCTAAACGAGTTTTAGAGCGAGTAATTCTCCCGGATTGGATATATCCAAGTATTTGCTTGACGTGATGATGCTTGCCGATTCTTGCTCTACACTACTAGGGAAAACCCTAGTAGTAGTGCGGGTAGCCGCGCTACGTACTACTACGGCGCTACAGCTAACAGTTAGTAGTAGCACGGTACAAACCCGCATTACTACTCTTGACTATATCAGCAACGATTTTACCAAATGCAGTACTATTAAGTAGCTGTAGCGGTTTTCTATCCCCGCGCTACTGCTGTATCTTTCATCATTTTCCCCGTTCCCTGCCCCATTTCACGTTTCAGTTTATAGTTTATAAACTGCAGCTTCACATGTATCAGATAACAATATCATTAACCACAATACCATATAGTCATACAATAGCATAAAGCATTATAGATACATGAGAGCGGCGTTTTGACTCCTAGGTGCATATGCACCCATTATCGAAATACACATTTCGAAAAATTAAAAAATTCGGAACAAAAATCCCACGTGTATATCCGGACATTTTATATGCGTTCACAAGGTTTCGGTGAAAAACGACATTTTTTGTGGCTTGTGTAAGAAAATAAAGAAATGCCTCATGAATAGTTAGAATGAAGCATCAGAAATTGTCTTTTTTTACACAAGCCACAAAAAAGGTCGTTTTTCACTGAAACCTTGTGCACGCACATAAAATGTCCGGATATACACGCGAGATTTTTGTTTCGAATTTTTGTTCCAAAGGCAATTACCGCTCATACATAGTAAACATGCATCCTCACATGAATATAACATATATGATAAGCAGTACTAGCTAGGTAGTCTACCAGCCACACATATATAACAGTTGTACTAGGTATATATAGTCAGACAACCACACACATATGTAGTTCTAGATGATATCAACGACGATCATCATCCTTAAGCCTGGGCGCTGGGTGTTCCTGATAGTAATTAGGATGGCCTGTCCAACACGAAGATTCTTGCCAACGAGGAATCTCTTCCACCCAACGGAGTTTAAGTGTGTGCGACCGTCCGTGTCCACACCGTAAGTACAGGTGGTGACGGAGCCCCTTGCGGTAAGGCGTAGTCCAGCTGAGCCTTCTTCATCAGGCTCGATACCACAACTCACAGATAGGCTCTTTGGCAATTTTTGATTAAGAAAAACATATCAATTAATAAGTAGCCTCATACATACTCTTGCAAATATATTTCTACTAAGTATAGATTTCTACACTATCAAAAGACACAGTACTACACATTTCTACTAAGCATAAATTCTACTAATAAGTATATATGGATTATCTACACTATTGATAGTTCCTTGGATTTTACACTAATAAGCATGTGATCGGACTCTACACTAAAACATATCATCGGATTCACTAAGCATATCATCGGATAATTTGCATTTGTAAGTATAACAATAAAGCATATCATCGGATTCACTAAGCATATCAAATTACTACAGTTAGTATAACATACCATATCATGCCAATCGACCATGGTACTTGTCAGGCGGGTCACGAATGGCACCCCGACAAAGTCATCACATGGCGGAATTATGTCCCATAGGTTGCACACCTCCTCCTCGCTTAGCCTCATTCTTTGAGCTACGATGGCTTCATGAAGTGGGTCCTCATCATCTTCATCAAGAGGGTCCTCATCATCTTCATCATCTTCCACCTTGTTGATATAAATGATAGCCAGCTTGGGTCTTTCTGCTCTGAAGGAGAAGCTGATCAACTCATCACCAGTAACCCGCATGCGAGCAAGGAAATGGGCCCATCCATCTCCTCTAATCTGCGATATATTGCGTCATTTCTCGACCTCCATAGTGTAGGGCCCCCCAGGAGCCTCAAAGGTCACGCTGTCTCCTGTCAGCTTGTTGAATTTCAACCTCACATTGCATGGGACGATATGTGTAAAAAAAAGCAAAATGACACAGTGCAGTAATGCCAACACTAAAAACAAAATAGTTGTTACATTTCATATAATTTCTTACCGCCGCATGACGAAAACTCGGTTGGAAGTAGATGTCGAACAGCTTGCCAATTGCAAGGCTGCCGGCGCACCTTGACTTGCACAGTCGACATGGTGGTGGTGGTGGTGGTGGTGCCATTTTCCTAAATCCATATGAGCAAAGGATTAACGATCCACTTCACAGGAAAGAAAAACAGTAGCATGTGATATTTTTGGTTCTTCTTCAGTTATATTTTCATAGTGGAACTCGATCCCAAAAAGTAAACAACAAGCTCTCAATTAACTTACTAAATGCCAAATGCCAAATCAGCTAGCAGACAAATGCCAATTCAGCCAACAAGACTCACAGCCAACAAGTTCTCAATTAGCTTACTAACACCTTCTAGAATAAAACCAACAGCTAGCATGCAAATGCCAAATCTTGTGTATATATCACCGATCTCTAGATGAAGAGATTCTTCCGCGAGAAGCAATTTGATGGCCAAATCTTTTGTATATATCACCAATTATAAGCCGAAAAAACTTTCACAAATATCTACCAAATCAGGGTACCACATACCAACACATTTCATCTAATTTGGCCCCTATTGCCTAAAATAACTAATTAAAAAAACAAGTGGCAAATTTAATTGGGATTAACTTAGCACTTGCAAACCAAATACTTGTATCAAAACCAATATCTAGAAAAGCATTTCAACTAAATTGGCACCTACATTTTGCCAAAAAATAACTTATTACAGAAAAACAAAAGCATCTAGCTATCCATGTACAGAAAAAATAACAATAAAAGGGTGCGTTTCTTTCCAAGCATCTAGCTAGGTTGTGCCAAATCTTCAGACGTAACGAACTACACCTCACTACGCCGCTGCCTATCCATCTGAAATTCGTAAGCCCTCGCTGCATAGGGAAGCCC
>NC_041386.1:711414965-711427972 GCF_002162155.2 Triticum dicoccoides | reverse complement strand
GGGGTGCTGATGAGGGGAAGGCCGATGACTTTCCTACGAGAGGGGGTGACGACAGCGGCCGACGAGGGGATATAGGTCTATCGGCCAAAGGCGCCCGACCAGAGCTTGTGGGTCGGTGCCAAAGTGGGCGGCGAGAGGGTGGAGGAGCAGCGGAGGGGGGCGAGAGGAGGGAGGAGCATTACCTGCGGCGGTGGTGGCGGTGGAGCGCGGTGGCGGAGGAGAAACCCTAACCGCAGCTGCCAACGTCGGGAGGAGGGGAACAATTGAAAGAGATGAGGGTGTGGGGGGTCGACCCGCGGGTTTTATTTTGCTATAGCAGTAGCGCTGGACCGGGAAGCGCGCTACTGCTAAGCCAAATAGCAGTAGCGCTTTGTCCTGGAAAAACGCTACTGCTGAGGCTAAGCATGTAAAAAACATCAAAAATATACATTGGTCATCATTGTTCTTTTTTGTGTAGAATCTAAATAGTCAACATGATTCCTCATCTATATAGGTACAGGTGAAGATTCATATTGCAGTCAAAAATCCTACACATACAGTTCAATGAAGACCAAGTGCTTGTGATAGTTTGAGAAGAGGGGATGATACTTAGCAGCAGCGAGTGTTGGAGAAATGTGCTACTACTAAGTACGTTAGCAGTAGCGCGTCCTTGAAAAGGACGCTACTACTATACCTAGTATGGAGGCAACGCCCTGGCAATTGTAGTAGTAGCACTCTTTTCAACAAGCGCGCTACTGCTACTGGGCTGTTAGTAGCGCGATCTTCTTTAATGCGCTACTGCTAATTAGCAGTAGCGTTTGTTTTTAAACCATGCTGCTTGTAAGATTCTGTGTATAAGGTTTTCTCTAGTAGTGCTAACTAATGGTTGCTTTTGCTTGGTTGAGATGGAGAATCCTCCTCCTCATCTCCTTCTTCATTGATGTTGGCGTTGGTGTTCTCTTGTCTAGGTGGAGATGGAGGTTGAGGTGGATCATCTTGTTGCACTTCCTCATTTTCATCGTCTTGATGTGTTCCACTTGTGGATGCCTCTGTGTCAACTTGTTATTCACCTTGATGTGAAGTTGGGGCTTCCACTTGGGTAGATGATGTACTCTCCTTGACTTCCACAGGACTAATCTTGCCAATAGATAAATCTTGGATTGCTTCCGAAGGTTCTTGATCTCCTACATCAATTTGCAATTGCTCTATTCGCGAGCCGTTAGTCTCATCAAAATTCACATCTACCATCTCTTCAACTTTTCAAGTGAAGTTGTCGTAGACACGGTAAGTGTGAGAGTTCGATCCGTAACTGAGTAGGAAACCTTCATGGTATTTAGGAGCAAATTTTGAACAATGATGCTTATCAAGGATGTAACATTTTGAGCCAAATATTCGAAAGTATCCAACTTGTGGTTTGTTACGTGTGAGTAGTTCATACATCGTATTTCCAAGAAGCTTGTGAAGATAGAGTCGGTTTGTTGCATGACAAGCTGTCTCAAGCGATTCGCCAAAAAATGTCTTGGCGTCTTGTATTCATCAAGCATTGTCCTTGCCATCTCAATAAGAGTTCAGTTCTTCCTCTCAACAAATCCATTTTGTTTAGGTGTGTACGTAGCCGAGAGCTCATGTGAGATGCCTTCCTCATCAAGAAAAGTATCCACATTTGCGTTCTTGAACTCCGTCTCATTGTCACTTCGAACCTTCTTAATCTTCACTTCAAATTGATTTTGGGACTTTCTTGCGAAGTTCTTGAAGATCTTTTGTACCCTCCATTTATCATCGAGAAAGAACACCAACATAAATCTGTAAAAATCATCAAAATGACCAAACCGAAAGAGTTAGCACCAAGACTCTTGTAGGAGTTGGGCCAAAGATCCATGTGAAGTAGCTCAAGTGGTCTTCGTGTGGTCATGATGTTCTTCACGGGATGACTCCCTCCAACTTGTTTTCCTGCTTGACAAGCACTATGCTACGTCTTGATCTTGCGTTGGTTTTCCTTTAAGAGGAAAGGGTGATGCATTAAAGTAGCATAAGTATTTCCCTCAGTTTTTGAGAACCAAGGTATCAATCCAGTAGGAGGCTCCTCAAAAGTCCCACGCACCTACACAAACAAACAAGAACCTCGCAACCAACGCAATAAAGGGGTTGTCAATCCCTTCACGGCCATTTGCGAAAGTGAGATATGATAGAGATAATATGATAAGATAAATATTTTTGATATTTTTATGATATAGATTGGAAAGTAAAAGATGCAAATAAAAGTAGATGGTAAACTTATATGATAAAAGATAGACCCGGGGGCCATAGGTTTCACTAATGGCTTCTCTCAAGATAGCATAAGTATTACAGTGGGTGAACAAATTACTGTCGAGCAATTGATAGAAAAGCGCATAGTTATGAGATTATCTAGGCATGATCATGTATATAGGCATCACGTCCGTGAATAGTAGATCGAAACGATTCTGCATCTACTACTATTACTCCACACATCGACCGACTCCTGCCTGCATCTAGAGTATTAAGTTCATGAAGAACAGAGTAACACATTAAAAAAGATGACATGATGTAGAGGGATAAACTCATGCAATATGATATAAACCCCATCTTTTTATCCTCGATGGCAACAATACAATACGTGCCTTGCTGCCCCTGCTGTCACAGGGAAAGGACACCGCAAGATTGGACCCAAAGCTAACCACTTCTCCCATTGCAAGAAAGATCAATCTAGTAGGCCAAACCAAACTGATAATTCGAAGAGACTTGCAAAGATAACTTAATCACACATAAAAGAATTCAGAGGAGATTCAAATATTTCTCATAGATAAACTTGATCATAAACCCACAATTCATCGGATCTCGACAAACACACCGCAAAAAGAGTTACATCGAATAGATCTCCAAGAAGATCAAGGAGAACTTTGTATTGACATTCAAAGAGAGAGAAGAATCCATCAAGCTAATAATCATGGACTCGAAGGCCTGTGGTAAACTACTCACAACTCATCAGAGAGGCCTTGGAGATGATGTAGAGGCCCTCCGTGGTTGATTCCCCCTCCGGCGGAGCGCCGGCGAAGGCTCCAAGATGGGATCTTGCGGATACAGAAGGTTGCGGTGGTGGAATTAGGTTTTCGTGGTGCTCCTGGATGTTTTTGGGGTACGTGGGTATATATAGGAAGAAGAAGTAGGTCGGTGGACGCTCGAGGCACCCACGAGGGTGGGGGGTGTGCCCACCCCTAGGGGGCGCGCCGGGCACCCTCGTGGCCGCCTCCTCTGTTGCTTGACGTCCACTCCAAGTCCCCTGTGTTTGTTCCAAAAAGATCGCTCCCGAAGGTTTCATTCCGTTTGGACTCCGTTTGATATTCCTTTTCTTCAAAACACTGAAATAGGCAAAAAAACAACAATTCGGGCTGGGCCTCCGGTTAGTAGGTTAGTCCAAAAATGATATAGAAGTGTAAAGTAAGGCCCATAAACATCCAAAACGGGTAATATAATAGCATGGAACAATAAAAAATTACAGATACGTTGGAGACGTATCAATCATCCCCAAGTTTAATTCCTGCTTGTCCTCTAGTAGGTAAATGATAAAACAGAATTTTTGATGTGGAATGCTACCTAGCATAATTCTCAATGTAATTTTCTTTATTGTGGCATGATTGTTCAGATCCAAATGATTCAAGATAAAAGCTTATGAAACATAAAAATAATAATACTTGAAGCATAATAACAATTAATCATGTCTTATCAAAATAGCATAGCCAAAGAAAGCTTATCCCTACAAAATCATATAGTTAGGCCATGCTTCATTTTCATTACACAAAATACTCCCATCATGCACAACCCTGATGACGAGACGAGCAATTGGTTCATACTTTTTAACGCACTTCAGCCTTTTCAACTCTTACGCAATACATGAGCGCAAGCCATGGACATAGCACTATGGTGGTATATGGTGGTGGTTGTGAAGACAAAAAGGGAGAAGATAGTCTCACATCAACTAGGCGTATCAACGGGCTATGGAGATGCCCATTAATAGATATCAATGTGAGTGAGTAGGGATTGCCATGCAACGGATGCACTAGAGCTATAAATATATGAAAGCTCAACAAAAGAAACTAAGTGGGTGTGCATCCAACTTGCTTGCTCATGAAGACCTAGGGCATTTTTGAGGAAGCCCATCATTGGAATATACAAGGCAAGTTCTATAATGAAAAATTCCCACTAGTATATGAAAGTGACAATATAGAAGACTCTCTATCATGAAGATCATGGTGCTACTTTGAAGCACAAGTGTGGAAAAGAGATAGTAGCATTGTCCCTTCTCTCTTTTCTCTCTTTTCATTTTTTTATTTGGTGGGCTTCTTTGGCCTCTTTTTTATGGGCTTCTTTGGCCTATTTTATTTTTATAAAGTCCGAAGTCTCATCCCGACTTGTGGGGGAATCATAGTGTTCATCATGCTTTCCTCACTTGGGATAATGCTCTAATAATGAAGATCATCACACTTTTATTGATTTACAACTCAAGAATTACAACTCAATACTTAGAACAAAATATGGCTCTATGTGAATGCCTTCGGCGGTGTACCGGGATATGCAATGAATCAAGAGTGACATGTATGAAAAATTATGAAGGTGGCCTTGCCACAAATACGATGTCAACTACATGATCATGCAAATAGCAATATGACAATGATGGAGTGTGTCATAATAAATGGAACGGTGGAAAGTTGCTTGGCAATATATCTCGGAATGGCTATGGAAATGCCATAATAGGTAGGTATGGTGGCTGTTTTGAGGAAGGTAGATAATGGGTGCTTCTGATGTTTTCGGGGTATATGGGTATATATAGGAGGAAGAAGTACGTCGGTGGATGATCGAGGGGCCCACGAGGGTGGGGGGCGCGCCCACCTGTAGGGGGCGCGCCGGGCACCCTCGTGGCCGCCTTGCTTGTTTCTTGACTTCCACTCCAAGTCCTCTGGATCATGTTTGTTCCAAAAAGATCACTCCCGAAGGTTTCATTCTGTTTGGACTCCGTTTGATATTCCTTTTCTTCGAAACACTAAAATAGGCAAAAAAACAGCAATTCGGGCTGGGCCTCCGGTTAGTAGGTTAGTCTAAAAAATGATATAAAAGTGTAAAGTAAAGCCCATAAACATCCAAAATGGGTAATATAATAGCATGGAACAATCAAAAATTATAGATACGTTGGAGACGCATCAAGCATCCCCAAGCTTAATTCCTACTCGTCCTCGAGTAGGTAAATGATAAAAATTGAATTTTGATGTGGAATGCTACCTAGCATAATTCTCAATGTAATTTTCTTTAATGTGCCATGAATGTTCAGATCCAAATGATTCAAAATAAAAGTTCATATTGACATAAGAAATAGTAATACTTCAAGCATACTAATCAAAGCAATCATGTCTTCTCAAAATAACATGGCTAAATAAAGTTATCCCTACAAAATCATATAGTCTGGCTGTTGCTCTATCTTCATAACAAAAGTATTTAATCATGCATAACCCCGATGACAAGCCAATCAATTGTTTCATACTTTAGTAATCTCAAACTTTTTCAACTTTCACGCAATACATGAGCGTGAGCCATGGACATAGTACTATATGTGGAATAGAATGGTGGTTTTGGAGAAGACAAAAAAGGAGAAGATAGTCTCACATCAACTAGGCGTATCAACGGGCTATGGAGATGCCCATTAATAGATATCAATGTGAGTGAGTAGGGATTGCCATGCAACGGATGCACTAGAGCTATAAATGTATGAAAGCTCAACAAAAGAAACTAAGTGGGTGTGCATCCAACTCGCTTGCTCATGAAGACCTAGGGCATTTTGAGGAAGCCCATCATTGGAATATACAAGCCAAGTTCTATAATGAAAAATTCCCACTAGTATATGAAAGTGACAACATAGGAGACTCTCTATCATAAAGATCATGGTGCTACTTTGAAGCACAAGTGTGGTAAAAAGGATAGTAGCATTGTCCCTTCTCTCTTTTTTTCTCATTTTTTTATTTGGCCTTTCTCTTTTTTTGGCCTTTCTCTTTTTTTTATTTGGTGAGCTCTTTGGTCTCTTTTTTTATAAAGTCCGAAGTCTCATCCCAACTTGTGGGGGAATCATAGTCTCCATCATCCTTTCCTCACTTGGGACAATGCTCTAATAATGAAGATCATCACACTTTTATTTACTTACAACTCAAGATTACAACACGATACTTAGAACAAGATATGACTCTATATGAATGCCTCCGGCGGTGTACCGGGATATGCAATGAATCAAGAGTGACATGTATGGAATTATGAAGGTGGCTTTGCCACAAATACGATGTCAACTACATGATCATGCAAAGAGCAATATGACAATGATGATGCGTGTCATATAAACGGAACGGTGGAAAGTTGCATGGCAATATATCTCGGAATGGCTATGGAAATGCCATAATAGGTAGGTTGGTGGCTGTTTTGAGGAAGGTATATGGTGGGTGTATGGTACCGGCGAAAGTTGCGTGGCACAAGAGAGGCTAGCAATGGTGGAAGGGTGAGAATGCGTATAATCCATGGACTCAACATTAGTCATAAAGAACTTATATACTTATTGCAAAAATCTACAAGCCATTGAAAATAAAGTACTATGCGCATGCTCCTAGGGGGATATTTTGGTAGGAAAAGACCATCGCTCGTCCTTGACCGCCACTCATAAGGAAGACAATCAATAAATAAAATTGTGCTCCAACTTCATCACAAAGTGGTTCACCATACGTGCATGCTACAAGAATCACAAACTTCAACACAAGTATTCTTTAAATTCATGATCACCCAACTAGCATTACTCTAATATTACCACCTCTATATCTCAAAACAATTATCAAGTATCAAATTGATCATAGCATCCAATTCACTTTCTATGATAGTTTTTATTATACCCAACTTGGATGCCCGTCACTCCAGGACCAATTTTATAACCATAGCAAATACCATGCTGTTCTAAGAGACTCTCAAAATAATATAAGTGAAGCATGAGAGATTAACAATTTCTACAAAATTAAGCCACCGCCATGCTCTAAAAGATATAAGTGAAGCACTAGAGCAAAGATTATCTAGCTCAAAAGATATAAGTGAAGCACATTGAGTATTCTAATAAATTCCAATCAAGTGGGTTTCTCCCAAAAGGTGTGTACAGCAAGGATGATTGTGTCAATCTAAAAAAAACAAAGACAAATATCATACAAGACGCTCCAAGCAAAACACATATCATGTGGCGAATAAAAATATAGCTCCAAGTAAATTTACCGATAGACGAAGACGAAAGAGGGGATGCCTTCCGGGGCATCCCCAAGCTTAGGCTTTTGGTTGTCCTTGAATTTTACCTTGGGATTCCTTAGGCATCCCCAATCTTGAATTCATTAGGGCAATGAATTCATCACCTAGGGCAATGAATTCATTAGTTTCATGATAATGACAATGTTCACGTTTTTGAATTCTAATAGTTTCCATGTTGGTATTACTAGTGGTTTTAACATTTCCTTTGGCACACATAAGATCACGAAGCTCAAACAAACATGCATCAAAGTTAGGATCATTAGAACTCATTTTTTGAAAGGAATTAGTCTTATGAAGAATTTGATTAAGATTCTTTAAGGAATAGTTTGGATATCGCTTTTATTAGTCATGTCATAGAGTGTAAGCACATTTAAAGTTTTTCATACGACGAAACACCATATCAGATAATACTCTAATGATAAGATTGTCGATTCTAAGATTATGAAGCATGTCAATTTACTCTTCATGAGTCAGATGCAAGGGATCAATGGGAGGCACATAGGGTTATGAATGTACTTTCTCAAGTTAAATTCATCAAAGATATCAAGCATTTCATCCCTTTAGAAGTTATAATACTCTTCATTGAGAATAGGTACTCTACGTCTAAGACTCCCCAAAGTAGACACATCCATCTCCCTCCAATTGTATTTAAACCAAGGTAAAGGAGACCAAAGCTCTAATACCAATTGAAGGATCGTGGAGATGGGTCTAGAGGGGTGTGAATAGACACTTAACAAGCAAAGTTGACAGTTTTTAAAATTCTCACGTTAATGCAACTTGGTGAGACCGGTTCAAGGAACTCAGTCGGACCGACATGTTCAACTTTATGTTGAGGTAGAGATTTAGCACAGATTAAAGCAATCAACCTACACATGCAATTCTAAGAGTGTAGCAGCGGAAAGTAAATCATTGCACATGAAGGTAAAGGGAAAGGATTTGGAGAAGGCAAATGCAATGAAGATAGGGAGATTTTTGGCGTGGTTATGATAGGTGGTGCTATCGTACGTCCACGTTGATGGAGGCGTGAACCCACGAAGGGTAACGGCTGCATGAGTTCATGGAGGGCTCCACCCACGAAGGGTCCACGAAGAAGCAACCTTGTCTATCCCACCATAGCCATCGCCCATGAAGGACTTGCCCCACTCCGGTAGATCTTCACGAAGTAGGCAATCTCCTTACCCTTACAAACTCCTTGGTTCAACTCCACAATCTTGTCGGAGGCTCCCAAGTGACACCTAACCAATCTAGGAGACACCACTCTCCAAAAGGTAATAAACGGTGTGTTGATGATGAACCCCTTGCTCAAATGCTTCAAATGATAGTCTCCCCAACACTCGAACAACTCCTCACAGATTTAGCTATGGTGGAAGAAGAAGTTGAGTGGAAAGCAACTTGGGAAAGGCTAGAGAACAAGATTTATGTGGTAGGAATGGGTTATCTTGATCTCAACACATGAGCAGGTGGTTCTCTCTCAGAAAATGAGTAGTGGAAGTGTGGGCATGTTCTGATGGCTCTCTCACAAATGGAGATGGGGGTGGAGGGGTATATATATAGCCTCCACACAAAATCCAACCATTACAGGCATTTTACCCAACTCGGTGAGACCGATTCAGAGAAATCGGTCGGACCGATTCAGTTCAAAATGTGAACATTAGGAATCGGTGGGACTGACTGAAACATCTCGGTGTGACCTATGTGCTAGGGCTAGGGCAACACTGAGTCTCGGTGGCGCCGATTGTTCTAACTCGGTGAGACCGAAGTAAAACAGTTGGGCAACAGAGAGTTGGCAAGGCAAACTCGGTGGGATCGATTGCTATTTCGGTGAAACCAAAATAAATACAATATGCAACAGAGAGTTTGCACGTCCATCTCGGTGTGAGTGAAAGCCATATCGGTGTGAGTGAAAGCCATATCGGTGTGACCGATCTGTCTAGGGTTTCTGGCAGTGGCTATGTCAACTGAACTAAGTGGCACCGTGATGACCCACAAGTGTAGGGGATCTATCGTAGTCCTTTCGATAAGTAAGAGTGTCGAACCCAATGAGGAGCAGAAGGAAATGATAAGCAGTTTTTAGTAAGGTTTTCTCTGCAAGCACTGAAATAGTAGATGATAGATAGTTTTGTGATAAGATGAATAGTAACAAGCAAAAAGTAAATAAAGTAAAGTGCAGCAAGGTGGCCCAATCCTTTATGTAGAAAAGGATAAGCCTGGACAAATTCTATAATGAGAAAGGAGCTCCCGAGGACACATTGGGAATTATCGTCAAGCTAGTTTCATCACGTTCGTAATATTCGCATTCGGTACTTTGATAATTTGATATGTGGGTGGACCGACACTTGGGTACTGCCCTAACTTGGACAAGCATCCCACTTATGATTAACCCCTATTGCAAGCATCCGCAACTACAAAAAGGAGTATTAAGGTAAACCTAGCCACAACATTAAACATATGGGTCCATATCAACCCCTAATGAAGCAACGCATAAACTAGAGTTTAAGCTTCTGTCACTTTAGCAACCCATCATCTACTTATTACTTCCCTATGCCTTCCTCTAGGCCCAAATAATGGTGAAGTGTCATGTAGTCGACGTTCACATAACACCACTAGAGGAAAGACAACATACATCTCATCAAAATATCGAACGAATACCAAATTCACATGACTACTAATAGCAAGACTTCGCCCATGTCCTCAGGAACAAACGTAACTACTCACAAAGCATATTCATGTTCATAATCATAGGAGTAATAATATGCATAAAGGATCTGAACATATGATCTTCCACCAAGTAAACCAATTAGCATCAACTACAAGGAGTAATCAACACTACTAGCAACCCACAGGTACCAATTTGTGGTTTTGATACAAGATTGGATACAAGAGATGAACTAGGGTTTTGAGAGGAGATGGTGATGGTGAAGATGTTGATGGAGATTGACCCCCTCCCGATGAGAGGATTGTTGGTGATGACGTTGGTGATGATTTCCCCCTCCTGGAGGGAAGTGTCCCCGGCAGAACAGCTCTGCCAGAGCCCTAGATTGATTCTGTCAAGGTTCCGCCTCGTGGCGGCGGAGTTTCGTCCCGTAAGCTTGCCCATGATTTTTTCCAGGGGAAGGCTGATGATATAGTAGAAGATGGACGTCGGAGGCCCACCAGGGGGCCCAGGAGATAGGGGGCCACGCCATACAGGGGGTGCGCCCCCTGTCTCCTGGACAGGGTGTGGCCCCCCTGGCCTATTTCTTTCGCTCATAAATTCTTAATAAATCCAAAAAGTTTTTCATGGAGTTTCAGGACTTTTGGAGTTGTGCAGAATAGGTTTCCAACGTTTGCTACTTTTCCAGCCAGAATCCCAGCTGTCGGCATTCCCCCTCTTCATGGTAAACCTTGTAAAATAAGGGAGAATAGCCATAAGTATTGAGATATAATGTGTAATGACAGCCCATAATGCAATACATATTGATATAAAAGCATGATGCAAAATGGACGTATCAACTCCCCCAAGCTAGACCTCGCTTGTCCTCAAGCGGAAGCCGAAATCGAAAAATATGTCCGCATGTTTAGAGATAGAGGTGTCGATAAAAATAAAATACGAACATGAGGGCATCATGATCATTCTAATAACAGCACAAATATAGATTTTGTCATAAGATTTCCTATGTTCAAGTAATAAGCAATTCACAATGTCAAATAAGGTTCATAAACTTCATTAGGAACTAACAAACTATAATCTCAGTCATTGAAGCAATTGCAATTTATCGTAACATCAGAAAGAGTCAACAATAGAGCTTTTCAACAAGCTCACATACTCAACTATCTCGTAGTCTCCCATAATTGCTAACACTCCCGCAATACTTGCGGTTATAGAGTTTCAGACGGACACTGAGAAAGATAGGGGCTTATTGTGTTGCCTCCCAATGTATTCACCTTTAGGTGATGTCAACAATAATAGCGTATGCCAACTTACATCCAATTGGATATATGTATCATGATCTTTCAAACACGAGGAGCTTGCCAAAGGATAAATGAAAAAGGGAAAGGTGAAGATCACCTTGACTCAAACATAAAGCAAAAACATAAAGTAAAAGATAGGCCCTTCGCAGAGGGAAGTAGAGGTTGTCATGCGCTTTTAGGGTTGATGCACAAAATCTTAGTGCAAAGGAACGTCACTTTATATTTCCCCTTGTATGTGGACCTTTATTATGCAATCCATCGCTTTTATTACTTCCATAACAAGTTCATACAAAGCTTATTTTCTCTGCACTAATAAGTCATACATATTTAGAGAGCAATTTTTATTGCTTGCACCGATGACAACTTACTTGAAGGATCTTACTCAATCCATAGGTAGGTATGGTGGACTCTCATGGCAAAACTGGGTTTGAGGATATTTGGAAGCACAAGTAGTATATCTACTTGGTGCAAGGAATTTGGCTAGCAAGAGGGGGAAGGGCAAGCTCAACATATTTGGAAGGTCAATGACAATATACTTTAACTGAGATGTCGGAAAACATAAACCATTACGTTGTCTTCCTTGTCCAACATCAACTCTTTTATCATGTCATACTTAATGAGTGCTTCACAATCATAAAAGATGTCCAGGATAATATATTTATATGTGAACCCCTCTTTCCTTATCACTTCCTATTAATTGCAACGATGACCAAGGCTATGTTCATTAACTCTCAACAATTTTTATGCCTCATACTTTCTATGTGTGAAGTTATCACTATCCATAAGATCAATATGAACTATTTTTGTTCTTTCTACTTTCTCAAGATCATAGCAACATAGCAAAGCCCTTGACTCAACACTAATCTTTATTATAGATAGCACACAGACTCGCTTACATGAAGAGATCACAATGCAAAACTCAAAACTACTTGATATCAAAACTTCAATCTACTAGATCAAGATACTACTAAAAGGATCGAACTAAATAAAGCGGTAAAGATAGGAGTGTGATGGTGATACGATACCAGGGCACCTCCCCCAAGCTTGGCAGTTG
This sequence comes from Triticum dicoccoides, assembly GCF_002162155.2. Classification (NCBI taxonomy): domain Eukaryota; kingdom Viridiplantae; phylum Streptophyta; class Magnoliopsida; order Poales; family Poaceae; genus Triticum; species Triticum dicoccoides. The sequence goes on along the minus strand of NC_041386.1, from coordinate 711,415,656 downwards.
CCCAGGGGAGTGCCCTTACCCATGTGATTATTTCTTCAGAGGTGGTGAAGTGGGAGTTGTTGATGATGTAGGCTTGTCGTCCGTCTTCCAAGGCATAGGCTCTCCATCATAAAAGGATGATCGAGTCTCCGGGATCCTTAAATCTGCAGCCAAACTCATTCGCTTGAATCTATATTCATACTCATAGTTCTGGTTTTGCAGGTCATAAATCTGGGCTTGGAGGTGCTCGATTTTCTCTTGAAGCTTGAAGATGGTCTCCCCAATGACTTTGGCATCCAGCTTGTGGTTGTTGGTGAACTCCGTGATCATCATCTGGTTGGCGTTGAGCCCACGCTCCACCATCCCTTGACACTTGAAAACTTCTTGCTCCATGGCTTCGAGCTTTATCTCAATGCTCCCGGTACGCCTTGGTCCCTCCACACCGCGGATGTGCATCACCCCCTCACGCATCTCAATGGTTTGAGGGTGATGCAGCACCTCCGCGAGATAGGGGTTGATAACCCTCTCGAAAAACTTGTCCTTGGGAGCTCTTGGAGACGACATGATGCTCTAGATCTGAAACAGAAATAGCTCGAGACGAAAACATAGGATATTTGCGTGATACAGTGGTCAAAACCTTCGGGAGTATATATAATGAATTTTTACCGACAAAAATAAGTAACATACAAGAAAACGGAGTCTAGGAGGCACA
>NC_041386.1:711395332-711414706 GCF_002162155.2 Triticum dicoccoides | reverse complement strand
TTCTTCCTAAAATTCTTAAATAATCCAAAACTGATAAAAAATGCCATTAGAGTTGTTTTGTAGTCGGTTTACTTACCGTACCACGTACCTATGCCTTTTCGGAGTCTGGAACATTCTGGATAGTGTCTCTTATGTATTCCTCAGGGGTTATGGTTTCAATAATATTAGTTTCAACATTGATAGGATTACCTGAAATATAATGTTTAATTCTTTGACCGTTAACCACCCTCAGATTTGTGCCTTCGAAGTTGTTGATTTTTATAGCAGCAGAACGATAGACCTCCTCGATAACGTAGGGACCTTCCCATTTTGAGAGAAGTTTTCCTGCAAAAAATCTTAAACGAGAGTTGAATAATAACACATAATCTCCTATGTTAAACTCACGCTTTTGTATCCTCTTATCATGCCAGCGTTTTACTTTTTCTTTGAAAAGCTTGGCATTCTCATATGCTTGGGTTCTCCATTCATCAAGTGAGCTAATATCAAACAACCTCTTCTCACCAGCAAGTTTGAAGTCATAATTGAGCTCTTTAATAGCCCAATATGCTTTATGTTCAAGTTCAAGAGGTAAATAACATGCTTTTGCATAAACCATCTTATATGGAGACATACCCATAGGGTTTTTGTATGCAGTTCTATAGGCCCATAATGCATCATCAAGTTTTTTGGACCAATTCTTTCTAGATCTATTCACAGTCTTTTGCAAAATTAATTTGAGCTCTCTATTGCTCAACTCTACTTGACCAATAGACTGCGGGTGATAAGGAGATGCGATTCTATGATTGACATCATACTTAGCAAGCATCTTACGGAAAGCACCATGAATAAAGTGTGAACCACCATCAGTCATAAGATATCTAGGGACTCCAAACCTCGGAAAAATAACTTCTTTAAGCATTTTAATAGAAGTGTTATGATCAACACTACTAGTTGGAATAGCTTCTACCCACTTAATGACGTAATCAACAACAACTAAAATATGTGTATAACCATTGGAGGCAGGAAAAGGTCCCATATAATCAAAGCCCCAAACGTCAAACGGTTCAATAACAAGAGAATAATTCATAGGCATTTCTTGACGTCTACTAATGTTACCTATTCTTTGACATTCATCACAAGATAAGACAAACTTACGAGCATCTTTGAAGAGAGTAGGCCAATAAAAACCAGATTGTAGTACCTTGTGTGTAGTTCTATCTCCAGCGTGGTGTCCTCCATAAGATTCAGAGTGACACTTGCGTAGGATTTGTTCCTGTTCATGCTCAAGCACACAACGCCTAATAATACCATCTACTCCTTCCTTATAAAGGTGTGGATCATCCCAGAAGTAATGTCTTAAATCATAAAAGAACTTTTTCTTTTGCTGGTATGTGAAACTAGGCGGTATATATTTAGCAACAATGTAATTAGCATAATCAACATACCAAGGAGTAGTATGAGAAGCATTGACAACCACTAATTGTTCATCAGGAAAACTATCATTAATAGGGAGTGGGTCATCAAGGACATTCTCTAACCTAGACGAGTTGTCTGCAACGGGGTTCTCAGCTCCCTTTCTATCAATAATATGCAAGTCAAATTCTTGGAGCAAGAGAGCCCATCTAATGAGTCTAGGCTTAGCATCTTTCTTTTCCATAAGATATTTAATAGCAGCATGATTAGTGTGAATAGTAACTTTGGAATAAACAATATAAGGTCTAAACTTATCACATGCAAACACAACTGCTAAGAACTCTTTTTCAGTAGTGGCATAATTTCTCTGGGCAGTATCAAGAGTCTTACTAGCATACTGGATAACATTCAATTTCTTATCGACTCTTTGCCCTAAAACAACATCTACAGCATAATCACTAGCATCGCACATAATTTCAAAAGGTAAATTCCAATCAGGTGGATGAACAATAGGTGCAGTGATCAAGGCTTTCTTAAGTGTTTCAAATGCTTCTACACAATCATCATCAAAGACAAAAGGAATATCTTTTTGCAATAAATTAGTCAAGGGCCTAGAGATTTTAGAAAAGTCTTTAATGAACCTCCTATAAAAGCCGACATGACCAAGGAAACTTCTTATACCTTTTATGTCCTTGGGACATGGCATCTTTTCAATAGCATCAACTTTGGCTTTATCAACTTCAATACCTCTCTCGGAGATCTTGTGCCCCAAGACAATGCCTTCGTTAACCATAAAGTGACACTTTTCCCAATTCAGGACGAGACTAGTGTCTTCACATCTCTGCAAAACTCGACCAAGGTTGCTCAAACAATCATCAAAAGAGGATCCATAGACGGAGAAGTCATCCATGAATACCTCACAAATATTTTCACAAAAATCAGAAAATATAGCCATCATGCATCTTCGAAAGGTAGCAGGTGCATTACATAAACCAAAAGGCATACGCCTATAAGAAAAAGTACCAAAAGGGCAAGTAAAAGTAATTTTTGATTGATCTCCTGCTAACACAGGTATTTGAGAGAAGACAGAATAACCATCTAGAAAGAAAAAATGTGTGTGTTTGGATAGCCTTTCTAGCATTTGATCAATAAAAGGTAAAGGGTAATGATCTTTCTTAGTAGCTTTATTTAACTTACAAAAATCAATTACCATCCTATAACCTGGAATAATTCTTTGCGGGATCAATTCATCTTTATCATTAGGAACAACGGTAATACCTCCCTTTTTAGGGACACAATGGACATGGCTTACCCATTCACTATCAGCAACAGGATAAATAATACCTGCCTCAAGGAGTTTTAGAATCTCCTTTCTTACCACTTCCTTCATTTTGGGATTTAATCGTCTTTGAGGATCTCTAACTGGTTTGGCATCTTTCTCCACTGAAATTTTGTGTTGACATAATGTGGGACTAATGCCCTTAAGATCGTATAGAGTATATCCAATAGCAGCTCGGTGCTTCTTCAGAGTTTTCAATAATCTTTCTTCTTCTTTCTCTGAAAGGTTAGCACTAATAATAACATGATATATTTCTTTTTCATCAAGATAAGCATACTTAAGATTATCAGGTAATGGTTTGAGTTCGAACACGGGATCACCCTTGGGTGGAGGGGGATCCCCAAGAATTTCAACGGGAAGGTTATGTTTTAGCATAGGTTCTTGTTTAAGGAACACTTCATCTATTTCTTCCCTTTCCTTCATAAACATATCGTTTTCATGGTCTAACAAATATTTGGATCAGTTGGAGGAATAGCAATGGAAGCAAGACCAATAATTTCATCCTTACTAGGTGGTTCCCTTTCACGAGGTTGTCTACTAAACTTAGCGAAATTAAACTCATGAGACATACCATCTATGCCAACAGTGACAATATTATTTTCACAATCAATCTTAGCACTAGCAGTATTCAAGAAGGGTCTACCAAAAATAATGGGACAAAAATCATCTTGTGGGGAACCAAGAACAAGAAAATCAGCAGGGTATTTAATCTTCCCACACAAGACTTCAACATATCTAACAATCCCAATAGGTTTAATGGTGTCCCTATTAGCAAGCTTAATAGTAACATCAATGTCTTCTAATTCAACAGGTGCAATATCGTGCATAATTACTTTATAAAGATCATAAGGTATCGCATTAGCACTAGCACCCATATCACATAAGCCATGATAACAATGATCTCCTATTTTAACAGAAATAACAGGCATGCCTACTATAGGTCTACGTGTCTTAGTATCGGGTCTAGCAATATTAGCAGTTTCACCCAAGAAATAGATAACATGCCCATTTAAGTCCTCATCCAAGAGATCTTTAATCATAGCAACACCGGGCTCAACATTAATTTTCTCAGGAGGTGTATAGGTCCTAGTATTACTCTTACGAACAACAGTCGAAGCTTTAACATGATCTTTTATCCTAACAGGAAAAGGAGGTTTTTCAACATAAGCAGTAGGAACAATGGGATCACTATATGTAATAGTCTTTTCTTCGACTGTAATAGGTGTAACTACTTTCACTTCAACAGGAGGATTATATTTAAACCATTTCTCTTTAGGGAGATCAACGTGAGTAGAAATTTTTTCACAAAAAGTAGCTACTATCTCAGAGTCAAGTCCATACTTAGAGCTAAATCCACGGAAAGCATCGGTATCCATAAAAGATTTAACACAATCGAACTTAGGTGTCATACCTGACTCCTTACCATCGTCGGAACCCCAATATTCAGAGTTGCATTTAATTCTTTCCAATAAGTCCCATTTGAAATCAATAGTCTTCAGCATATAGGAACCAGCAAAGGAAGTATCGAGCAGGTTGCGATTATCAAGAGAAAGCCGAGCATAAAAATTCTGAATAATCATTTCCCGAGAGAGCTCATGATTGGGGCATGAATATAACATTGACTTAAGCCTCCCCCAAGCTTGAGCGATGCTTTCTCCTTCGCGAGGCCAGAAATTGTATATGCAATTACGATCACGATGAACAAGATGCATAGGGTAGAACTTCTAGTGAAATTCCAACTTCAGTCGCTTATAATTCCAAAATCTCGTATCATCACATAGCCTATACCATGTCATTGCATCTCCCTTCAAAGATAAAGGGAAGACCTTCCTTTTGACAACATCATCGGGGATACCAGCAAGCTTAAATAATCCACAAACTTCATCCACAAAGATAATGTGTAAGTCGGGATGCAATGTTCCGTCTCCTGCAAAAGGATTAGCTAGCAGTCTTTCTATCATACCCGAAGGAATCTCAAAGTGAATATTTTCATAAGGTTCAGTAGGTTGAGGAGCATATCTTTGCTCTTCTGGTTGGGGTGAAGATACCCCAAACAATCCCCTCAAGGGGTTAGTTTCCATAGTGACAAGTAACATAAAATTTCAGCACACTATATAAATGTTTCCTTACCAAGTTCCACTCACCAAAAGCGCTACACTCCCCGGCAACGGCACCAGAAAAGAGTCTTGATGACCCACAAGTGTAGGGGATCTATCATAGTACTTTCGATAAGTAAGAGTGTCGAACCCAACGAGGAGCAGAAGGAAATGATAAGCGGTTTTCAGTAAGGTTTTCTCTGCAAGCACTGAAATAGTAGATGATAGATAGTTTTGTGATAAGATGAATAGTAACGAGCAAAAAGTAAATAAAGTAAATAAAGTGCAGTAAGGTGGCCCAATCCTTTATGTAGAAAAGGATAAGCCTGGACAAATTCTATAATGAGAAAGGAGCTCCCGAGGACACATTGGGAATTATCGTCAAGCTAGTTTCATCACGTTCATAAGATTCACATTCGGTACTTTGATAATTTGATATGTGGGTGGACCGACACTTGGGTACTGCCCTAACTTGGACAAGCATCCCACTTATGATTGACCCCTATTGCAAGCATCCGCAACTACAAAAAGGAGTATTAAGGTAAACCTAACCACAACATTAAACATATGGGTCCATATCAACCCCTAACGAAGCAACGCATAAACTAGGGTTTAAGCTTATGTCACTCTAGCAACCCATCATCTACTTATTACTTCCCTATGCCTTCCTCTAGGCCCAAATAATGGTGAAGTGTCATGCAGTCGACGTTCACATAACACCACTAGAGGAAAGACAACATACATCTCATCAAAATATTGAACGAATACCAAATTCACATGACTACTAATAGCAAGACTTCACCCATGTCCTCGGGAACAAACGTAACTACTCACAAAGCATATTCATGTTCATAATCAGAGGAGTAATAATATGCATAAAGGATCTGAACATATGATCTTCCACCAAGTAAACCAATTAGCATCAACTACAAGGAGTAATCAACACTACTAGCAACCCACAGGTACCAATTTGTGGTTTTGATACAAGATTGGATACAAGAGATGAAATAGGGTTTTGAGAGGAGATGGTGCTGGTGAAGATGTTGATGGAGATTGACCCCCTCCCGATGAGAGGATCGTTGCTGATGACGTTGGTGATGATTTCCCCCTCCCGGAGGGAAGTGTCCCCGGCAGAACAACTCCGCTAGAGCCCTAGATTGATTCTGCCAAGGTTCCGCCTCGTGGCGGTGGAGTTTCGTCCCGTAAGCTTGCCCACGATTTTTTCCAGGGGAAGGGTGATGATATAGTAGAAGATGGACGTCGGAGGCCCACCAGGGGGCCCAGGAGATAGGGGGCCGCGCCCTACAGGGGGGGAGCGCCCCCTGTCTCCTGGACAGGGTGTGGGCGCCCTGGCCTATTTCTTTCGCTCATAAATTCTTAATAAATCCAAAAAGTTGTTTCATGGAGTTTCAACACTTTTCGAGTTGTGCAGAATAGGTTTCCAACGTTTGCTCCTTTTCCAGCCAGAATTTCAGCTGCCGACATTCCCCCTCTTCATGGTAAACCTTGTAAAATAAGGGAGAATAGCCATAAGTATTGAGATATAATGTGTAATGACAGCCCATAATGCAATACATATTGATATAAAAGCATGATGCAAAATGGACGTATCACACCGGATAGTTTAAATTGGTTGGGCCGAGTTTGACTTTGGGTTTTGGACATATGTGGAAATGAGAAAGTGGCTGCGGGTTTTGGAGCAATATCACTAAGCACTTTGAGAAAGTAGACCATTAAGCAACACCTCATCCCCTTTCAATAGTATTGGCTTTCCTATAGACTCAATGTGATCTTGATCACTTGTGATCTTGGATCACTAAAATGAAAATGAAGAGTCTTGCACTTTTGCCAATCTTTGTCCTTGGCATTTTGAAGGGTTCCACATCTCCTTGTCCTAGCCATGCCATTGTTGAACTTTCTTGAAATATACTTAGATGACAACATTAGTCCAACAACATGTATGTTGGCATGAATTACCAAAACCACCAAGGGAGCAAGTGTGCTTTCAATCTCCCCCTTTTTGGTAATAGATGAAAACATACATCAAAGTTTCAAATAAAGATAGAAATGAGAATGAATCAAAGCTTTGAAGAAAGACATGTGACATGTATGAGCTTCCCCTGACAATGCATCTAGAAAATGATAGCTTGTGAAATGTAGAAGCACATAGTGAAGAGCATACGCATGTGACATGTATCTTGGCTATATGCACTAGAGCAAAGAATGTAATGCTTAGATGTTTCCATGGTCATGACAAGCTTCTTGCTAATATGTGCAAAACAAGAGGTTGTCATGTCCATGAGTGTGATGCATCTACTTACCTTGAAGTTCTTGATCCAACACCTGAAGAAATACACTCGAGAAAACAAGGTTAGATAACACAAGATAATTTCTCCAAAATGGAACATAAGAACCAAAATGAAACCAAGATTGGGATGCCATGTAGAAGAGAGTATCACATAGTGATGCATATACTTACTTTGAACTGGAACTGATGAACTGCTGCTCAAGTTCCCTTGTGCATCGGTTTGACCAAGAGACCGTAATCGGTGTGACCGAGTTCAATGCTGAAGAAAAACCTTGTCAACTCAGCTCACTAGCAAATTAGTTCTCACAAAGATTTGCAAGGAATTAACAAACTGAGCAAAATCAAGAGACAGACAGACACTAACGGTGAACTTCATTTAGACAGATGTCGGCGACATAGTCACCTATGTTAGAGTATATTGACTTAGGAGTCAAGTGAGATCACTTGATCATAGGTCATACTCATCATTTAAGCTCAAAAATGGGGTTGCCATTTTTCTCTTAAGCATTTCAATGTTTTCACATCTTGTTGAGTTGCTTTAACTCATGTCTTGGAGCAAAGCTTCTCTAAGATCGAGAAACATACCTTGGGTTGTGGTGTTGTAGTTGATCATGTAGTTGAACTTATGTTGGCTGCTCAATGGTAATGTAGTTGGGAGCAACCTTTGAAGTTGAAGTTCATCTACCTACATGGATTAGACTTGCAAGGAACAACATGTGTAAATATATCCAAAGTGACAAGAATGAAGCATGTCTCAAAAAATCGGCAAAGGATATGTGATGTTTCTTGTTCCTTGTTTCGCCAAGGATTGTCAAAACTTGGATTGTGCAAGATTGCTCAATAAGAGTGAGATGCAATCTTGTGATATTAAACTTGTCCAAGTACCTACAAAAGGTTAGATACAATACAAGAGAGTAAAGGTGTCCAAGATGTAAATTGATCATCAAAATATCAATGATTTGTCAAGAATGCGCATGCCCTTGTATGCATCCTAATGAACCTCTAGTTCACATTTGAAGCATCAATGATGTTCAAATCATTTCTCAAGTGACAAAACACCTTCTCATCAAGGGGTTTGGTAAAGATGTCTGCCAATTGCTTATTGGTACGAACATGTTTAAGGTCAATATACCTTTCTCAAGATGATCTCGAACGAAGTGTTGTCGGACATCAATATGTTTTTTCGAGAATGTTGCACTGGATTGTGTGCAATCTTAATAGCACTCTCATTGTCACATAGCAATGGTACATGTCTCACATGCACACCATAATCTTTAATAGTTTGGGTCATTTAAACTGAGCACAACATGAACCAGCGGCAATGTATTCCGCTTCGGCAGTAGATAAGGATACCGAGTTTTGTTTCTTGGAGGACCTAAAATAATGGTTTCAACATGGTAATTTCCATTTTGAGCATAATGGTTCAATATTTTCATGAATAATCGCATTCATCATTCGGAACTAGAATTCGTCCTTACGACGTCACTTCGTACACGAGCTGGTTCTCGGCAAATCAAACCTTGATTGATTGTTGGTCTATATCCATCCAACTTACTTATCTTTTGATCAGAGCCCTGCTTCTGATCCCCCGATATGGAAATCATAATGCCTTTGTATTTAAGCTTTGAAATTATCCAAATATTACTATAATTCAATGCCTTTGCATTCTTTCTTCCTCTGGTTGAGTATCGATACTCACATCAGTTCCATTGTAGATCGTCAGGTCCATTATTGGATTATTATCCGACAGTGTCCTTTATATATAATCACCTTGTGAGTTTCTTCCCTGATACATAATGCCTTTGGTAAATTGTATCCCCTACTTTCTCAACCATGCTCTGCTTTCAAGCTTGTATAAATTACTCCTGAAGTCTGCGTTATATGTTCCAAAGATACTCCGATGGGTTGAACCTATGCCTTCCCTAATCTGTGTGTACTCGAAAGTTATGCGGGTTATACTCTACTGGGTTTTCGTCAGGTGAAATTTCCATGCTACAACTTCTTCGAAAGCGAGAAGTGAATGGAAAGTTGTGCATTGGAGAAGTGGGAGTCAACCTTGAACTTTGTGTTCATGCCCAAGGAAACGATGTAGATCTTATCATAGAAGCTTCTCATAAAAATGATTAACCCCTTGTTATAAGTTCATCTTGTATCTATGGTTTGATCATTTACAAGTGTGATTCCGACCATATTGTTCTCCTTCGATTCCATTTCTCCGACAAATTAAAGCACTTAAGTTCTGCAGATAAATACACCACTTCAACCTCTATTCTGATCTGCATTCGAGTATTACCCTCTGGTATCTCAAGAATATCACCGAACTACATAACTTCTTATGAGTTCTTCATCAACTATTAATTCTCGCCGATTCAAATTTTTCACGGGTTCTGTATAGTTAGACACTCAAGAACACTCAAGGCCAGATGGCTAGCCGACACCTGATAGTTCTTTACTCCTAGACTTGAGCTCATGATGATAATAGTGTTCTTGAAATATATGTTGCGTACTTTTCCATCAACCACCATGCCATTATTGAGGAGTTGAATGAGAACCCTTAATATCGCCTTATCCGCCTCGTCAAAAAGAACAACACTATACGATTGGCTCCTGACTTGCTCTCTGAGTTGTCTGCCTTCTTCGTAGTTTCGGAAAATCAAATGAAAAAAGTGAGACATGAGAAGATGAGGAAAGAATACCAGGGTTGCAACATCGATACGGCAATGAGCGTGTCGGTATGATGGATAGACAAACTACAACAAACTAGAACAAACCAGACAGGTGCGTCTTCCGTCCAACTCAGTCAATCCAGAACATCCTACAACAAACTAGGTTACAGAATATCTATTAGATTGAACAGTAACGTACAATAGGAATTCAGTGAGAGTTATGTTACAATGAATTCGATCAAATTAATTCACCGGTAAATAGTAAGAAGTCACCTTAGCACGCTAGCTGATCAGGCGTGGCCGAAATTGACACTGCGCAGTCTGAAACTTGCATGGTATATGCATGATCTATGTTGCTCGGCAGTATGCACGATCTGCGTTGCTGGTTTCATCTCTCAGAGACTAGACCGCTGCGCGCTTCTCGGTGGAGCTTCCGGTCACTTCACTCAGCTCCCGGCGCCGGTCGATGAGTCAGTGAGATTCACCAGAGATTAATGTTGCTTCCTAAAAGAAATGATGCTTCAGAGGGGGCTTGCACCAAGTTGGGTTTCTTTGATGATGGAGTGTTATCATCTGTAAAGTCATGTTTGCTATGTGTGTCCTACTTAGCTGGTCTGCCTAGGGGCGCTACGTGTTAGACAAAGAACACGAGAACAGAGGTGTCCATGCCAGCCCCTAGATACAGAAACACAATCGACCTCAAAAGCAGTCATGATTATTCCGACATGGCAACTGAAGGAGCTAGCGGGATGCAATGTCTCTACGAATGTCCACGTGCGCACTAACCTAGAGAGAAGACCATTGCTCGGCATGTTTGGGATGTTGTTTAAGATCCGGGGAGCGTGGCAGGCTCGGGGCTGTGGAGTGTGAGGCTGCTCGCGAGGGTAAAAGGCTTCGACGTAGTAGACGAAAATCATACTATCATAGTCATCTCAGGTCGAAACATAGTTTTCATACAAGATTTTTAGTCACTAGCAGGCTCTCAGAGGTTTTCCTCAATCATGGAATCATAAACCTCACCAAGCAAGAGAAAACGATAATTACCGACAAACCCAAAAGTTGTACACCCTATGTAAAGAATGTTGGCTTTTGATCGCTAGATCAATTCACCCAGGATCCTTACTCGTAGTGCAAAGCTAGCAAGCAAGCTAGCTAGCACCTTGATGGATCTTGCATGCAACAGCGCAAGTACGTAGGCGACCCGTTGAAGCTCTCTCGACGGAACCTCTCGACAAGAACGAACGAACGCGAAGGCACTGAATCGTTGTGATGGCCACAGGCTCGTGTCGAGCCTGTTGAATACTTTGTATTGCTCTTTTTTCGTTTCTGGCTAATTGTTTACACGGGGGTTACAGGGTATATAAAGGAACTAAACAGCCCAAGACTAATCCTACTCGGCCACTGTTTTGAGTACTACTCGGACACACCAGTACGAGTACTACTCGGACACTCCTCGTAGACGGCATGTTTAGCTCTAACATTCACCCCTCTAAACATGACGTCCTCGATGCGACCTGGATCCCAAATGCGATGACTACTGCTCATTGGTGTCATCGTGGACATTGCCTTCGTCGTTCCTCGCAATATTTCAGGGACCGTCTTTGCTGTTGTCGGCTCGTCTGTAGCTTGACGCCAGCACTCCTCTTTGGTCGCGTCTTCAACCTTCACCTGTTCTTCGGTGCTTGATAGACTGTCTCTGAGATTCTCGTGGAGACATCTTTTGAATCCGAGCGGGACGAAACTTTCGTCTAACTTTGAGTTCCAAGCTCTTGGCGCTTGCTTCAGCCCGTAAAGTACCTTCTTGAGCTTGTAAACTTTCCCTTCTTCACCTTTCTTCTCGTAGCCGAGGGGTTGTTTCACGTACACTTCTTCTTTGAGGTCGCTGTTGAGGAAAGCGGATTTAACATTCATATGATGAACCTTCCAATCCTCTTGTGCTGCCAAAGCTAGGAGCACTCTCACCGTCTCGATTCGAGCAACCGGTGTAAACACCTCCTCATAGTCAATTCCTTGACGTTGTACGTAGCCCTTTGCGACGAGTCTTGCCTTGTGCTTCACAATGGCACCCTTCGTGTCCTTCTTCAACTTGTAAACCCACTTCAAACCTATGGCCTTTTGGTTCGGAGGTCGGGTTACCAAAGTCCACGTGCCATTGCTCTCGATCGCCTTCATCTCCTCATCCATGGCGTGCATCCAACTTGAACTTTTGCTCGCCTCTACAAAGTTCGCTGGCTCCTCAACTCCGAGTAAATACAAATCGGAGTACTCGAGCGTAACTGGCTTTGCGTACTTGTAGACTTTCTTGAGGGGCTTGTAGCGACGAGGCCCGGAAGAATCCGTCGTGACTTGCGAAGGGGGCGACACAAATTGTGTCGGTGTCGATGCACTTGAGGAAGATGGCCGAGTCTCGGGCGTGGTGGATGCCGGGTCGTTGGCATCCGCATCGTTGACATCCACGTCGTTGGCGTAGTCGTCATGATCGTGACCATCATCTTGATTGTCATCATCACTATGCGCCTCATTGTCGAGATCTCCGCCTGTGTCGTGTGCGTCGTTGTCGCTATCACCTTGCGACCCATGCGCGTCGTCGTCGGTGTCGGCACCATGATGATCATTGCCATTGCGGTCACCTTGGTTGGATGTCTTGCCAAACACCTGGACGTCTTCCCTTGCATCATCATCAGTTGGAAATTGAACTGTGAATTTGTTACCATTTGGAGCATCGTTGGCTGCTGTGCTCCAATTCCACGCTTGGTTTTCTGCAAACACGACATCGCGTGAAATCCGTAGACGCTTGGTTTGTGGATCGTAGAAGCGGTATGCCTTGGTGCCGGAACTCCTCTCGTATCCGATGAACACCATCTTGGTGCTACGATCGGCAAGCTTTGAGAGATGCGGCTCCGCCGTCTTCACATGTGCCACGCACCCGGACGTCCGTAGATGAGATACATTCGGCTTACATCCGTAAATTGCTTCATACGGAGTCTTGCCGATCATCGCCTTCGTTGGAGCCCGGTTGAGAAGATAGACCGCCGTCGAAACAGCTTCTCCCCAAAAAGTCCCCGGCAAGTTCTTGCTCTTGAGTAAACTTCTCGCCATGTCAACGACGGTTCGATTGCGCCTTTCAACAACCCCGTTCTGCTGTGGCGTATAAGGTGCCGTGAGGAACCTCTTTATGCCAATCTTCTCGCAGTAGTCGTTGAACTCGTTTGACGTAAACTCTCCGCCGCGATCTGTCAGTAGAGCGTGAACCTTCAGCTTGTGTTCCATCTTCGTTGCAGCCTTCAGCTTCTTGAACGCTTCAAATGCCTCATCTTTAGATCGTAGGAGAACGACCCACATATATCTCGAGTAGTCATCTACCACAAGGAAGAAGTACTTCTTTCCTCCGTGAGTTGTTGGGGTGATAGGGCCACATAGATCACCATGGAGCAGCTCGAGTGCATCACTTGCACAATAGATAGACTGAGTAGGGAACGGCCTGCGGTGCTGTTTTCCAACCAAACACCCGTCACATACTCGATCAACATGGTCGATAAACGGCATCCGAGATACCATCTCCATCTTCGACATCTTCTTCAAGGCGTAGAAGTTAACGTGTCCAAATCTAGCATGCCATAACCATGAATCATCATCACTCTTGGCGAGCCAACACTCCGGTTGAGATTGATCAAGGTTGAGAATATAGAGCCTGTTCCGCGTGCGATTTACATGCGCTAGCACGTTTCGGAGGTTGTCGAAGATCGTCATCACTCCGTTCTCGATATCCACCTTGCATCCATTCTCGTCAAGTTTCCCGACAGAGATGATGTTGTTTCGAAGCCGTGGGATGTAGTACACTCCGGTGAGTATGCGATGTTCTCCTGTGAGACCCTCAAAGAGGACAGAGCCTTGCCCGCAAATCTCCACATTTGAACCATCACCGAACTTGACCAAGCCTTGAACATCATATTCTAGCTCGAGGAACTTCTCCTTGCACCCCGTCATGTGGTTACTGGCACCCGTGTCGAGATACCACGACACGTTATGGCTCCCGGATAACTTTGGTGTTACTTTTTCCTCATGAAGTAGCACCTTCCGGTTTGGTTTTACAATCGCTGTTTGGACGAGATCACAAACTTCGGCCATCAGAAGACCTGGACGTTCGTCTTCCTGCTTTGCCAAATTTGCCTTGATCTCCCGCTTGTTAGGCTCCACGAGATCACAAACTTCGGCCATCAGAAGACCTGGACGTTCGTCTTCCAGCTTCGCCAAATTTGCCTTGATCTCCCTCTTGTTAGGCTCCGGACAATCCTTCGCAAAGTGACCCATCTCGTTGCAGTTATAGCACTTGACCTCGGACATATCCAAGTTTTGTGGCTTCCGCTCTTTAGATCGGTCCGCCTTACCAGGACCTTGTGGCTTGCCTTTTCCTTTGCCTTCTTCGGTTTGTCCGCCGCGCTTCGCGTTGCTTGAGCCTTCGCCAACATTGCGCCTTCCTTTGCTACTTGGGGACTCCCAATCTGCGCGCGAGTACATGAGTTGGTCACTACCTTCTCCTTTGCCTTTCCGACAACCACGGGCATTCTCTTCCCATGTCCGCAAGCGTCCGATCGCCTCCGTTATGGTCATGTCGTCGATGTCGTAAAGCTGCTCGAGCGTGCCGATGATGTACGTGAATTTATCAGTCACCGAACTGAAAAACTTCTCCACAATCTCGGTCTCCTCGAGCTTTGCACCAAGCGCGCGGATCTCTCCCACCAATGTAGTCAGACGCATGACATAGTCGTTCACCGATTCAGTTTCCTCCATCTGCAACTTGTGAAATTGGCGCTTCAGCACTTGTGCCCGAGCCTTCGTGACACGATCTTCTCCGATCTTCATCTCTTTGAGTGCATTCCACGCCTCTCTTGCTGTCTCGAACTCCGCCAATGTCATCAGCACGGAATCCGGCACAGACTGGGCTATGGCGGCCATGGCACCTTCGTCGCACTCCTTGTCGACGTCGTCGTCCGTGATGGCCTCCCACACTCGAAGGGTTCGGAGAATGATCTTCATCTTCACCGCCCACACGCCGTAGTTGGCGTCGGTGAGCATCGGGTACTGGATGGGGATGTTGCGATGCGCCTGTACGTTGGCGCCGCCCGTTCCGCCACCACTTGTTGCTGACTTGCCGCCCTTCTTCACATTGTCGCCTTTCTTGTTTGCCTTGGAACTGCCGTTGCCGGACTTGTTCGCCTTGGAACCGCCGTTGCCGGACTTGACGGACTCAGCGTCGCTATCCGTCATCGTAGATCGTCGAGGCTCTAGATACCAATTGTTGGCTTTTGATCGCTAGATCAATTCACCCAGGATCCTTACTCGTAGTGCAAAGCTAGCAAGCAAGCTAGCTAGCACCTTGATGGATCTTGCATGCAACAGCGCAAGTACGTAGGCGACCCGTTGAAGCTCTCTCGACGGAACCTCTCGACAAGAACGAACGAACGCGAAGGCACTGAATCGTTGTGATGGCCACGGGCTCGTGTCGAGCCTGTTGAATACTTTGTATTGCTCTTTTTTCGTTTCTGGCTAATTGTTTACACGGGGGTTACAGGGTATATAAAGGAGCTAAACAGCCCAAGACTAATCCTACTCGGCCACTGTTTTGAGTACTACTCGGACACACCAGTACGAGTACTACTCGGACACTCCTCGTAGATGGCATGTTTAGCTCTAACAAAGAAATATAAGATCATGAGTAGTACATACCATTTTGCCACTTGAAATAAGGGCTTGATGACTCACTAAAAACACACATATTAATTCGGTCTAATCTGTCCGTTGCCTATGCAAACGGCAAGCTCTAGCTGTCCTCAGTCTGCCACCTCCTGCTACTTCAGTACTTGGTACTTCAGCCCCTTCTTGTCGTCGGTGGCATTGATGCAGATGATTGAGCCTTGACAGGCTTCTCCATTGACCAGCATGTCCACAAGAACTCTCGTCACATTCTTCTTCATCCACCTCTTAATAGGCCTTGCGCCATACACCTACAATACATAGTCCATGCATGCATCGTAAGCGGGACATACAAGACTAAGCAAATTTGTATGATTTGGTTTGGTAAAAATAACATGTACTTAGCGGCATCTGTTGCAAACAAAGAGATGCCCTTGTTAGCTGCCATAGCAACCACACTCTTCATCTGGATTTTCACGATCTCCCTCAGTTCGTCATGAGAAAGCGGCTCAAATATCACAGTTTCACTCAGTTTGCTGATAAAATCAGGCTTAAGGTGTTTCTCAACCTGCAATAAGAAGTAAATATGTTGGTCAGCAGGGTGCCCACTGGTACATTACAAGGGACGGTTTGGCATACCTGTTTCATGAGAAGACCCCGTGCAGATTCTATGTTTTCTACGGCCATTCCAGCGGACAGGTTCTCTGCTCCTAGATTTGAGCTCATGATTATGATAGTGTTCTTGAAAGATACGTTCCTACCCTATCCATCAATCAAGTTGCCGTCATCGAGGAGTTGAATGAGGACCTTGAAAATTGAGGAATGTGCCTTATCCACCTCGTCAAAAAGAACGACACTATACGGTTGGCTCCTGGCTTTCTCGGTAAGCTGTCCTTCTTGCTCATAGCTTCAGAAAGTCAAATGGAAAAGTGAGGCACGAGAAGAAAGTTTCGGAAAGAAATACAAGTGCAAAGAGTGTACAAGTTAAACCTTCCAGGTCCTCCAACTAGACGGGACACAGATGCACTGTCAGCATATTCCGACATGTCAAAGTGGACTAGTGTCTTCTCGTTGTCAAAAAGCTTCTCTGCAAGTGCTTTCGCAAGCTCGTCTTTCCAACACCAGTCGGGCCCAAAAAGAGGAACGAGCCAATTGGTTTGCCAGATTGGTCAAAGCCGACCCTAGAACGTAGAACTTCTTGTGCAACCAAATTAACTGCTTCATATTGTCCAACTACTCTCTCATGCAATCTTTCTACTATGTGGCTGAAATCCTCCTCCTCTCGGCCAAGTGTATTGATCGGAATTTTAGTCCATCGGCCCACAACCTTGATATAACAATAGAACATGACATGAACATCACACTGAACATCACACTGAAACAGATGAAACTTACTCGTATGGATACGATTTGCAAAGAATGCAAATTTACCTGTGCAATATGATATGGACCAACAGTTACCTCCTCCACTGCATTTATAGTGCTAGTTTTTTTATCTTTAACTTTTTTTGGTTGATGCAACTTCACAGAAGTGCATGCCTCGTCCATTAGATCAATTGCTTTATCAGGAAATTGGCGGCCTGATAACAATAAAAATCCACAATCTCTTTAATATGCACAAACCTATCGGGAAGTAAATCGAACTAGTTCTGAATCACTTGACGAACATACCTGTAACGTAACGGTCAGCAAGCTGGGCAGCAGCAACAAGAGCGTCGTCCTGAATTGTCAGGCCATGGTGGTCTTGGTACCGCTACTTCAACCCCTGCAGGATGGCAACGGTCGCCTGCACGCTCGGCTCATCGACATCAACCCTTTGGAATCGTCACTCTAGCGCCGCATCCCTTTCTATGTATTTTCGGTACTCTTTCGATGTGGTAGCACCTATGCAACGGATGCGACCACGGGCCAACGCTGGCTTGAGAATGTTGGCAGCGTCCACAGTGCCACCTCTGTCACCAGCTTCAACAATCATGTGCATCTCGTCTATGAAGAGGATCAGCTTTCCGGCCGCATCCTCCGCCTGCTTGATGGCATTCTTCAAGCACTGCTCGAACATGCCACGCCACTGGTCCCGCGACCATTGCCCCGACATCGAGCTCCACCACGCGAGCCCCGGAGAGCGCGTCGGGAACCGCCCCAGCAGCGATGCGCTGGGCCAGGCCTTCGACGATGGCCGTCTTGCCGACACCGGCCGGTCCGACGAGCGCTGCGCAGTTCTTGGTCCGGCGGCAGAGGATGCAGATGATGCGGTCAAGCCGATGACAGGATCAGACGCGCCGGCGGCCAAGGTCTTGAGGGTGCCCTTCCTCGAGGAGGAGGGCTTCTTCTCTCTCTCGTACAGGTTCCACGCTGTCCAGGATAAACCAACAGTAGTGATGGCCGATACGCCGATTATGGCCAGCTCCACCATCCCTTTTATTACGGCCATGTTTGTCATCGCTTTCGATCGATAAGCTACCTATTCGAAGAAGAGCGACCTGGTTTGAGCTGGCCTGGCTTTGATCGATTTCTTGGATTGTTTCTCATGGGGACGTACGGGGGTACACGTATATTTATACAGAGCTAGCGCACCTGGTAAACTACCACTAAGCACTAGTCCTACTTGGACACACCTCATGGTGATTGTTCCTAATATAACATGGGCTAACCGATAACAAATTCGGAGTAGTAGTCAAATTAACAGGAATTGCTATATTTCTCAACCTATCGTTCATCTGTGAAGGAAATTTTTCCCAAATTTTATATGCAGCATACATGTGCAAGGAAGTCTTCCCATGCTGGTACGCCCCAATGGAATTTCCTTTTATAGCAAAAAGCACACGCTAGGAGGCGCTGCAGGGGAGCCTACCAGCGACGCACTAGGTTTCCTAAGTAGCCCAAGCAGAGCGACAAGGGGGTTTGAGTGGGCGTCGAGACTCCGAGTCTCAAGATCATGTATTGATGCAAACTACAGGAGAACTCACAGAATGACTCACTCATCGGTTACTCCCGCAGGTGGCCAGGAGCGAACCCTAGCCGCCGCCAGAGCCACACCTGGTCATCCCCAACCCCCTCGCTGCCGCCGGTAGGAGCTGCAGGGCAAAGTCCATGCGGCTCGGCGCCGCCGGGGTCCTTCCCTCCTCCCGCTCAGGGTGGTGCGGCGCGAGCCGCTCTGGAGAGAGCTCGGGCACGCTGGTGCTCGGACAGAGCTCGAAAGTACAAATGCAACGAAATGAATATCTTCCTTGAAGGAGCGGCATAGCATTTGACAATCCTACCTAATTAATAATGGTACTAGCATAGCCCACGCGGCGGCATGCCGCGCCCATCGATACAGCATATATATATGGGGTGTGATGCTTATTTATAGTAAGTATTCTTAGGAGCGTGCTGATTGGATCACACAAAATAAGATGAGATGGAAATAGATGTTGATACATGCATAAATTACCAATGTAGGATGATATGATGAAAGTAAGTACATTTATTGCCATCATGCACGATACATGCTATACTAAACAGGAGAACACACACTGATACCTATCTGATAAAATCTACTTATTGGAACTGCGCACAGTCTGGATTACAAAACAAACATTACGCGATGACACTACTGTAGCGAGATAGAAGAAGTATATAGACGATTACTTGCTAGATCAGATCATCTAGTGTAGCCTTCAGCAAGATTAGTGCCAGTCATAAAGTGATAGAGTGCCACTAGTAGAAAAAGGGCCTATTGTCCCAGTTCGCAAGGGCCATTTGTCCCGGTTGTTGAACCGGGACTAAAGTGTAGTTACTAATGCCCTAGGCCTTTAGTCCTGGTTCTTATACAAACCGGGACAGATGGGCCTCTACATGGCCGGTGCGACGAGCCCAGGCAGGAGGCCCTTTGGTCCC
>NC_041386.1:711351730-711394567 GCF_002162155.2 Triticum dicoccoides | reverse complement strand
GGGGTTTTGGGGGGTTAATTTAGGTGTTTCATATATTGTGTTAGCTAGCTAATTAATAGAGAGAAGTGTCCTCTCTTATCTCCGTGCTTGGTTGACGCTATGTACTATACGTATAGAGAGGACTAGACACGCTAGCTAGTAAGCAAATGAAGGAAACAGAAGATCGTCATAACATATGCATACAGAGAGAAGTGATATCGACCACCTCTCCTTCTCTGAGAGATTTGTCAAACAACAAGTTCTACATATATATAATATAATTATCTCTTACAATATAATCTCGTAATTATATATGAACTCAGGGTCCACATGGTATTCTCCGTCTTTATTGATCACGTGGTCAAGAAAGAATGCCGCCAATTCCTCTTGAATTGTTCGCATACGATCTGGTGGTAGGAGTTCATCCCGCATCCGAAATATCTAATTTGAAGAAGGGGGTCAATACATATATATAAATAAATGAAACTCAACACAAATGATGGTAATAAAATAAAATTGTGAATACTATTATTTACGCACTTCATATTGTTTGTCAGAGTAGCCCCGCTCCCAAGTCGTGTGGTGGATGGACTCACAAATGTAGTATCCACAGTAATCATTCCCTTGGTCCTGCCACAACCACTTTACAAGAAATGGAGGTCAATCAAACTGATAAGCAAGCATGCTAAATGGTATTGATGAAACTAGTGCTTGAATCATTAGGAGATGCGCGGAACATGCTACTATAGTAGTTACTTTCGGGTGTTTAAATTGCAGCTTCTTCGGCAGTCCCGGAGTTTTTGAGGTGAATTTTTTCTAAACCCTGCCAGACAAAGAAAACAATTACTTGATATCAGGAAATGAACAAAGTTGCCGATATGGTGCCATAATGATCGAGTTAACTTCTCCAGAATTTCAGTCATGTCCGCTTACTCCTTGGGATCTTTTCGTCTCAAGTCTAAGACGGTTACTAGTCCCTGCTCAAGCTTAATCTCTAGGAGAATATAGTGGAATCCGCGCACGCATGCATAATTCATCAATTACATTACTATAACCTCGACTAATAAGGGAAATCGAATATGCACAAGACAGTAACACTCACTTGAAGTTGTAAGGAAAGAGTATCATAGCTTTGTTTTGATTTAATACAAACGATTGTAGCAACTTGGCCTCGGTATCTCTGGCCTGAAATTCAACCATATATGCATATATGAGATTTGTGTTAATGAACCCAATATCACCGATTTGTCTTTTCTTCAATTCGACGATCTTCAATCTGCATAATATAGTGAGGATAATTAAAAATACATGCAATGAAAGAGCTGACCTATATATAGAGACTTAATGACAGAAGTACTACTACTTACAGACAGTAGCAAGTGACCGTTAATTTATCAAGGGCCTTTTGATTGAAAAACTAGAAGAACTCCTCAAATGGAACATTCAACAGATCAATTCCAACGAGGTCATGCTCCTCTTTAACTCTCAGCGTCAAAATATTCGTCCCCCCAGACTCTCTGCAGGTTTTAATGTATCAATCATGGAATCTTCACATCATCGTTGTTAGAGATCTTTCATCTTTGACGAGAGGCTTCCCGTACTCGTATTTGTGTTTGTCCACCTTCAAGAAATCGTAATGTACATCGTCAGGCAGGTAATCTCCAAGATTGTTATAACCGGGCACCATCCCCGAATCATTAGCGACAATATCGCTAGACAGCTGGAGCGGGGGGAACAATTGGTTCGCTTATTCGCCGAGCTGGGCAATTTTTTCCCAGCTCGTCGTTCTGCTAACCTTTGATCACTGACAGTACTTCCCGACCGCTCCGCTTCGATAAATGACTTTTCAATAATACGCTCATAGTTGCCTTTCGGCGGAGACTTTGGTGGTTTCTTCAGGGCAACCAGAGTACGCTTCGCTTTCACCGGATCTATCTTATCCTCCGAAGGTGGATGTTTCTTTGCTTTCACCCCTTCAAAGAAGTTCTTCACTTTGGCTCGCATGATCTTCGCGTTTTCCTCTAGGCTCCTCTTGTATGGTAACTTCTCTGGAGTCTTCATAGAAGGACCGAATCTGTATTGCCTCCCGCCTCTGGCTGTACTGCTAGACGCCGGAGCAGACGGAGCGGCTGCGTCTGTCTTCTTTCCTTTCTTATGAGGCAGAGGAGAAGGACTACGACGTGCCAGAGCAGCTGGAGCGGCGGTGGGTCTCTTCCTCCCTTGTTGACGAGGCGGAGAAGGAGGAGGCTGGCTGCTCGGGCGCGCCGGCGTAGGTGGAGAAGGAGGCGGAGTGCCGCCATGCGCCGGAGAAGGAGGCCGAGTGCCCTGATCACTCACCGGAGGAGGAGGTGGAGGAGGAGGCATAGTGCCCTGACTCGCCGGAGGAGGAGGAGGAGGCGGAGGCATCCTGTTTGGAAGGTTGATGAGCTCCTTCCGCCAGAGGCATGGAGTCTTCAGAGAAGAACCCAACCGAATCTCCCCTTCACCCGTAGGGTGGTCAAGCTCAAGGTCCTCAAATCCATCCATTATTTCATCCACCATCACCCTAGCATATCCTTCTGGAATCGACCGACAGTGGTAGGTTGCGCCAGGTTCACTACGTAAAACAGAGCCAACAACCGCCTTGACTTTGAATTTCATCCATTGCGTCATAAGGTGACAATGTTGAGACTCCGTGATAGTATCCACGGGATAGCTAGCAGGAGCCGTGAAGACAGGCTCGAGCTGAAGCTGCTCAGTGGAAGCCACGCTGCTTCTCCGCTAAGATAGCGGGGTAGCTTCAGGGGAAGCTTCGGCAGGTCGTTTGCTGCGATTTTCTTCTCCTTCCTCTATCGCTTGTACCCTTGCATGCAGCGCCTGCAGTTGGGTATGCTCCACTTTCTTCCTCCTCTCCTGGCATTTGTAACCCCCTGCATCTGGAAACCCAGCCTTCCACGGAACGGAGCCTGGCATGCCTCGTGTCCATCCAGGGTGCTCAGGAGTCCCGAGGGCCATTGTGAGCTCGTCCTTCTCTCTGTCTGGAATGAACGTCGCTTGTTGTGCTGCCTCGATATAGTCCTGAAGCCTCGTGACGGGTATTCACAGTTGCTCGTCCGTCCAAACGCACTTCCCTGATACAGGGTCCAAGGTTACGCCAACCCCGAAGAACCAAGTCCGGCAACGGTCTGGCCAGTTCAATGTCTCTGGTTCGACCCCTTTATCAATCAAGCCATTCTCAGCCTTGGCCCACAACGGTCTGGCTTTGAGGAAGCCACCTGACCCCGTGCATTCTTCTTCGCAGCATTTTTCTTATTTGTCGCTGACATCTTCTTACTCTTGTCCGCTGTCTTGTGGGCCACAAATGTGGGCCAGTGATATCTTGTATATCTTCTCATACGGGCCGGTGAATTCTGGTGTCTTTTCTTCGTCGACAAATGATGTTTTCAGCTCATTCTTCCACCTCCTGAATAGTTCTGCCATCTTCTTAAGAGCATGAGACTTGATCAATTGCTCTTTAACTGGCTTCTCCGGATCCTCCTCTGGCGGTAGGGTGAAATTTGCCTTATGCGTTGTCCAAAGATCATATTTCTGCATGTCGGAGACATAAGACACCTCAAGGTCTTCATTCTTAGGCTTTAACCATTAGTGGATACTAATCGGGATCTTGTCCCTAACAAGAACCCTGCACTGAGCAGCAAATGCTTCCTTTGTCCGGATGGGTTCAATCGGCTTGCCATCACGCGCGATTGCTGTGATCTCAAACCTTTCATCCGAGCACAACTTTTTCTTTGGGCCTCGTTACTTTACCGAAGTTGTGCTTGATCCAGAGGGCTAGAAAAAAGAAGAAATACGAGAGTGAATTAATATGTGTACATAAGAAAACAATGAATGCATCAATTAGCTAGTCAGCATAGGCTTAACTAATATATATACCTGGCCGGACTCGGTTCGGTCACCGGAGCTGTCATCACAGTCTCCTTCTTGTACCGACATTGGGTCACCGGAGCCATCATAATCATAGCCTGCTTCTTCACCCCGTCCTTCCAGACCATCGGTGTCGTTGAGAAACGACAAGACGACATCACTTCCTTTTGCGATTATGTCCCCCAACATCCCTTCTGTTGCTTCATCTCGGGGGTACTTGTAACACCACGGATTCGCTGCGTCAGGTGTCTTCCAGTTACTCGTCGGTGTTGCCATGTCATTTTCTTGCGTGTTGCATTTTGCCATGTCATCATCTGCTTTTCATCTGCATGTTTTTCAAAACTTGCATCCGTTCGGGTTCCCCCAGTTCTCTCCGTTGTCTGTTCTGAGCCTGACCACACTCGCACGCGCCCGCGGCACCCCCGAATATTATTTTTATAAGTGGCATAAAAATGTTCTCGGAATGGGGTGATAGTTGGCATGCGATCTTATTATAGTGTAGACGGACCACCTGCCAAATTTCGTCGCATTCAGAGTCCGTTTGATAGCCCAACTGTTGCCGCAATATAGCCGGTGTATCCATCGGACGTTTTCGGTCTCCGAAAACCATTGCCGAGCTGCTATTCTCTTCTCTCCTCTCAGCCCAACTCTTCTACACAGCCCACTAGGCCACCTACTTAGCTCCCCCTCTGTCCGGAGCCGTCCGATCGTGATCCGAGGGTCCGAAAACGGATGGAAAACCCCAATCCTAGTCCCCTTTTGCTATATATAGACCCCTTCCTTCCAATTTTGGGCAGGCTAGTCCCTCCCCTATGATACGGGGCTAACCCGGTGTAGGCTGATCTTTCACGTTTGGAGTGGGATCCCTCGAAGAACTCTATGAACACGGGGAAGAACGGAGAGAAATCACAATGGGAAACACTCAAGAACAAGTCCAATTACACATCCACTAGACAATCAAACACACAAGATCACAAGGTACATGAACAACAAAGGGAAAGACACAAGGTAGCGTTCATCTCAAATCCAAGAGGAGATGAGGTATTGACGATATCCTAGACGGATCTTCCCACGAGGGGGTCTTGATGATATCCCGTGGGATCTTCTCCTAGATGGAGGTCTTGGCCTCCGATGGAGTAGTGGTCTCTCTCTCTCAAGAGTAGAGATAGGTAGGAGCAAAGCTCACATACAAATGAGATATCACTTTGCTAACCCGAGAAAGGATGAGGGGGAGGTCTATTTATAGTCTAAGACATGAAGGGGTAAGTGGGATAGAGATACAAGGCCAAAGGCCCGCGGCTGCGCACACAGGCGTCGGACATCCGGTGGGGGTCGGACGTCCGGAAGCTCGGGACGGTCCGGACGTCCGGAAGTCTTCGGACTTCCGTAAATATCGTTCTGTCGCTGTGGCACCGGTCGTCCGGTCGGTGTCGGTCGTCCGTGCGCTGGGACTTGTCGGACGTCCGGAGGCTTCCGGTCGTCCGGTCGCTGAAGACTCTGCAGCTCCTTCTTCCGTCTTCTCTTCCATGCTTCCCTCGTGGATGGTGTAGTTGTTCCTTGGTGCTTGCACTCCTCCTTGTCATCCGTTAAGCTCCGGCAATACCTATGCATGCACACAAGTCGAGTGTCAAGTAGTATACCATCCTCGAAGGGGTTAAGTGAAAACGTGTAAAGGAGAAGATTCACCATTATGTATGAGAAGTAGAGGTCGCACGTGTCACTTGCCAAACGGACTCTTGACATGGTGATGACTGTAGGATGCTCCGCATCATCCCCTCCCCCTTGGAAAAGTTCCGACCTCGGATCGAAAACCAAATCACCATGGGAAAGAGATGGTGGTGCCGTGTCGAAGTGGTTGGTCACCAAGCACTCATCATCTTGAAACTCGAAATGGGCACTCTCCAATGTTGCACCGTCTAGTGATTCCTTAAAAAGAAGCAAGAACAACAAACACTTGGAAAAATAAATGTGGTTAGCGTTAGTGCAAAACCAAGCATTCAAGAGGTGATTCACCAAACAAGTGTCATCATCAAGCATAGCATCGGGTGTGACAAAGGATTGTGACATGGCATGTAAGCATATCAATCGAGCACAACTAAAAATATCATGTGGACAAGTATGCAAACGTGAGGTAGAGATGCAAATATGTGTGACAAGATAATAAGCATCTACCTCGAGGTCATAGCAAGCATTCACAAATTGCTCAATGAAAGGTCTATGGTAGGCATAGGAAGTATTCACAACACCAAATAAAATGAAGTGTCTAAACACATGGGTCAAGTGCAAGACAATCCAAGCATAATGTGCATAAGGTGTAGTGAATATAGTGTGGCACTCAACACAATAGAAAGAGCAATTGTTCATCATGTGTGAGGCAATCAAGTCAAGCATGTGACAAGCAAAGGGACATGGCATATGTGAAGAAATGATATTGGTGCAACCAACCATATGATAGTAGCAAGTAGTCCAAGAATTGGATGCAACACACAAGGTATATATGTCATGAAGCATGGAAATGTGGCAATCATGGGTGAAAGCAATATCTCGAACATGCGTGCAAATGGTGCAAGCAACACATGAAGTATGATCCACAATATCCAAGCTCAAGAAGGATGTCACCTTGAAAGTGTGTCGTTGTGCATTCCTCACAATGCCGAAGTGGTAGAATGTATGAGGCTCGCTCTCAAGAGCTCCAATGGTCAACTCACGTGAAGTGGAAGTCGACACAAAGTCCAAGTATCCTACACATGCACAAAACAAAACAAAGAAAGTATGCGCATGGTAGACAAACACATCATCCATCGGGATGGTTCTCATCTTTTGCACAAAACCATTAGAAGCACAAGTGCATGAATAATATGATGCAACAATGGAAATATTCATGGCACTAGGTATATGGTGCAAAGAAGTAAGACAAGCATGCTTCACAAGGATTGTGTCAAAATCTCCAAATATATGCGAGAATGCTATGGGGGCAATCTCATGAGCAAGAAGAGAATCATTGTTGCATTCAATGCATGGAAAATCATCTAGCATAAGAGAGGCAACACATGGAGATATATGAGAAGAAGCAATATGAATCATGTGCAAAGCATATAGATGGTTGTCATCAACCGCATGAAATGGTGATGCAACATAAGCAAGCATAGTAATCAAGTCATGCAAACTAGTGGAGCGAAGATGCAACACACTAGAGTAAATCATGGCAATCATGTCATGTGAGCAAATAATAGGCATAGGGAATGCACATGACATATCGCAAGCATGAACACAAAGCAAGATGAAAGTATCATCATAGGAATGGTGCACAAAAGGAGCATGGCAAGAACAAGCAATATCTTCACCAAGCTTGCAAATACACATACAAGTACTAGAATCAATCATCATGTGTAATGCAAAGCATGGGTCACAATTGCATGTAAAAGGCATAGGAATGAGTATATCATGCAAAGTGAACATGGCAAGATGGGCATATGATATGTAATGAACAATAACCCATAGCCAAGTGAGGGCCATGTAGAATGAATGCGTGTAGTATTTGCGTGAAGAGAGCGGTGGGAAAGATGATCCATGGGATCCCAAATCATCATTGCTCTCTAGAGCTCGTTTTGTCAACTCGTGGGATTGCGAGGTTGACAAGTATTCATGGGTACCTACACAAAAGAGACACAAACCAAAAAAATTGTGCGCGTGGTAAATGTACACATCATCCATCATGATGTGTATGTGCACAATTGAGTTAGCACAAGATAAGCATCGCTCAAAGAAATTTGATGCATGGTATAAGAACATGTCATCCATCATGAAAGAATAGTTATTATATGTGACACGATGGGGATGCAAATTGAGCATACAATTATATGGCACATCAATAGGATTTTCATTCATGGGGAGCATATGGTGCACATAATTATTGGGATCATGCAATGAATGGGTGGATCAAAATCTCCTAAAATGCATGAGGAAACTATGGGGGTCTCCTCATGAGCAATATCACATGGAGAAAATGGACAACATCCAAAACAATGCATATCCGAAGCTAGGTGGGCATGGCATGGCATATGAGATAAATTATGCAATGGGAGCATATCAATATCATCACAAGAAAAACAAATGCCAATAACCATGGGCTTGTCATCTATGCCATATGTGCAAATTGGGTTTATTTTAATGGCATATGCATAGTCACTATGAAGAGATTGCAAATAAGACATATGGTTGATCTCATGCATAGCATATGACAAGTCAAGCGGGTCATCAAACATGATGTGACCTAAAGAATTGTCACAAAAAATCCTATGTAACATGGCATCACAACTAATAGACTCCACATGAGAATCATCATACTCATCATAAATGGGCAAATCATCACATGGGGAAATCATATTAGCATGAAGCATGGAACTAGGTAGATTAACATCATGCAAGCAATCAATGTCAAGAATGTCCACTAGTGGGGCTAGAGCATCACCGTCACCTATGTTACCTTTGTCATTCCACTCAAGTGGTGTAGGTGAGGTGGAAAAGACCAAATGGTGGTCATCTTCATCTTGATGGAAACATTTGGGGGGTGCATCATATTCCACCATGGCCATCGTCTTGTCCAAAGGGAGGACGAAGTCATCGAGGATCGGCGCGTCATCATAAATGGGACCTAGCACAAAATGAGAAGACACAATAGATGTAGAGGTCAAGTTGTTAGAAATGCAAATGTCCTCACGAGACCTATCAACTATCTCACTCTCTCTATGTGGTGGTTCACTCATTCCTTCAAAGTAGGTGCACTCAAAGTCACATATGGTGGAGTCACTCATCTCACTCAAGTGGTGGGGGTTGTGGCTCTCCTCACATGGGAATTGGGGCAACTCGTCATATATGGGGATAGTGGTGAAGTCACTCTCACTCTCAATATGGTGGCAAAAGTCACTCAAGTCATCATACGTCACCGTGGTCGAAGGGAAAATCCCATGCTCAACCATCTTCTCGTCGTCACCGTGGATGAAGGCCGAAGATGGCACATCATCACTCTCCATGACCGAAGGGAAAATCCCGTGCTCGATCATCTCGTCATCGTCGCCGTGGCTGAAGGCCGAAGATGGCACATCATCACTCTCGTCTCCTAAGATGGAAGCATTGTCCTTGCTCGCCACCTTGTCGCTCGCCTTCACAGCTTGGTCCTTGAAGGTCTCCGTAGTCGTACTCGTCGCCGCACCATCTTGAAAAAGAGTCAAGGTAGACTTGGCATCATCAATGCCACAAAGAGGGATGGCGATGAAGTCAAATTTGGGAGCATCGTCTTGGAGCTCGTCGGGCTTGGACATCGTGGTGGTACTAGCCTCATGCTTGTCGTAGAGCTTGGTCGCCGCGAAGTTTGCTTGGGGTGGAGAAGCCTTGGCCTTCATGAGTTCTTGTTCTGCCTTGAGAGCACCAATGTAGTTGTCGTCGAGGGACTCATAGTTCTCGAGGAAGATTGTCTTGGAGATGTCGTTGTTCAATCCCATCATGAAGTGGAACTTCATCCGAATGGGGTTGTCCACGCCGGCTCGTCGCAAGGCATTCTTCATCTCCTTGAAGTACGCATCGATGGACTTGGATCCTTGGATGGTGTTCTCCAATTGGCGTTGAAGTTGTTCCGTGTAGGTTGGAGGCACAAACTCTCGCCGCAAAGCTCTCTTCAACTTGGGTCAACTCATCTCGTAGCTCTCCGAAGGTGTGTGAAGCCACCAAGCCGATGCGTAGTCGTGGAAGTTTCTTGTGGCGCACATCACTTGATCTTCGGAAGGGACTTGATGTAGCTTGAGGTAGTCGTCCATCAAACGCTCCCACTCGAGGTACTCCTCGGGTTCTTGTGTTCCATAGAAAGGAATCGCGTGGTCGATGTCGAGGTCGTAGTAGCTCATGGAAGTCGCGGACTTGAGCTTGGGGAGCTTCTCTTGAGCGTAGTCTTGAGGTGCTCGTTGGTGAACATACCGTATGTCCGTAGGCGAAGATGCCTTGAATTCGCTTGGCGAAGATGCCAAGGGAGATGGTGAAGTCGTTGAGCGGTTGTTGGTGTTGAGCTCTTGACCTTCGCATTCTTGTTGGTGATGGTGTCGATGCCGATGTGATCTTGCCGGAGATGGTCGCTCGGAAGGATGTGCTCTTGTGCGTCCTCTCGAAGATGGGGAAGATCGCTTGTAGGACTTGATGAGGTGTTTGATCTCCTCCATTTTAGCTTGCATCTTGGCGTCGTAGTTGTTTTTTGTGGCATCGAACTCGTCGTTGTTGTTGTAGACCGGAGGGGAAATGCCTTGCCTATCCATCACAAGACTCGAGCAAAGGTGAGTAGGAAATGAGATAAACAATACCAAGTTACCTTTTCCCAAAGTTGAGGATGTATCCCGTTTCACTCAATGTGAAATGAAAGAATAGTGGAATTGGTTCCGGACTTTCTCACTCACACCTATCAAGTAAAGCTTATGGTAGAGCTCGGTGAGGATAGTGGCACAAAAAATTTGATGCAAAATGTTAGCAAGAGTCAATAATGTTGAAAGAGATTCACAAATTCGCAAGCGAAACAAGTAGACCAATAGCAATATGTGGCACATGGAAACACACACACGGATAGATAAATGGGTGTTGGGTAACGTTGCAGAAAACAAAAATTTTCCTACTCGTTTCACCAAGATCATCTAGGAGTTCATCTAGCAACGAGTCATTGGATGCATCTACGTACCTTGTAGATCGCGAGCGGAAGCGTTCAAAGAATGGGGATGATGTAGTCGAACACGACGTGATTCGAATCACCGGAGATCCTAGCACCGAACGGACGGCACCTCCGCGTTCAACACACGTACGGAACAGCCACGTCTCCTCCTTCTTGATCCAGCAAGAGAGGGAGGAGAGGTTGAGGGAGATGGCACCAGCAGCAGCACGACGGCGTGGTGTTGATGGAGCTGCAGTACTCCGGCAGAGCTTCGCTAAGCAATAAGGAGATGGAGGAGGTGTTGGGGAGGGAGAAGGAGGCAACCAAAGGCCAAGGACTCAAGGTCTGAAGTCCCTCCTCTCACCCACTATATATAGGGGTGCCAAGGGGGGTGGCCGGCCCTAGGAGATCCAATCTCCTAGGGGGTGCGGCGGCCAAGGGGGGTTTCCCTCCCCCCCAAGGCACCTAGGAGGTGCCTTACCCTCCTAGGACTCTTGCCCCCTTGAACCCTAGGCG
Organism: Triticum dicoccoides; assembly: GCF_002162155.2. Taxonomy (NCBI): domain Eukaryota; kingdom Viridiplantae; phylum Streptophyta; class Magnoliopsida; order Poales; family Poaceae; genus Triticum; species Triticum dicoccoides. The sequence goes on along the minus strand of NC_041386.1, from coordinate 711,383,484 downwards.
CATGGGCCTATGTGGGGCTGGTGCCCTTGGCCCAAGCAGGCCAAGGCGCACCCCCTACAGCCCATGTGGCCCCCAGGGATGGGTGGCCCCACCCGGTGGGCCCCCGGGACCCCTCCGGTGGTCCCGGTACAATACCGATAACCCCGAAACTTGTCCCGATGCCCGAAACAGGACTTCCCATATATAAATCTTTACCTCCGGACCATTCCGGAACTCCTCGTGACGTCCGGGATCTCATCCGGGACTCCGAACAACATTCGGGTTACTGCATATACATATCCCTACAACCCTAGCGTAACTGAACCTTAAGTGTGTAGACCCTACGGGTTCGGGAGACATGTAGACATGACCGAGATCGCTCTCCGGTCAATAACCAACAGCGGGATCTGGATACCCATGTTGGCTCCCACATGCTCCATGATGATCTCATCGGATGAACCACGATGTCGAGGATTTAATCAACCCCGTATGCAATTCCCTTTGTCAATCGATATGTTACTTGCCCGAGATTCGATCGTCGGTATCCCAATACCTCGTTCAATCTTGTTACCGGCAAGTCACTTTACTCGTACCGTAATGCATGATCCCGTGACCAAACACTTGGTCACTTTGAGCTCATTATGATGATGCATTACTGAGTGGGCCCAGTGATATCTCTCCGTCATACGGAGTGACAAATCCCAGTCTCGATCCATATAAAACAATAGATACTTTCGGAGATACCTGTAGTGCACCTTTATAGTCACCCAGTTACGTTGTGACGTTTGATACACCCAAAGCACTCCTACGGTATCCAGGAGTTATACGATCTCATGGTCGAAGGAAGAGATACTTTGACATTGCAAAAACTCTAGCAAACGAACTATACGATCTTGTGCTATGTTTAGGATTGGGTCTTGTCCATCACATCATTATCCTAATGATGTGATCCCGTTATCAATGACATCCAATGTCCATAGCCAGGAAACCATGACTATCTATTGATCAACGAGCTAGTCAACTAGAGGCTTTCTAGGGACATGTTGGTGTCTGTTATTCACACATGTATTACGATTTCCGGATAACACAATTATAGCATGAATAAAGACAATTATCATGAACAAAGAAATATAATAATGCTTTTATTATTGCCTCTAGGGCATATTTCCAACAGTCTCCCACTTGCACTAGAGTCAATAATCTAGTTACATTGTGATGAATCGAACACCCATGGAATTCTGGTGTTGATCATGTTTTGCTCTTGGGAGAGGTTTAGTCAACGGATCTGCTACATTCAGGTCCGTATGTACTTTACAAATCTCTATGTCTCCATCTTGAACATTTTCACGGATGGAGTTGAAGCGACGCTTGATGTGCCTTGTCTTCTTGTGAAACCTGGGCTCCTTGGCAAGTGCAATAGCTCCAGTGTTGTCACAGAAGAGCTTGATCGGCCCCGACGCATTGGGTATGACTCCTAGGTCGGTGATGAACTCCTTCACCCATATTGCTTCATGTGCTGCCTCCGAGGCTGCCATGTACTCCGCTTCACATGTAGATCCCGCCACAACGCTTTGCTTGCAACTGCACCAGCTTACTGCCCCACCATTCAAAATATACACGTATCCGGTTTGTGACTTAGAGTCATCCAGATCTGTGTCGAAGCTAGCGTCGACGTAACCTTTTACGACGAGCTCTTCGTCACCTCCATAAACGAGAAACATTTCCTTAGTCCTTTTCAGGTACTTCAGGATATTCTTGACCGCTGTCCAGTGTTCCTTGCCGGGATTACTTTGGTACCTTCCTACCAAACTTACGGCAAGGTTTACATCAGGTCTGGTACAGAGCATGGCATACATAATAGAACCTATGGCTGAGGCATAGGGGATGACACTCATCTCTTCTATCTCTGCTGCCGTGGTCGGACATTGAGCTGAGCTCAATTTCACACCTTGCAAAACAGGCAAGAACCCTTTCTTGGACTGATCCATTTTGAACTTCTTCAAAATCTTATCAAGATATGTGCTTTGTGAAAGACCTATGAGGCGTCTTGATCTATCCCTATAGATCTTGATGCCTAATATATAAGCAGCTTCTCCAAGGTCCTTCATTGAAAAACTCTTATTCAAGCAGGCCTTAATGCTGTCCAAAAGTTCTATATCATTTCCCATCAAAAGTATGTCATCTACATATAGTATGAGAAATGCTATAGAGCTCCCACTCACTTTCTTGTAAACACAGGCTTCTCCATAAGTCTGTGTAAACCCAAACGCTTTGATCATCTCATCAAAACGAATGTTCCAACTCCGAGATGCTTGCACCAGCCCATAAATCGAGCGTTGGAGCTTGCACACCTTGTCAGCATTTTTAGGATCAACAAAACCTTCGGCTGCATCATATACAATTCTTCCTTAAGGAAACCATTAAGGAATGCCGTTTTGACGTCCATTTGCCAAATTTCATAATCATAAAATGCGGCAATTGCTAACATGATTCGGACGGACTTCAGCTTCGCTACCGGTGAGAAAGTCTCATCATAGTCAATCCCTTGAACTTGTCGATAACCCTTAGCGACAAGCCGAGCTTTATAGATGGTCACATTACCATCCGCGTCTGTCTTCTTCTTAAAGATCCATTTATTTTCTATGGCTCGCCGTTCTACGGGCAAGTCAGTCAAAGTCCATACTTCGTTTTCATACATGGATCCTATCTCGGATTTCATGGCTTCTAGCCATTTGTCGGAATCCGGACCCGCCATCGCTTCTTCATAGTTCGAAGGTTCACCGTTGTCTAACAACATGATTTCCAAGACAGGGTTGCAGTACCACTCTGGTGCGGAACGTGTCCTCGTGGACCTTCGAATTTCAGTAGGAGCTTGATCAGAAGTATCTTGATCATTATCATTAATTTCCTCTCTAGTCGGTGCAGGCACCTCAGGAACATTTTCTTGAGTTGCGCCATTTTCCGGTTCAAGAGGTAATACTTCATCAAGCTCTACTTTCCTCCCACTTACTTCTTTCGAGAGAAACTCTTTCTCCAGAAAGGACCCATTCTTGGCAACAAAGATCTTGCCTTCGGATCTGAGGTAGAAGATATACCCAACAGTTTCTTTAGGGTATCCTATGAAGACGCATTTTTCCGATTTGGGTTCGAGCTTTTCAGGTTGAAGTTTCCTGACATAAGCATCGCATCCCCAAACTTTTAGAAATGACAGCTTAGGTTTCTTCCCAAACCATAATTCATACGGTGTCGTCTCAACGGATTTCGACGGGGCCCTATTTAAAGTGAATGCGGCAGCCTCTAAAGCATAGCCCCAAAAAGATAGTGGTAAATCGGCAAGAGACATCATAGATGCACCATATCTAATAGAGTGCGATTACGACGTTCGGACACACCATTACGCTGAGGTGTTCCAGGCGGCGTGAGTTGTGAAACTATTCCACATTTTCTTAAGTGTGTACCAAACTCGTGACTCAAGTATTCTCCTCCACGATCTGATCGTAGAAACTTGATTTTCCTGTCACGTTGATTCTCAACTTCACTCTGAAATTCCTTGAACTTTTCAAAGGTCTCAGACTTGTGTTTCATTAAGTAGACATACCCATATCTACTCAAGTCATCAGTGAGGGTGAGAACATAACGATAGCCACCGCGAGCCTCAACACTCATTGGACCGCACACATCAGTATGCATGATTTCCAATAAGTTGGTTGCTCTCTCCATTGTTCCTGAGAATGGAGTCTTGGTCATTTTTCCCATGAGGCATGGTTCGCACGTGTCAAATGATTCGTAATCAAGAGACTCTAAAAGTCCATCAGCATGGAGCTTCTTCATGCGTTTGACACCTATGTGACCGAGGCGGCAGTGCCACAAGTATGTGGGACTATCACTATCAATCTTACATCTTTTGGTACTTACACTATGAATATGTGTAGCATTACGCTCGAGATTCATAAAGAATAAACCATTCACCATCGGAGCATGACCATAAAACATATCTCTCATATAAATAGAACAACCATTATTCTCGGATTTAAATGAGTAGCCATCTCGAATTAAACGAGATCCTGATACAATGTTCATGCTCAAACTTGGCACAAAATAACAATTATTGAGGTTCAAAACTAATCCCGTAGGTAAATGTAGAGGTAGCGTGCCGACGGCGATCGCATCGACCTTGGAACCATTCCCGACGCGCATCGTCACCTCGTCCTTCGCCAGTCTCCGTTTATTCCGCAGCTCCTGTTGTGTGTTACAAATATGAGCAACGGCACCGGTATCAAATACCCAGGAGTTACTACGATTACTGGTAAGGTACACATCAATTACATGTATATCAAATATACCTTTGGTTTTGCCGGCCTTCTTGTCTGCTAAGTATTTGGGGCAGTTCCGCTTCCAGTGACCACTTTCCTTGCAATAAAAACACTCAGTCTCGGGCTTGGGTCCATTCTTTGGCTTCTTCCCGGCAGCTTGCTTGCTGGGCGCAGCAACTACCTTGCCGTCCTTCTTGAAGTTCTTTTTACCCTTGCCCTTCTTGAACTTAGTGGTTTTATTGATCATCAACACTTGATGTTCCTTTCTGACTTCTACCTCTGCTGATTTCAGCATAGCAAATACTTCAGGAATGGTCTTTTCCATCCCCTGCATATTGAAGTTCATCACAAAGCTCTTGTAGCTCGGTGGAAGCGACTGGAGGATTCTGTCAATGACCGCATCATCCGGGAGATTAACTCCCAGCTGAGTCAAGCGGTTATGTAACCCAGACATAGTGAGTATGTGCTCACTGACAGAACTATTTTCCTCCATCTTACAGCTGAAGAATTTGTCAGAGACTTCATATCTCTCGACCCGGGCATGAGCTTGGAAAACCATTTTCAGCTCTTCGAACATCTCATATGCTCCATGTCTCTCAAAACGCTTTTGGAGCCCCGGCTCTAAGCTGTAAAGCATGCCGCACTGAACGAGGGAGTAGTCATCAGAACGTGCCTGCCAAGCGTTCATAACGTCTTGTTCTGCAGGGAGAACAGGTGCATCACCTAGCGGTGCTTGTAGGACGTAATCTTTCTTGGCAGCTATGAGGATGATCCTCAGGTTCCGGACCCAGTCCGTATAGTTGCTGCCATCGTCTTTCAGCTTGGTTTTCTCTAGGAACGCGTTGAAGTTGAGGACTACGTTGGCCATTTGATCTACAAGACATATTGTAAAAATTTAGACTAAGTTCATGATAATTAAGTTCATCTAATCAAATTATAATGAACTCCCACTCAGATTTGACATCCCTTTGGTCATCTAAGTGTTACACGATCCGAGTCGACTAGGCCGTGTCCGATCATCACGTGAGACGGACTAGTCATCGTCGGTGAACATTCTCATGTAGATCGTATCTTCCATACGACTCGTGTTCGACCTTTCGGTCTCCGTGTTCCGAGGCCATGTCTGTACATGCTAGGCTCGTCAAGTTAACCCTAAGTGTTTTCGCTGTGTAAAACTGTCTTACACCCGTTGTATGTGAACGTAAGAATCTATCACACCCGATCATCACGTGGTGCTTCGAAACGACGAACTGTAGCAACGGTGCACAGTTAGGGGAGAACACTTCTTGAAATTTTTGTAAGGGATCATCTTATTTACTACCGTCGTTCTAAGTAAACAAGATGCATAATTCATAATAAACATCGCATGCAATTATATAAAGTAGTGACATGATATGGCCAATATCATATAGCTCCTTTGATCTTCATCTTCGGGGCTCCATGATCATCTTGTCACCGGCACGACACCATGATCTCCATCATCATGATCTCCATCATCGTGTCTTCATGAAGTTGTCACGCCAACGACTACTTCTACTTCTATGACTAACGCGTTTAGTAATAAAGTAAAGTAGTTTACATGGCGTTCTTTAATGACACGCAGGTCATACAAAAAATAAAGACAACTCCTATGGCTCCTGCCGGTTGTCATACTCATTGACATGCAAGTCGTGATTCCTATTACAATAGCATGAACATCTCATACATGACATATAGATCATTCATCATTCATCACAACTTTGGCCATATCATATCACAAAGCACTTGCTGCAAAAACAAGTTAGACGTCCTCTAATTGTTGTTTGCAAGTTTTACGTGGCTGAAGTAGGGTTCTAGCAAGAACGTTTTCTTACCTACGTGAAACCACAACGTGATTTGTCAACTTCTATTTACCCTTCATAAGGACCCTTTTCATCGAATCCGCTTCAACTAAAGTAGAAGAGACAGACACCCGCCAGCCACCTTATGCAACTTGTGCATGTTAGTCGGTGGAACCGGTCTCACGTAAGCGTACGTGTAAGGTTGGTCCGGGCCGCTTCATCCCACAATACCGCTGAAGCAAGATAAGACTAGTAGCGGCAAGAAAGTTGACAAATCTACGCCCACAACCAATTGTGTTCTACTCGTGCAAGAAGAACTACACATAGACCTAGCTCGTGATGCCACTGTTGGGTAACGTTGCAGAAAACAAAAATTTTCCTACTCGTTTCACCAAGATCATCTAGGAGTTCATCTAGCAACGAGTCATTGGATGCATCTACGTACCTTGTAGATCGCGAGCGGAAGCGTTCAAAGAACGGGGATGATGTAGTCGAACACGACGTGATTCGAATCACCGGAGATCCTAGCACCGAACGGACGGCACCTCCGCGTTCAACACACGTACGGAACAGCCACGTCTCCTCCTTCTTGATCCAGCAAGAGAGGGAGGAGAGGTTGAGGGAGATGGCACCAGCAGCAGCACGACGGTGTGGTGTTGATGGAGCTGCAGTACTCCGGCAGAGCTTCGCTAAGCAATAAGGAGATGGAGGAGGTGTTGGGGAGGGAGAAGGAGGCAACCAAAGGCCAAGGACTCAAGGTCTGAAGTCCCTCCTCTCCCCCACTATATATAGGGGTGCCAAGGGGGGTGGCCGGCCCTAGGAGATCCAATCTCCTAGGGGGTGCGGCGGCCAAGGGGGGTTTCCCTCCCCCCCAAGGCACCTAGGAGGTGCCTTACCCTCCTAGGACTCTTGCCCCCTTGAACCCTAGGCGCATGGGCCTATGTGGGGCTGGTGCCCTTGGCCCAAGCAGGCCAAGGCGCACCCCCTACAGCCCATGTGGCCCCCGGGGATGGGTGGCCCCACCCGGTGGGCCCCCGGGACCCCTCCGGTGGTCCCGGTACAATACCGATAACCCCGAAACTTGTCCCGATGCCCGAAACAGGACTTCCCATATATAAATCTTTACCTCCGGACCATTCCGGAACTCCTCGTGACGTCCGGGGTCTCATCCGGGACTCCGAACAACATTCGGGTTACTGCATATACATATCCCTACAACCCTAGCGTAACTGAACCTTAAGTGTGTAGACCCTACGGGTTCGGGAGACATGTAGACATGACCGAGATCGTTCTCCGGTCAATAACCAACAGCGGGATCTGGATACCCATGTTGGCTCCCACATGCTCCACGATGATCTCATCGGATGAACCACGATGTCGAGGATTTAATCAACCCCGTATGCAATTCCCTTTGTCAATCGATATGTTACTTGCCCGAGATTCGATCGTCGGTATCCCAATACCTCGTTCAATCTTGTTACCGGCAAGTCACTTTACTCGTACCGTAATGCATGATCCCGTGACCAAACACTTGGTCACTTTGAGCTCATTATGATGATGCATTACTTGAGTGGGCCCAGTGATATCTCTCCGTCATACGGAGTGACAAATCCCAGTCTCGATCCATATAAAACAATAGATACTTTCGGAGATACCTGTAGTGCACCTTTATAGTCACCCAGTTACGTTGTGACGTTTGATACACCCAAAGCACTCCTACGGTATCCAGGAGTTATACGATCTCATGGTCGAAGGAAGAGATACTTTGACATTGCAAAAACTCTAGCAAACGAACTATACGATCTTGTGCTATGTTTAGGATTGGGTCTTGTCCATCACATCATTATCCTAATGATGTGATCCCGTTATCAATGACATCTAATGTCCATAGCCAGGAAACCATGACTATCTATTGATCAACGAGCTAGTCAACTAGAGGCTTACTAGGGACATGTTGGTGTCTGTTATTCACACATGTATTACGATTTCCGGATAACACAATTATAGCATGAATAAAGACAATTATCATGAACAAAGAAATATAATAATAATGCTTTTATTATTGCCTCTAGGGCATATTTCCAACAATGGGGTCGTGCAACCAAGGAATGAGCACAAAATATGGAATCCACGGAAAACGCTCATGTTGCACAACTCAAGAGAGACGCTAGAACGATTGCTCTATAGGCGGATACGACACTTGTGCACAACCTATAAGATGCAAAATGGATAAACTTTCTATCCCAAGTATGCTATATATGTATGGTTCCCGGTGTTTCTCACACAATGATCCAAAATGATCACGCATGATACCATATGATATATTTTGATGCTATCGCTATTGCTTACAAGCTCTTTGCTCTCTCTTTTTCTTTGCTTAAAAGCTTATTCTCTTCTCTTTTTTTTGTATGGCCACTTTTGCACAATGCACAAACCAAGATAGCAATTGTGTATATGCGGGAACAAACTTGAGACACAATGGATGATATGATACCAAGATGATATGGTATGTATGTAATGGATGGTGTAGATCACTAATGTGCACAAGTAACGTGGCCCGGCAATACTCAAATGGCTAGTCTCGATAGGCAAGTAACGCAAAATGGGCTAGAGGTTATCAATGCAATTGCAAGGGGAATATACAATGGTGTCGTCGAGGTTACCGTCCTTGGCGATGATGAGAGGCGGTGTTGCCGATGTCGACCCGTTCCTAGTTAGCCGAAACACCCTAGGAAATGGAAAAACCGCAAACTCAAAATCTCAAAGGCAAATGTCAAATGATAGTAGCGGAAAGCGGTGGAGGTTCGCACTTGGCAATGCGGAAGTGGTGGTCGTGGTTGATGAAGAAGCAATTGTCCCTAAGTAGCCGAAACACCTTAGAAGACTCAAATCACTACTCAAGCAACCACTAATGCTATATGGAACAAAATGGGTTAGGTTGCGGAAGTCGGTGGTAGCTATGCGGATGATATGGTGGAAGGCCTAGGCAAACTTGCCAAATTTTCGAAACTTTGATGGAGTCAAATGGTGTTTGGTAGTATTTTTGTGGGATGGGAGATGTCAATAGCTTCAAAACGAGCTAAAGAACGTCAAGATCGGAGTTCGGATGAATTAGTTATGGACAAATCAAAAATCAGCCGAAGTCTGAAACTACAGGTTACAGACGTCCGGAAAGGTCGGATGTCCGGGGCGTCGGACGTCCGGGAAAGTCGGAAATCCGTAAATTTGGTTCGGGTTAGGGGTTCCGATCGTCCGGGAAAGGTCGGACGTCCGGTGCTTCGTGGGGGTCCGGACGTCCGTAAAACGCCGGTCGTCCGGTGGGTCGGGGTCAACGCGAGAATTGAGTTGCGGGACACGATTTTGGGCAGAAAATGGAGATTTCGGGGTCAAAATTGACGAGATTTTATGGATAGAAGATGGGTAAACTAGGGGAAATGCTAGATCCACTCAAAACCAAGCAAATCCATGGATCAAAATCAACAAAACATCATCAAACCAACAAATCACAAAAAAATTTGGGGCTATTTTTGGTGGGGATTTTTGGATTTTGGGGAAGAACACAACAAAACAAGGCTAGAAAACGGTGGGAGGGACTCCTAATACGTGATCAACGTGGCTCATGATACCATATGATACGGGGCTAACCCGGTGTAGGCCGATCTTTCACGTTTGGAGTGGGATCCCTCGAAGAACAAGATGAACACGGGGAAGAACGTAGAGAAATCACAATGGGAAACACTCAAGAACAAGTCCAATCACACATCCACTAGACAATCAAACACACAAGATCACAAGGTACATGAACAACAAAGGGAAAGACACAAGGTAGCGTTCATCTCAAATCCAAGAGGAGATGAGGTCTTGACGATATCCTAGACGGATCTTCCCACGAGGGGGTCTTGATGATATCCCGTGGGATCTTCTCCTAGATGGAGGTCTTGGCCTCCAATGGAGTAGTGGTCTCTCTCTCTCAAGAGTAGAGATAGGTAGGAGCAAAGCTCACATACAAATGAGCTATCACTCTGCTAATCCGAGAAAGGATGAGGGGGAGGTCTATTTATAGTCTAAGACATGAAGGGGTACGTCGGATAGAGATACAAGGCTAAAGGCCCGCGGCTGCGCACACAGGCGTCGGACGTCCGGTGGGGGTCGGACGTCCGGAAGCTCGGGACGGTCCGGACGTCCGGAAGTCTTCGGACTTCCGTAAATATCGTTCTGTCGCTGTGGCACCGGTCGTCCGGTCGGTGTCGGTCGTTCGTGCGCTGGGACTTGTCGGACGTCCGGAGGCTTCCGGTGGTCCGGTCGCTGAAGACTCCGCAGCTCCTTCTTCTTACGTCTTCTCTTCCATGCTTCCCTCGTGGATGGTGTAGTTGTTCCTTGGTGCTTGCACTCCTCCTTGTCATCCGTGAAGCTCCGTCAATACCTATGCATGCACACGAGTGGAGTGTCAAGTAGTATACCATCCTCGAAGGGGTTAAGTGAACACGTGTAAAGGAGAAGATTCACCTTTATGTATGAGAAGTGGAGGTCGCACGTGTCACTTGCCAAACGGACTCTTGACATGGTGATGACCGTAGGATGCTCCGCATCACCCTACCTCCAGCTGCCTCCCTCCTCGCATTCCGTGCCAATCGAACCCACCTCTGCCACTTGTCGCGCCCTCATCGGCCAGCGCCGTCGCAACCGTCGCCCTCCTCCAATCACAGGCCGCCACTTGTCCCCGGCGCCGCCAGCCACCGCGCGGGCCCTCCAGGCCCAGATCCGGCCCGCACGGCCTGTCCGCACCGCCGCCGCGCTCCCATGCTACGCCCGCCTCCCGCTCCCTGCCCGAGCGCCCCGCTCTCCCTCGCTCGTTCGGGATCAGGGAGGCCGTCCGCTCTGCCCCGCCATGCTCGACCCCGCCGCCTCGTCGGAGGAACGCCGCCATCGTCGGACTCCAGCAGCAGGCCGGCCCCGTCCCTCTCCTCCTCCCTTCACCTTCTCCAGTGCTCTACCTCTCCGCTAAACGCTGCGCCTTCGCCATTTTCTTTGTAGGAACCGCCGCCAAGCTCGTCGCCGGGCTTCGCGCTCTCGTCCGCGTCCGGATCTGAGGAGCCCGGCCCTCGATCTGCCCGTTTCCCCTTGCTCCTCCCTCGTCGCGGTCCCGCCCCGTGCTCGCCGGAGAACCGCGCCGCCATCCCGCATCCCGCATCCGGAGGACGACGTCCTCGCCTCCCTGGGCCTCCTCCTGTGTGGGCCTCGTGGGCCGCGCCCCTCGCTGGCCCATCTCCCCGGCCCAGCGCGCCAGCCTCCTACCGTCCTGGGCCGAGCCCAATGGGTGAGCCCGCCTAATCCTCACCTCATGCGCATTTTAGTATTTTAGGCATGTCATGTTTTTTTAGGAAAAATCTGCCAAGTCCCCAGATCTGCTATATTTTTCACTTGTTCATCATGTCATATCGCCTTGCATAATGATCCGTTTCATGCGCATGATATATCAAAATGTTCGTTGTGATATGCTCTACATTTCATTCCATTGTGCCATGCTTGTTTGAGTTCATCTTGATGCTCTAATAATCGTTGCAAGTATGCTATATGATGTTAATCTGCTGAAACTGTTATAACTTGGTGATTTGTCATTTTCGTTGCATTTGATGTGTGCATCCTATGAGCATGATCTCTACATGTGTTTTGCACTACATCATGCCATATTTACAGAGGTGCAATCCATGTATTTTTGTGAGTCTTTTAGTGAGTGCATCAAGCTTGTTAAGTAGGATACTTGCTGTTACTGTTTTGCTAGGCTGAATCATGTATATCATGATGCTATGTAAACCTGCTACTACAAGTCATTCTATGCATAATCTGGAGATGTTCACTAAGGATGTTTTGTTATACATGTCATGCTCTATCCATCCATGCCCCTGGTTGCATTTATAGCCTCGTGTAGCTTGCCGTATTCTTGCTCCAAAGTTGCTAAATAATGTTGCTGTCAGCCTGTTAACATTAAGTTTGGTTTTGCCATGAGCTTTGCTAGTGATCCATGTATCCTATGAACTTTCTCTTGACATTCTTGGCTTCATAATCATGTCTTATTATTGTTGGTCACCTTGTCATACCATTTATTTCTCTGTGGTGAGTTGTACAAGCTCACCAACATGCCTACTTATTGTTGTTCCTGCCATGTCTGAATCTGTCATCACTTGCCATGTTTGCATGGATGCTATCATGTTTTCTGTTGATCTTTGGAATTAGATCAGTAAGGGAGTTTTGTTCTTTGCCTTTAGTATTAGCTTTCCATGCCTTTTTTTACCCTGATAAGTTCCTGTAGCATGTTGTTTGATAGCTCTAAAGATTACAACCTGATGTTATTTCTGCTAAGCCTGAAACTGTTATTATTTGCAATCTTGCCATGTCTTTTTGAGCATGTTCTAGTGTTTTCTGGATATAGCTCAGTGTTCATGTTTTGTTATGCTTTGTCTGTATATCATGTCCATGCCTTTTGTTTTTATGTTGAGGTGCTGTAGCATGTTGGTGTGATGCTTGCTAGATGCGTAGTTGCTGTTTTGGACAGATTGTTGTTATATCTTGTTTGGAGTGTATGCGTTGCACCGTTGCTCCGTTTTGAGTGTGCTCTATATGAAAATTGCTTGATTTTGCATGTAGTTTCATATTATCATGTTGCATCCTTGTTCTGAGGTTTTTTCTTTATATTTGTATGCATTTTACATCAATGTCATGTTTAACTTGGTTTGCTCATATCTTCTAGGCCGTAGCTCCGAATTAAACGAACTTTATATGTAACTTGACTAGAATTTCGTGTATATAATCATGGTGCATTTTAACTTGTTGTTTAACAACTTGGACATAAGGTTTATTCATATCTGGACCAATTTCGAAATTTGCATATGAGGACTTACCGGAATTGTTATATGTTGTTTCCGGCCTCATTTAAACTTGCTTTGATGTGTTGCTCTTGTATGCATCATCTCTTGCCATGAGTAGCTTCATGTAGCCTTGTCATGCATCATGCTTGGTTGTGCATCATGTCTTGTATATGTGTGGTGTGTTTACCATGTTGTGTGCCTTTTCTCGATAGTTCCCGTTTCGTTGCGATCGTGAGGATTCGTTCGTCTACGCTTGGTTCGTCTTCGTGGCTTCATCTTCTTCATGGATTCGTTCTTCTTCCTAGCGGGATTTCAGGCAAGATGGCCGTCACCTTGGATCTCATCACTATCATTGCTATGCTAGTTGCTTCGTTCTATCGCTATGCTGCGCTACCTATCACTTGTTCTTCAAGCCTCCCAAATTGCCATGTCAGCCTCTAACCTTTTTAGCCTTCCTAGCAAACCATTGCTTGGCTATGTTACTGCTTTTGCTCAGCCCCTCTTATAGCGTTGTTAGTTGCAGGTGAAGTTGAAGATTGCCCCATGATGGACATGATTATGTTGGGATATCACAATATCTCTTATTTAATTAATGCGTCTATATAATTGGTAAAGGGTGGAAGGCTCGGCCTTATGCCTGGCTTTTTGTTCCACTCTTGCCGCCCTAGTTTCCGTCAAACTAGTGTTATGTTCCCGGATTTTGCGTTCCTTACGCGGTTGGGTGATTTATGGGACCCCCTTGACAGTTTGCTTTGAATAAAACTCCTCCAGCAAGGCCCAACCTTGGTTTTACCATTTGCCTCACCTAGCCCTTTTTGCCTTGGGTTTCCAGAGCCCGAGGGTCATCTTTATTTTAACCCCCCCTCGGGCCAGTGCTCCTTCGAGTGTTGGTCCGAACCGAGCTGCCTGTGGGGCCACCTCGGGGAAACTCAAAGTTTGGTTTTACTTGAAGCTAGTCTCATCCGGTGTTGCCCTGAGAACGAGATATGTGCACCTCCTATTGGCATTTGTCGGCACATCGGGCGGCTTTGCTGGTCTTGTTTTACCATTGTCGAAATGTCTTGTAAACCGGGATTCCGAGTCTGATCGGGTCTTCCTGGGAGAAGGTATATCCTTCGTTGATCGCGAGAGCTTATCATGGGCTATGTTGGTACACCCCTGCAGGGTATAAACTTTCGAAAGCCGTGCCTGCGGTTATGGGCAGATGGGAATTTGTTAATGTCCGGTTGTAGATAACTTGACACCAGATCCGAATTAAAACGCATCAACCGCGTGTGTAGCTGTGATGGTCTCTTTTCGGCGGAGTCCGGGAAGTGAACACGGTTTTGGGTTATGTTTGACATAAGTAGGAGTTCAGGATCACCTCTTGATCATTGCTAACTTCACGACCGTTCCTTTGCTTCTCTTCTCGCTCTTATTTGCGTATGTTAGCCACCATATCATGCTTAATCGCTGCTGCAACCTCACCACTTTACCCCTTCCTTTCCCTTTAAGCTTTGCTAGTCTTGATACCCATGGTAATGGGATTGCTGAGTCCTCGTGGCTCACAGTTTAGTACAACAACAGTTGCAGGTACATGATTTGCGATGATCATGACGCGAGAGCGATGTTTGCTTATTTTGGAGTTCTTCTCCTTCTTCTTCGATCGGGGGATAGGTTCTAGGTCGGCAGCCTGGGCTAGCAGGGTGGATGTTGTTTGAGTTTCTGTTTGTGTTTCATCCGTAGTCGGATGTGGCTCTTGTGTATGATGATGTTGTATTCGGGTGGCATTGTATGCCTTTTGTATGTATCCCCATCTTTTATGTAATGTTGATGTAATGATATCCACCTTGCAAAAGTGTTTCAATATGCGGTTCTATCCTTGGTGGGACCTTCGAGTCTCTTTAGGATAGTATCGCATATTGGGCGTGACAAGTTGGTATCAGAGCCTCGACCGGCCATAGGAGCCCCCTTGATTGATCATGTAGTTTGGCCGTTGTTGAGTCTAGAAGAAAACTGTTTTTCGGAGTCTAGTTATATCAGAGAGTAGGAATTCCTTTTACTCCCCAGCCCCTTCGTCGCTCTGGTAAGGAATCTTGACGTAGGTGTTTTGAATTACTCCTCTTCGCCTTCAAATTTTTCTTTAGGTTCACGCGGTTAGTTTTTCCTTCGTTGGTTCAGCTCTTTTCATCCGGTGCATTTCTCGTCAAGTTGACTCGAGCCCCTTCATCTTTGAGTTCAATCCCTAGTTGTTTTCTTATTCCCACCCGCCCACCCCTTTTCATCTCGGAGTCAGAGTCCGTAATCGAGTATCCATCCTACTCGGGCGAAGTCTTTGCTTTCTTTCCTCAATGATTTGAACCGGTGTTTTCTCTTCAACTTATTCGTCGGTTCCCCCTTCCAAGTTGCCTTTGTTTTACCTCCCTCCCACCCTCTTCTTCCCGGAGTCTGAGCATTTATTTGAGAAGCTATTTCATCCGTGTGGAGCCTCTTCAATCTTCCCTGAATTATTTCAACTGGTGAATTCACGTCTCGTTCGACATTCGTCATCTCTTTTTCTTCTCCAGTGGATTCAATTCTAATTTTCGGTAGTGATTATATTCTTTTCCTCGGCCCAAGTGTTCTCCTTGCTCGTTCGCCTCTCGCCATTCAATCATTCCAGAGTGTTCAAGACATCTCAGAAGATTTGTCTGTGTTTGAATTAATTCGAGGTTGTCACCTCATTCAAATATTTCAATCATTCCGGTGCATCATCTATCTCTTCAACAATCCCTTTCCAACGGTGTTTTTCTTTTAGTGGGCCCTAACCCACAGGTCTTTTCCCAGGATCTTACCTGACTCTTCTAATTTCCTGGAGCTATTCTCAAATCCTTTTTGAAGTTTGACTTAAGTATGATTTTCATCAGTCAGATGCCTTCTCCAAGATCGTTTTCAAATTCTTTTCATTGTTGGCTCAACCTTTCGGTTTTTTTCATTCTCCCGGAGTATCTCAGTAATTTTGGTGGTGTTATCCGTCGTCATTCGAAGACCGAAGAAGAGTTTTTCCTCTAAATCTTGTCTGTTCTCTCGAAGATTCGTGCTTCATGTTATCCTCTCAAATTATTCGATTTGTTAGATATTCTTTTCTTACCCATCCGGAGTATGTCAGAAGTTGTTTTTCCATTTCTTTTCACCAGAGGCCATCATTCCAGAAGAATTCTTCGTCCTCGCATTTCAGCTACCGTTATCCAATTATCCCGGTGATTCATCCTCTATCGTCAGTCATTTCCGAATTCTTATGGTGGTTCGTTCAATATTCTTTTCTTTGATTATCATATTAATTCATTCGTTCTTTCCAATCCTACCGGTGGTTCATGAAGACTTTCTCAAGTTTTGTGCTATACCCCCCTTAATCCTTTTTCAACAAGAATATGCAGTATGCAAAATCCATTGCTTGTCATCAATTTAATTTGATGAAGGATAAGCATACAATAAATCTTATTCTTATTTTCCTCCAAGTGATTAATCCCTTCCTTCGGAGTTTGTTCTTGGTGAATAAATTCTAGTTCCAAGTGTTTTCATCTTTTCTTTTCCGGAGTTCAAATTTTCCTCGACCATTTCGTTGGAACCCCCAATCTAAGTCACCACAAGCTTTAATCTTATTCTTTCATCCTTCATTCTATCTCACCATCCTTTTGTCAATGGAGTTCTTCATGGCGGTTCTTCATGATTTAATTCATTCTTCAAGAGTTCATCAAGATTTTGTTCAAGGAGTTCTAGCATCTTCTCTTCTCGCGTCTCGAAGTGTAATTAATTCTCCGTATTCTTTTGAAGTGGAGTTTCGCATTTCTTCGTTCTTCTCAGCTATCCAATCATTTCCGTTTGTGGCCGGTTGTCACCTTATGATCTTGAGATGTTACCTATAAGACCACAACAAGCTTATTCTTTTCGTTGTTGATTTTCTCAACAACTCCATTTAAACCTTCCTTCTAAAGATGCATTCAATTTCATTCGTGGCACAAGTTGTCATTTTCTTCTCCGTTCTTTTCATCCAACTCTTTCAATTCTTTCCGGAGGTTTGGTGTCATGTCTTCATCAAGTATCATTCCGTCCTCTCAAGCTCGTGTTCTATTCCTCCATCTTTCAGTCGGACTGCTGCCTAAATCCTTTCAGTCTTATTCGTTTCTTATCTCGTTCTAACCGGAGTGGTTTCATAGTCTATCTGATTCCGTGAGCTTTCGATTCTCGTCATTCTCGTCGTTCCTCTCTTCTTTTCGACTGCTCTTGATTCTTTTCTTCTTCTCTTGAGTTCTTGTTTCACCTCACCCCTTTTCCCTCCCGTCTCGGTCCTAAGATCTCGGGACAAGATCTCCTGTTAGTGGAGGAGTGTTGTAACGCCCCGGATTCGATGCGTCAGGTGTCTTCTAGTTACTCGTCGGTGTTGCCATGTCATTTGCTTGTGTGTTGCATTTTGCCATGTCATCATATGATTTTCATCTGCATGTTTTTCAAAACTTGCATCCGTTCGGGTTCCGCCGGTTCTCTCCGTTGTCCGTTCTGAGCCCGACCACACTCGCACGCGCCCGCGGCACCCCTGAATATTATTTTTATAAGTGGCATAAAAATGTTCTCGGAATGGGGTGATAGTTGGCATGCGGTCTTATTATAGTGTAGACAGACCACCTGCCAAATTTCGTCGCATTCAGAGTCCGTTTGATAGCCCAACCGTTAAACATACAGCCGCAATATAGCCGGTGTATCTGTCGGACGTTTTTGGTCTCCGAAAACCATTGCTGGGCTATTATTCTCTTCTCTCCTCTCAGCCCAACTCTTCTACACAGCCCACTAGGCCACCTACCTAGCCCCCCTCTGTCCGGAGTCGTCCGATCATGATTCGAGGGTCCGAAAACGGATGGAAAACCCCAACCCTAGTCCCCTTTTGCTATATATAGACCCCTTCCATCCATTTTTGGGTAGCCTAGTCCCTCCCCTACCTCCAGCCGCCTCCCTGCTCGCATTCCGTGCCAATCGAACCCACCTCCGCCACTTGTCACGCCCTCATCGGCCAGCGCCACCGCAACCGTCGCCCTCCTCCAATCACAGGCCGCCACTTGTCCCCGGCGCCGCCAGCCACCGCATGGCACCTCCAGGCCCAGATCCGGCCCGCCCGGCCCGTCCGCGCCGCTGCAGCGCTCCCGTGCTGTGCACGCCTCCCACTCCCTGCCCGAGCGCCCCGCTTGCCATCGCTCGTTCGGGATCAAGGAGGCCGTCCGCTCCGCCCCGCCATGCTCGACCCCGCCGCCTCGTCGGAGGAACACCGCCGCCGTCGAACTCCAGCAACAGGCCGACCCTGTCCCTCTCCTCCTACCTTCATCTTCTTCGGCGCTCTCCCTCTGCGTTAAACGCTGCGCCTTCGCCATTTTCTTTGCAGGAGCCGCCGCCAAGCTCGTCGTCGGCCTTCACGCTCTCGTTCGCGATCGGATCTGAGGAGCCTGCCCCTTGATCTACCCGTTTCCCATTGCTCCTCCCTCACCGTGGTCCCGCCCCGCGCTCGCCGGAGAACCGCGCCGCCGTCCTGCGCCGTCAACCTCATCCCGCGTTGGGAGGACGATGTCCTTGCCTCCTTGGGCCTCCTCCTGTGTGGGCCTGGTGGGCCGTGCCCCCCGCTGGCCCATCTCCCCGGCCCAGCGCGCCAGCCTCCTACCGTCCTAGGCTGAGCCCAATGGGTGAGCCCGCCTAATCCTCGCCTTGTGCGCGTTTTAGTATTTTAGGCATGTCATGTTTTTTAGGAAAAATCTGCCAAGTCCCCAGATCTGCTATATTTGTTTCACTTGTTCATCATGTCATATCTCCTTGCATACTGCTCCTTTCATGCGCATGATATATCAAAATGTTTGTTGTAAGATGCTCTACATTTCATTCCATTGTGCCATGCTTGTTTGAGTTCATCTTGATTCGCTAATCATCGTTGCAAGAGTGCTATATGATGTTAATCTGCTGAAACTGTTATAACTTGGTGATTTGTCATTTTCGTTGCATTTGATGTGTGCATCCTATGAGCATGACCTCTACATGTGTTTTGAACTACATCATGCCATATTTACAGAGGTGCAATTCATGTATTTTTGTGAGTCTTTTAGTGAGTGCATCAAGCTTGTTAAGTAGGGTACTTGCTGTTACTGTTTTGCTAGGCTGAATCTTCTATATCATGATGCTATGTAAACCTGCTACTACAAGTCATTCTATGCATAATCTGGAGATGTTCAGTAAGGATGTTTTGTTATACATGTCATGCTCTATCCATCCATGCCCCTGGTTGCATTTATAGCCTCATGTAGCATGCTATATTCTTGCTCCAAAGTTGCTAAATAATGTTGCTGTCAGCCTGTTAACATTAAGTTCAGTTTTGCCATGAGCTTTGCTAGTGATCCATGCACCCTATTAACTTTCTCTTGACATTCTTAGCTTCATAATCATGTCTTATTATTGTTGGTCACCTTGTCATACCACTTATTTCTCTGTGGTGAGTTG
Source organism: Triticum dicoccoides (assembly GCF_002162155.2). Lineage (NCBI taxonomy): Eukaryota > Viridiplantae > Streptophyta > Magnoliopsida > Poales > Poaceae > Triticum > Triticum dicoccoides. The sequence goes on along the minus strand of NC_041386.1, from coordinate 711,364,017 downwards.
TACAAGCTCACCAACATGCCTACTTATTGTTGTTCCTGCCATGTCTGAATCTGTCATCACTTGCCATGTTTGCATGGATGCTATCATGTTTTCTGTTGATCTTTGGAATTAGATCAGTAAGGTAGTTTTGTTCTTTGCCTTTAGTATTAGCTTTCCATGCCTTTTTTTGCCCTGATAAGTTCCTGTAGCATGTTGTTTGATAGCTCTAAACATTACAACCTGATTTTATTTCTGCTAAGCCTGAAACTGTTATTATTTGCAATCTTGCCTTGTCTTTTTGAGTATGTTCTAGTGTTTTCTGGAGATAGCTTAGTGTTCATGTTCTGTTATGCTTTGCCTGTACATCATGTCCATGCCTTTTGTTTTTATGTTGAGGTGCTGTAGCATGTTGGTTTGATGCTTGCTAGATGCCTAGTTGCTGTTTTGGACAGATTGTTGTTATATCTTGTTTGGAGTGTATGCGTTGCACCGTTGCTCCGTTGCTCCGTTTTGAGTGTGCTCTATATGAAACTTGCTTGATTTTGCATGTAGTTTCATATTATCATGTTGCATCCTTGTTTTGAGGTGTTTGCTTGTTATTTGTATGCATTTTACATCAATGCCATGTTTAACTTGTTTTGCTCATATCTTCTAGGCCGTAGCTCCGAATTAAACGAACTTTATATGTAACTTGACTAGAATTTTGTGTAGATCATCATGGTGCATTTTAACTTGCTGTTTAACAACTTGAACATAAGGTTTATTCAGATCTGGACCAATTTCGAAATTTGCATATGAGGACTTACCAGAATTGTTATATGTTGTTTCCGGCCTCATTTAAACTTGCTTTGATGTGTTGCTCTTGTATGCATCATCTCTTGCCATCAGTAGCTTCATGTAGCCTTGTCATGCATCATGCTTGGTTGTGCATCATGTCTTGTATATGTGTGGTGTGTTTACCATGTTGTGTGCCTTTTCTCGATAGTTCCCGTTTCGTTGCGATCGTGAGGACTCGTTCGTCTACGCTTGGTTCGTCTTCGTGGCTTCATCTTCTTCATGGATTTGTTCTTCTTTCTAGCGGGATTTCAGGCATGATGACCGTCACCTTGGATCTCATTACTAGCATTGCCATGCTAGTTTCTTCATTCTATCGCTATGCTACGCTACCTATCACTTGTTCTTCAAGCCTCCCAAATTGCCATGTCAACCTCTAACCTTTTTACCCTTCCTAGCAAACCATTGCTTGGAAATGCTACCGCTTTTGCTCAGCCCCTCTTATAGCGTTGTTAGTTGCAGGTGAAGTTGAAGATTGCCCCATGATGGACAGGATTATGTTGGGATATCACAATATCTCTTATTTAATTAATGCATCTATATACTTGGTAAAGGGTGGAAGGCTCGGCCTTATGCCTGGATTTTTGTTCCACTCTTGCCGCCCTAGTTTCCGTCATACCGGTGTTATGTTCCCGGATTTTGCGTTCTTTACGCGGTTGGGTGATTTATGGGACCCCCTTGACAGTTCGCTTTGAATAAAACTCTTCCAGCAAGGCCCAACCTTGGTTTTACCATTTGCCTCACCTAGCCATTTTCCCCTTGGGTTTCCAGAGCCCAAGGGTCATCTTTATTTTAACCCCCCAGGCCAGTGCTCCTTCGAGTGTTGGTCCGAACCGAGCTGCCTGCGGGGCCACCTCGGGGAAACTCGAATTCTGGTTTTACTCGTAGCTAGTCTCATCCGGTGTTGCCATGAGAACGAGATATGTGCAGCTCCTATCGGGATTTGTCGGCACATTGGGCGGCTTTGCTGGTCTTGTTTTACCATTGTCGAAATGTCTTGTAAACCAGGATTCCGAGTCTGATCGGGTCTTCCTGGGAGAAGGTATATCCATCGTTGATCCCAAGAGCTTATCATGGGCTAAGTTGGGACACCCCTGCTGGGTATAAACTTTCGAAAGCCGTGCCCGCGGTTATGGGCAGATTGGAATTTGTTAATGTCCGGTTGTAGATAACTTGACACCAGATCCGAATTAAAACGCATCAACCGCGTGTGTAGCTGTGATGGTCTCTTTTCGACGGAGTCCGGGAAGTGAACACGGTTTTGGGTTATGTTTGACGTAAGTAGGAGTTCAGGATCACCTCTTGATCATTGCTAGCTTCACGACCGTTCCTTTGCTTCTCTTCTCGCTCTTATTTGCGTATGTTAGCCACCATATCATGCTTAGTCGCTGTGCAACCTCACCACTTTACCCCTTCCTTTCCCTTTAAGCTTTGCTAGTCTTGATACCCATGGTAATGGGATTGCTGAGTCCTCGTGGCTCACAATTTACTACAACAACAGTTGCAGGTACAGGATTTGCGATGATCATGATGCGAGAGCGATGTTTGCTTATTTTGGAGTTCTTCTTCTGATTCTTCTTCGATCAGGGGATAGGTTCCAGGTCGGCAGCCTGGGCTAGCAGGGTGGATGTCGTTTGAGTTTCTGTTTGTGTTTCATCCATAGTCGGATGTAGCTCTTGTGTATGATGATGTTGTATTCGGGTGGCATTGTATGCCTTTTGTATGTATCCCCATCTTTTATGTAATGTTGATGTAATGATATCCACCTTGCAAAAGCATTTCAATATGCGGTTCTATCCTTGGTGGGACCTTCGAGTCTCTTTAGGATAGTATCGCATATTGGGCGTGACAGTACTCCACAGTTTCTGCAAATATTTACAACATGGCAATTATTATTCAAACATGACAGATGGATATATTAGTGGCAAATGTAGAACTAGCTAGCTAATCACAATAAGGAATCATATTAGTGGCCTCGACGCTGCTTCTCTAGGGTTTGGGGTGGCCTCGGCAATGCTTCAAGGGTTTGGGGTGGCCTCGAGAGAGTTTGTCGGGTAGGGGCGCGACGGGAGGGGGTAGGAGACCAACATCGTTTTTTTCTAGGGTTTGGGTGTCCTCGAGAGTTCCGGTCGAGCGAGATGGCCGGGGGGTGCTCCCGTGGTATAAGTTATCACGGTCGAGAGGGTGACCCTCGACCCTCTGCCCTAGTTCCCGACCCTTAACCCTCTGCCCTAGTTCACGATAAATTTTTCTTCTACTCCTCTATTCCTTCTTCTTCTCCACTTTTTTTCTTCTTCTTCCTCTTCTTATTTTTTCCGACGTCCTAAATGCGGTGGAAACACTTTATGAAAATGCGTTGGTGGCCGAGCCGGGCGGTTTTCTTTTCCTTCTTCATTTTTCCTTTGTTTTTTCTTATATATTTGTTTTCGTTTTTACTCTACATTTTCGTACATATGAAAAAAAAAATAAAGTTTCTATACAAAAGTGCACAATTTTTATGAACAAATTACAACATCTAAATTAACTACACATCTAAATAAATATAACTACACATCTGAAATTTTCCTAATCTTAAAAGCAAAATAAAAATGAACTAAAATAATCTAAAAAACATCTAAAAATAGCATCTAAAAACATCTAAAAAACATCTAAAACCATCTAAAAATCTCATAGCTAGCACAGCGTAGGGGCGGAGGGGCACGGAGGAGGGTCGGCGCCGGCGCCGACTGGGCAGGGCAAGGGCGCATGGGCGTGGGACATGGGAGGGGTGCGGGAGCAGGCTGGTGCTCACAGGGGGCAGCGGGGCACGGTCGGCGGCGCATCGGTGCCGACAGGGGCAAGAGGGTCGACTCCGTCGTCGGGGCAGAGGGCGTCAGCGGCGGCGGCGATGATGTTGAGTAGCCTGACGGTGTTGGTGGTGGCGGCGACGGCGATGTCGAGCAGCCTGACGGCGTCTGTGGCGGCGGCGACGGCGAGGAGGAGCAGGGGCATCAGGCGAGAAGAAGTGATGGATTTGATCGAAACTGCTAAGTGTTTTCTTATATACCCAGGGCATTGGTACTGGTTTGTGGCACCAACAGGGACCAATGCCCCCTTTAGTCCTGGTTGGTGCCACCAACCGGGACCAAAGGTCACTTTTCAGCAGCACAAAGGGCAGGAAGTAGAGGCCTTTGGTCCCGGTTGGTGGCACCAGCCGGGACTAAAGGGGGGGCACTGGTACCGGTTGGTGCCACGAACTGGTACGAATGCGCCCCTTTAGTCCCGGTTGGTGCCACCAACCGGGACCAAAGGCCTTGCACAACGGCGTGGTGGTGGGAGTTTAGTCCCACCTCGCTAGTTGAGAGGGGCACGCAGTGGTTTCATACGGAAACTCGTCTATTACAAAGGGATTTCATATTTTTGAACTTATTTGAACTCCATATTTTTTCTGTGTTCAAAATGCACCATTCAAAGCCACATCATCAATGTTCAACCCTTTCCGACTTCATTTGTTATTTTTCATGCATTTACTGATTATTTTGAGCTATAAGAGCATGAAATTGAAAAGTATTTTCAAATGAACTCTGAAAAGGTTGAAAGTTGGCATGGCATCATCATTTCACCCACATAGCATGTGCAAGAAAGTAGAGAGGGTTACGACAAAAACTGGATGCACTTCGTGTACAAAACGGGCAATCTCTTTCGAAGTATCAGGGTTTCATACGGAAACTAGTCTGTTACAAAGGGATTTCATTTTTTGAACTTAGTTGAACTCATAGTTTTTCTGTGTTCAAAATGCACCATTCAAAGCCACATCATCAATTTTCAACCCTTTCTGACTTCATTTGTTATTTTTCATGCATTTACTGATTATTTTGAGCTATAAGACCATGAAATTGAAAAGCATTTAAAATGGACTCTAAAAAGGTTGAAAGTTGGTATGGCATCATCATTTCACCCACATAGCATGTGCAAGAAAGTAGAGAGGGTTACGGCAAAAACTAGGTGCACTTCGTGTACAAAACAGACAATCTCTTTCGAAGTATCAGGGTTTCATACGGAAACCCGTCTGTTACAAAGGGATTTCATTTTTTTGAACTTATTTGAAATCCATAGTTTTTCTGTGTTCAAAATGCACCATTCAAAGCCACATCATCAATTTTCAACCCTTTCTGAGTTCATTTGTTAATTTTCATGCATTTACTGATTATTTTGAGCTATAAGACCATGAAATTGAAAATCATTTCAAATGAACTCTGAAAAGGTTGAAAGTTGGCATGGTATCATCATTTCACCCACAGAGCATGTGCAAGAAAGTAGAGAGGGTTACGGCAAAAACTGGATGCACTTCGTGTACAAAATGGACAATCTCTTTCGAAGTATCAGGGTTTCATACGGAAATTCGGCTGTTACAAAGGGATTTCATTTTTTTGAACTTATTTGAACTCCATAGTTTTTCTGTGTTCAAAATGCACCATTCAAAGCCACATCATCAATTTTCAACCCTCTCATGAATAGATAAGTGACCAAATTAATAGAAGTTCATCATCATATTAAAACCAAAGTACATACATAGTTCTCATTGAACAACATATAGCTCTCCAGAGCATCTAATTAAACCATACATTGAAATTATGTAAAACATTTCAGTGCAACAACAAATGCAATCATAATCGCAACCAAGGTAACAATTGATCCAACTGCATAATGATACCAAGCCTCGGTATGAATGGCATATTTTCTAATCTTTCTAATCTTCAACCGCATTGCATCCATCTTGATCTTGTGATCATCGACGATGTCCACAACATGCAACTCCAATATCATCTTCTCCTCCTGAATTTGTTTATATTTTCCTTCAAGTAATTGTTTTCTTCTTCAACTAAATTTAACCTCTCAACAATAGGGTCGGTTGGAATTTACGGTTTAACCACCTCCTAGATAAATAAAATCTATGTCACGTTGGTCAGCATAATTGTCATAAACAATAAATGAACCAAATAGTTATCAAAAGATAATATATACCACATCCGAATCATAGGCAGGACGAGGGCCGATGGGGGCGCACTAGTAGAAAAGGGGGCAAAGGTCCAGGCCGGGTCAGCCCATTAGTCCCGGTTCAGTCCAGAACCGGGACCCATGGGGGCATTGGACCCGGTTCGTGAGCCCCGGGGGCCGGCCGGTCCACGTGGGCCATTGGTCCCAGTTCGTCTGGACCTTTTGGTCCCGGTTCGTGGGACGAACCGGGACCAATGGGCCTCGCTCCTGCCCACCACCATTGGTCCCGGTTGGTGGCTTGAACCGGGACCAAAGGCTGCCCTTTAGTCCCGGTTCATGCCACCAACCGGGACCAATGAGGTGCCTATATATACCCCCTCGCTTAAGAGCAGAGCACACTGCTCTATTTTTTCTGGCCACCGAGGGGAGAGGGCTTGGTGGTGCTCTAGTTCACCTCCTATGCACACAAGGTGTTCGATGGAATGCCCGAGCCACACTACTTAAGCTTTCTCCTCTCCAAGCTCGACCTCCAAGCTCCATTTTCCTCAATATTTGTCTAGGTTTAGCGGTCCGTCACGCCCCGTCCCCGTCTTCACCGCCGTCGATCACTCGCGCCGATCTCATCGCCAGCACCACCGTGGTGAGCCTCTTGTTCTTATCTTCTTTCCGAAAGGAAAAATATTCTTACTTGTATGTTTAGATAGATACTTGTATTATTTTCTTACTTTTATTATTGCATCATATATAGTGCGATGGTTTTGGTATCCGCCCCCGTCGGCCCTCGTCCTGTCTATGATTCGGATGTGGTATATATTATCTTTTCATAACTATTGGTTCATTTATTATTTATGACAATTATGCCGACCAATGTGACATAGATTTTATTTTTCTAGGAGGTTGTTGAACCAGAAATTCCAACCAACCCTATTGTCGAGAGGTTAAATTTAGTTGAAGAAGAAAACAATTTCTTGAAGGAAAAAATAAGAAAAATTGAGTCGGAGAAGATGATATTGGAGTTGCATGTTGCGGATGTCATCGATGATCACAAGATCAAGATGGATGCAATGCGCTTGAAGATTAGAAAGATTAGAAAATATGCCATTCATACCGAGGCTTGGTATCATTATGTCGTTGGATCAGTTGTTACCTTGGTTGCGATTATGATCACATTTGTTTTCGCATTGAAATGTTTTACATAGCTTCAACGTATGGTTTAATTAATTTAGATGCTCTGCAGAGCTTTATGTTGTTAGATGAGAACTATGTATGTACTTTGGTTTTAATGTGATGATGAACTTCTATCAATTTGGTCACTTAATTATCTATTCATGATGTTCTGTAATGATTTTTGACACACTTAATTATATATAATGCATGCAGATGAACCGGCAATGGATGTACAGTGACAGACACACCTCCGAGTACATTAAGGGCGTGCATGATTTTCTCAAAGTGGCTGAGGAAAACAAGCATAATGGTTTTATGTGTTGTCCATGCCCTATATGTGGGAATACGAAGTCTTACTCTGACCGGAAAATCCTTCACACCCACCTGCTTTACAAGGGTTTCATGCCACACTATAATGTTTGGACGAGGCACAGAGAAATAGGGGTTATGATGGAAGACGACGAAGAAGAAGAGTACGATGACAACTATGTGCCCCCTGAATACGGTGATGCTATTGAACATCAAGAGGAACCAGACGATGTGCAGATGATGCTGCAACGGGCGAAGCTGCTGAAGATCAAGAGGAACCAGACGATGTGCCCGATGATGATGATCTCCGCCGGGTCATTGTCGATGCAAGGACGCAATGCGAAAGTCAAAAGGAGAAGATGAAGTTCGATCGCATGTTAGAGGATCATAAAAAAGGGTTGTACCCCAATTGCGAAGATGGCAACACAAAGCTCAATACTGTACTGGAATTGCTGCAGTGGAAGGCAGAGAATGCTGTGGCTGACAAAGGATTTGAGAAGCTACTGAAAATATTGAAGAAGAAGCTTCCAAAGGATAACGAATTGCCCGCCAGTACATATGCAGCAAAGAAGGTCGTATGCCCTCTAGGATTGGAGGTGCAGAAGATACATGCATGCCCTAATGGCTGCATCCTCTACCGCGGTGCGTACAAGGATCTGAACGCATGCCCGGTATGCGGTGCATTACGGTATAAGATCAGACGAGATGACCCTGGTGATGTTGACGGCGAGTGTCGGTGTCAAAACCAGCGGATCTCGGGTAGGGGGTCCCGGTCTGTGCGTCTTAGGCTAATGGCGATAGGAAGCGAGGGACACAATGTTTACCCATGTTCGGGCCCTCTCGATGGAGGTAAAACCCTACTTCCTGCTTGATTAATATTGAAGATATGAGTAGTACAAGAGTTGATCTACCACGAGATCATAGAGGCTAAACCCTAAGAGCTAGCCTATGATGGTATGATTGTAATTGTGATCGGCCTTCTAAGGACCATCCTCTCCGGTTTATATAGACACCAGAGAGCTAGGGTTTACATGGAGTCGGTTACAAGGAAGGAAACATAATATCCGGATCGCCAAGCTTGTCTTCCACGCAAAGGAGAGTCCCATCCGGACATGAGCCGAAGTCTTGAGTCTTGTATCTTGACGCTTCTATAGTCCGGACGATGTATATAGTCCGGCTGTCTGGATACCCCCTTATCCAGGACTCCCTGAGTAGCCCCTGAACCAGGCTTCAATGACAATGAGTCCAGCACGCAGTCTTGTCTTCGGCATTGCAAGGCGGGTTCCTCCTCCGAATACTCCAAGGTTATTATCGAACACGTAGGCCGTGTCCGGATCTGCAAAATGATCTTCACATACCGCCGTAGAGAGAATGATACCTCAGCTGACAACTTTTAGATGACGTGACATGCCATTACAGCCAGGTCATTATTCAAACCGTTTTTTCACAACCAGCCACAACGTGCATTGCGAGGTGGTTTCCTTGACACGTCTTGTCAAAGCAGAGATCATGTCCCCTTATCATGGGATTCTCGTCAATACGGGTATGGGTAATCCCCCCGTGCCATCAATCGTGGCGCTTGGGAAGTAAGCGATTCTTAACAGGCTCGTGGGGAGGTGCACCGCTTTCATCGCCTCTATAAAGGGATAAGAGTTTCCCATTCTTACCCACGCCTTCTTCCTCCTCTGCCCATTCTCGCCTCTTTGAGCTCCAGCGCCCTAGTTCAAGTCTTCTCCGCACAACTAAACATGTCCGGAGCAGGAGGCAAATGGGTGGCTTCCACTATGAAGGAGAAGAACATTGCAAGTCTTCGGGCGGCCGGATACTTGGCCGCAGACATAGCGCACCGGCTACCATACGGCGGGCAGGTCATTCCAACCCCAGGACCCCACGAGAGGGTCGTGTTCCTTGCCCACTTCGTCCGTGGACTGGGGTTTCCACTCCACCCCTTCGTCTGCGGGATCATGTTCTACTACGGGCTAAATTTCCATGATCTAGCCCGAACTTCGTCCTCAACATCTCGGCGTTCATCGTTGTGTGCGAGGCTTTCCTCCGCATCAAGCCTCATTTCGGCTTGTGGCTCCAAACCTTCTGAGTGAAGCTGAAGATCGTGAGCGGCCAACAAGTGGAGTGCGGAGGATCCATGGTGGGCAAAATGCCTAACGTCACCTGGCCTGACGGCTCCTTTGCGGAAACCGTGAAGGGGTGGCAATCGGGGTGGTTCTACATCACCGAGCCACGCGGCGCCGACTTGGCGGCGGCCCCCGAGTTCCGATCTGGAACCCCTATGCGGCTCACCTCCTGGGAACAGAAGGGCCTGCTATGGGGCGAATCTACAGAGCTGACCGGACTTATAAACTACATCAAGGGCATGAAGGACAAGAACATCAAGCTTGTCAACGTGATCCAAGTCATGCTCATTCACCGGATTCTGCCGTGCCAAAGGTGGGCATTCAATTTGTGGGAGTTCATCCCGGCCGAACACCAGACGCTCCAGAGGCTCTACGGCATGAAGCCCAAGAATGCGTGGAAGGCGTTGTTCAAGGCCACCGAAGTATCTCCTCTCATATCCGAGGACCGTGGGCTCCATGCCGCACGACACCCTACCCAGGTGAGTTCTCAGGCTGCCACCGGGTTTGGTTCTTCCCAATGTACTCATGGGGAATCCTTAAGTGATTGTGTATATTTGTTTAGGAGTATGTGGAGGCAGCGGAGCGGATTGACAGTCCGGCTCCGTTGCCAGAAAGCCCAGCCAATGATCTTCTGACGAAGATGCTTGTCCCGGCGCCCTATAAGGGGCCAGAGAAGAAGGCCGACAAGAAGGCCCCGGGGACCCGAAAGGGTCTCCGAAGTAAGGTTGTGCAAGCCTCGTCCGAAGACGACGAGGTGCACTCCTCCCCCGAAGGGGAAGAAGAAGAAGAGGTGTAAGTGCATCTAGTGCCCCTTAGTGATTTTGGTGTATTGAAGACTTATAGGTTAAGGGACTAATGTGTTTGTGAGTGTACACAGGTCTACAAGTCTATGAGGAGTTTGATATTTATAGGGAATGTCGACCCCTGAAAATGAATATCTTCGACTGAAGATTTTGGTATTTCTGAAGACTTTCATGCAGACTTTGAAAGTGAAGAAATTGGTGTAACCGTGAAGACTTGATATTCATGCGAGGAATATGAAGCTTGAAGACTTTCGTTTTCATAGTTTTGTTTTTCTCTTTCTTGAGTCATAGGAAACACCGTACTGTTAAAGGGGGTCGAGGAAATACTAAGGAAAAATTTCCAAGTGATGCTCAACTCAAAATCCTACACCTACCAAACCCTTCGAGTGAAGCCTTTGGAAATCTCATACAGTTCAGTCAATTTCTTCAGTGACAGAGACGAAGTTCTTCTGGTCGCTGAGGAATTTGTTCTGACTGAGGAATTAGGAATTCGCCAGTGCGGATTGCCTACACAGTGAGGAACATGATAGCCCTGAGGAATTTGATAGTCAAATTTCCGACCGTTGCCGTGCTGCATGCCAGCTGTCCCAAAATATCTTATCCACCTAACGGTCATATCAGACAAGGGTATTTATGTCTTATCATGTCGGGCTGCTCCCTAGGCTATAAATAGCCGCCCCCTACAACCATTAGCTGGTTGGCTGCTCCCAGAGAGACTGACACTTGTCATTCGAGAGCAACCCATCCTCCGAGGACTTTGAGCGAAAATCATCGAGTGTGGAAAAATCCCCAAACCCAAACACCTACAAACCTAAAGTGATTGAGCATCACTGAAGAGATTGATCCTGCGTGGATCCGACGCTTGTTACCTTTGAAGACTGTGCTTCTTCCAGACGGTTGGGCGTCATGGTCTAGAGCATCCAAGAGGAATTGTGGATCGCCGAGTGACCGAGTCTCTGAAGGTTTGGAAGTCGCCTGAAGACTTACCACGAGTGTTTGGCCGAGGTCTGTGTGACCTTAGTTCAAGGAGAATACGGTGAGGACTTGGTGTCCTGAGCTGCGTGCTCAGTGACTGGGTGTCCGAGACTGTGTGTCCTCGAGTTTAAATACTCAGCTGCTCCAACCAAACGTACAACTGAGACAGCAGTTGGAACTGGTCTACCAAATCATTGTCTTCACCAACTTTACTGGTTCTATTTCCTCAACTCTTTGATTTCCTCATTACTGTGTTGAGTGATTGTTCATATCTGTGTTTGAAGACTTTGACTGAAGACTTTCTCAATTTCCTCAGTTCAATTTCTTCAGTCTGTTTGTCTTCATCTTGTGTTATCCCACTAGTAGAAAAGGGGGCAATGGTCCAGGCCAGGTCAGCCCATTAGACCCGGTTCAATCCAGAACCGGGACCAATGGGGGCATTGGACCCGGTTTGTTAGCCCCGGGGTCCGGCCGGGCCACGTGGGCTATTGGTCCCGGTTCGTCTGGACCTATTGGTTCCGGTTGGTGGGACGAACCGGGACCAATGCGCCTCGCTCCTGGGCTACCACCAGTGGTCCCGGTTGGTGGCGTGAACCGGGACCAAAGGTTTCCCTTTAGTCCCGGTTCATATCACCAACCGGGACTAAAGTGTTGGTCCTCGTTGCGGCCAGAGTTTAGTCCCACCTCGCCAACTGAAGGGGGCTCACACCGGTTTATAAGCCCCTCCCTCTCTGCCATGTTAAGCTGCTCTCAAAGTGAAAATAGATGCCCTTATACAGGAAATTTGACCTAAATTCATATTGAATTTCTCTGAAGTTAGTAGAAATTTATTATGAGTTTAGGTCTAATTATCTCTATAAGCGCATCTATGCTCATTTCTGAGTAGTTTTTTATATAGTTTTTTTTCTTTTCTGCTATATTTATTTTTTTCTTTTTATTTCTGAGTTGTAATAAGTCATTAAAAATAAGCATCTATTCTCATTTTTTTAGTTAAGTTAATCACAACTATTTTTTATTCTATTTATTTCTTAATTGCAATAAGTCAATAAAAATAAGCATCTATGCTTATTTTTTAGTTAAGTTAATCACAACTATTTTTTCTTCTATTTAT
>NC_041386.1:711350580-711351429 GCF_002162155.2 Triticum dicoccoides | reverse complement strand
TTTTCTTTTCTGCTATACTTATTTTTTTTCTTTTTATTTCTGAATTGTAATAAGTCATTAAAAATAAGCATCTAAGCTCATTTTTTTAGTAAAGTTAATCACAACTATTTTTGCTTCTATTTATTTTTGAGTAGTTTTTTATATGTTTTTTTTTCTTTTCTGCTATATTTATTTTTTTCTTTTTGTTTCTGAGTTGTAATAAGTCATTAAAAATAAGCATCTATGCTCATTTTTTAGTTAAGTTAATCACAACTATTAAAAATAAGTCATTAAAAATAAAAAAGAGGTGCAATGCTCGTTAATTTGCTTCAAGCCTTTCGGAATAGTGTCAATTGCAATGCACATAGCTCTGTGCAGTCTACTCTATTCCTCAAGGCTTGAAGCTAACCAATGTGCAGGTGAGCATTGAGCCTCTTCTTCATCGTCTCTGCACTCAGGGCTTATAAACAGCTACAAGTGCCTCTCCCTTGGCAAGGTGGGAGTAAAAAAACAGCTGCAGAAAGAATCCACTAGAAAACAGTTGCAGAAAATAAAAATTAGACGGGTCCATTGGTACCGGTTGGTGGCACGAACCGGTACCAATGCCAGTCTTTGGTACCGGTTGGAGCCACCAACCGGGACCAAAGGTCCTCGTTTCCCGCCCTTTGCGCTGCCGAAAAAAGGCCTTTGGTCCTGATTGGTGGCTCCAACCGGGACTAAAGGGGGAGCATTGATACCGGTTTGTCGTACGAACCGGGACGAAAGCCTTTGCTATATAAGTAGCACTGCCGCCCCGCCCCGAGTTCGATCTCTCCCGACGCCGAGCGCCGTCCCCTGCCGCCACCTTGCCGTCGCCGCCTCGCCCCGTCG
>NC_041386.1:711341582-711350148 GCF_002162155.2 Triticum dicoccoides | reverse complement strand
GTTCATATTGTGTAATTTAGATTGTGTAATTAATTTGTTCATATTATGTTAGATTTTTTTCCTGTTAGTAGATTTTTTTGTCAGATTTTGTTAGATTTTTTATGATTTTTGTTAGATTAGTTAGAAAAATACTAGTTAGAAAAATGAAAGTACTTTATTTTTAAGAAAAAACTAGTTACAAAAATACTAGTTAGAAAAATGAAAAAAATAAGAAGAGAAAGTGTTTAATATAATTAGTTGTTGAACTAGCTAGTTGATTTAATAAACTACTTTATTTTACTATATATAGAAGTAGTTTGTTTTTAGTAAGTACTACTTTATTTATTTATAGTAAGTGTTTAGTAGTTGAACTAGCTAGTTGATTTAATTAATAAAACTACTTTATTTAACTATATATAGAAGTAGTTCCCGCATCGACGTCGGCGATGCCTATCCCACATCCTCGTCGTCGTCGAGTCGGCAGTGGAGGCTTGCTTGATCAGGGCCATGTTCGGGACTAGGCTCCGCCGGGCTGGTATTGGGAGGTGCTACCTTCCGGGGGACGTAGGTTGGTGAGGAGGCAGCCCATTGTTGACCCGATCCTTGTTTGGTGGCGGTCGCGTGGGCCAGTGACGGTGCCGAGGCTTCCGGACACCGCGGAGGTGGTACGTCACCGTGTCAGCGAGGAGGACGAGCACGTCCGTCGCTACATGGTTGCATTGGAGGGCAGGTTCGACAATACCTGGCAGGTTCTTCAGGGATCTCACTGGAGCTATGATCCTGTGATGGTTCCTTATCTTTGGGTGTCCACCGCCCACATCGATACCCGTCGGGCGCTACGGTTCTAGTTGTAGTGATGCTATATTAGTGATAATATTCGACGATGTACGGACACCAAGAGATGATGTACTTTTGCTTATAATTATTGAATGCATGCTAATTTGAATACTACTTTATATTATTGTATGATTTGGTTTTGCTTATTTTATGATTTGGTTTTGTTTATTGAATGCTCATATTGGATAAGTTCTCCTTCATTCCCGTGTGCTAGACAATTTGATGTAATAATGCACTCGGGAATCAAAGGAGGAGCTACATACATCACCGATAGTCAACCCGTGATTAATAATCTAGTTTAATGTTTGAATTATGAACATAGGCCGGAAATGTCATACTCGGACGACGAAAACCGCCTGGGGGAGTGCGACCGGTGCCACGACGACCGAGGTATCTGCGACAGGTTCATTGAGCTGGACGAAGATCGTCGCTTCAGCATTAAGCTCAAGGAGACCTTAGATGTTCATACGGTACGCAACCGACGACAATAGTTTTTTTTCGTAATTACTCATGACTTCAACTATTTTAATCATGACAATATTTTTCATCTTTTCTAATTCGACTAGCTTATCCCATGCTTTGCAAGACGCTATGTCTTGGAGAGGATGGGTTTTGAAGACCATGAAAGTTTCAAAACCAAAAAAATTATCCTAAGTACCCATCATGGTGTGGATTTTCAAGTAAAGCTGTATAATGCTCAGAGTGTAACCCATTTTGGTTGCAAAAATTGGGAAGCACTTTGCAAGATGTATGGTCTTAATGAGGGTATGTTTGTCACCATGGATCTTGGTGATCCTGCAATCGAGCAAGAGAGACCTTCGATTTGGGTCCTTGTGGATACACCTCCAATTCTTCCCCCATGTGAGCATAACATAGTTATTAAGTAATTTATATTGTTTATTTCATAATAGTTGACAACTTATCTCCATTGACAGCTTATTTTCATTCTTCAAAGAATGTGCGGAAGATGGTAGACAGAACCTACTACACCAAAGGCTCCGAATTAACTTATCAGGAGAAAACTCATCTGGTCGCATTTTGTACTGATCTTGAGAATTACAATATCTACAATCAAACTCCTCAACATTATGGTCAATACGTGCCACTAGTGCATGTGTTGAACTACGGTAACTACCATGGAGATACCCTGGTAAGATTTTTTTACTATTACGACATCCGTGATCTTTTCGCACACTTCTAAAACTAGTACATCATTGCTAACTACGAAGTTATTACTATGTTTTTCAACAGATAATCCCGAATGATTGTGTGCCTCATTTGATGTATACGCATGGTAGCCTTCATGTTTTGAACATACAACCAGGTCGTCCTACGAATCTCAACTGTCCATACCGGGTTTCTAAAAGAAGTGGAGACATAACAATCAACGAATGGAAAAAATGTATGGACAGTCGTAAGGAGCTTCTTGGAAGCAACAAGCAGCGAAGGGCAAGAATTGGAGACAGGATGATCGCCATTCTTCATAATGGAGAGTCAGGGTCTATATTGTTTTATGCTATTTTACCTTAAGGGTGTTTAGGTCCTACCCGATACTGATGATCATGTGCTAAGAACAATTATGTAGGGTTGGGTTCGATGACTATGAGGATGATCGTATGACTTATTATTAATAACGAGTAGAAGTTGTATGATGATGCATAGGACTTGTTATTATATATGATGATGTATGATATTGCGCATGCATGAGCATGTTATATCAGCGGGTGAAATGAACATAGCAGCAGCGTTGATATAAGAGAGAACTCTCTATTAGCTAGCTAATAACAACCTAAAAATAACCCCCAAAACCCCTAAAGCAGCCACATTTGTAAAAAAAAAAGAACTTTTGGTCCCGGTTGGAGCCACCAACCGGGACCAAAGGCCCCCCTGACTGGGCTCGGCGGACCGGCCACGTGGAGGCCCATCTGTCCCGGTTCGTGTTTGAACCGGGACTAATGGGTGGAGGTATTAGTAACGACCCATTAGTCCCGGTTCATGAACCGGGACTAAAGGCCCTTACGAACCGGGACTAATGGGTGTTTTTCTACTAGTGTCCTGTGTTTACGCTTCCTGTACTCTGTGCTTGTCTTCATTTCATCATGATGACTATGTCTGTATCCTGTTATGCTTACTTCTGAGTACTTATTCCGCTGCTAGTAGTTCTTCGCTAAGAAATTTCCTCACCGGCAAATTCATCAGTGAATAATTCATAAAAATCGCCTATTCACCCCCCTCTAGTCGATATAACGCACTTTCAATTGGTATCAAATCAAGGTACTCCCTTGTTCTGTGTGATTTTGGTTTAACCACCTGGAGTTCTAGTTATGTCGACTGCAGGATTGAGGAACGTTTCCTGCGCCATCTTTGACGGTCATGAGTATCCTCGGTGGAAGGCCATGATGAAGAAGCGACTCATGGCTATGGACAGTGAACTATGGACCGTCACCGAGATCGGTCTTACCGATCTATGCAAGATGGCTGAAGCTGATGACATTCGCAAGTACACTTTTCTCAACCTCACAGCGAAGGATGTCATCTGCACAAGTCTGTCCCGAAATCAATTCAGGAACGTCATGCATCTCAATCACGCGAAGCTAATCCGGGACCGCCTCTCTGAGGTCTATGATGGACATCTAAATCGTCATGATCCTTGGCTTGATAATTACAAGGAATCTCGACATTCGAACCAGAATCATCATCGTCCAACCCCTGCCTTATGGCAAAAAGTGCTAAGGTAAACGAATGCTACCTATCCGAGTCCAGTGATGATGAATCTGGCGATGAATTTGGACCTAGCTATGATAAACTTGCTTCCCTTGCCACTAAACAACAAAGAGCATTGGAAAAAGTTCATTACATGCTAAATAAGAGCGATGATATGTTGGATGAAGAAATGGATCAGTCAAAAGCCTTGGCTGAAAATCTTCAGGGACTCCATTCCAAGTTTGACGATCTTCAAGGTCATCATAACACTCTCTTATCTGATCACGAGAAACTTTCTCTTGAACTTCTTCAAAGAAAGCAAGATCTTGAGAATCTAAGAGTGAGTTATGAAGATCTTCAGAAGGATCGTGATTCATTACTTGCTCAACAAATCAACACTTCCCAGGAAGAATTTGTTCCACCATGCTTAAAGTGCATTGAACATGAATCTGCTAATTCATCACCTGAATGTTCAAATGCTTCAACTGTTACAAATTCTGCACCTGCCTCTGCTATCACTAATTCCTCATATGAGGACATTGCTAGTATCACTGACAATGCAGGGCTGAAGGAATTGTACACGACAGGCATGTACAAAAGCCTCAAAGGGCATCAGATTCTTTGTGATGTGCTCAAAAAGCAGATCCTCAACAGAAACCCTAGGAAAGAGGGTATTGCCTTTGAGAGGAAACTCAATGCTGATGGAACATATTGGAAGCCCGAGTAGTACCCCAAAACCTCATGGGTTGCTGCAAAGGGACCTCCGGTTGATCCATCCAACTTATCTGGCTTTACATGTGAATCTCCTCATTCTTCTAATGAGTCATTTGACTCCAACTATAACTGTTCAAAAATCAGAATGGTGAAGTATTTGCTAGATATGTTGGGACTAACTGCAGGAACGGTTCCCCTATGAAGAAAATCTGGGTTCCCAAAAGTTATGTTGAAAGTCTTCAGGTGAATGTCCTCATGACACCATCTGTGAAGAATAGGAACCCCAGATCAAACTCTTCATATGGACCTAATTCTTCATATGGATCCAAGTCCTCATACGGACCAAATTCCTCAAATGGATCAAAGTCCTCATATGACTATCATCGTGCTAAAAATTCTGTTTCGCAGGGTAGAGCTAAGGGCTATGAATATGCACATTATTCTTCAAATCATTATGTTCATAAGTCCTCGAAGAATTTCTTTGCTTATTCATATGCTTACCCTAACACCTCTTATGTGAAACGAAATGGAATGGCTTCTATGCGACCATTCTCATATGGTGCTCGCAGAGTGATGAACTCTTTGCCACCCCTTCAGATGTGGGTGGTGAAGAAAAAGAACTAATCCCTTATGCAGGATCAGGTCTCCAGATGTGCTTTAAACGTCTTAAGAATTTGCTGGAGGCCTGACAAAAATGCTTGAAAGGACGTATGCGAATCATGATGAAATGAACTTTCATTTCACACGTCCTCACACTGCTTATCTGTACTATTGCTTGATGAAATTAAACTGATTAATTTGATGTCATATTCTTCACTTATGAAGTATATGAGTTCGTAAGATGCACTAATTCATCTGCAGGATGATCAGCCCAAAGCCAACGAGTGGGTTCTAGATAGTGGATGTACAAATCACATGACGGGTGACAAGAGTCTATTGATGGATGCTCCTTTATCACAGTCACATCTGAAGCATATCATCTTCGCCGACAAAGGCAAAAGTCAGGTATTGGGTCTAGGTAAGGTTCCGATCTCAAAGGATCGACACATGGACAAAGTCATGCTTGTCGAGTCCTTAGGATACAACCTCATGTCTGTCTCAATGCTTTGTGATCTTGATATGGTTGTTTTCTTTGGCAAGTATCGTTGTGTTGTGATCATGGAATCTGACCATTCCAAAGTCTTCGAAGGCTTTAGGAGAGGAGATCTGTATATTGTTGATTTCTCTACAGGACCACAACCAGCCGTGTGCTTACTTGCAAAAGCTTCAGAAGGCTGGCTATGGCATCGACGACTTGGTCATGCTGGCATGAGGAATCTGAACACGCTTGCGAAGAAGAAGCATGTCATTGGCATTGAGAATGTCAATTTCCTCTATGCGGAGCTTGTGAAGCTGGAAAGATGACAAAGGCCAAGCATCCCGCGAAGACTATCATGACCACTACTCGTCCATTTGAATTGCTTCACATGGATCTCTTTGGTCCTAATCATTATTCTGCTATTTCAAATGATGCTTCTCTATATGACTTTGTTATTGTTGATGACTATTCTCGTTACACAAGGGTACACATTGTCACTTACAAACATGAAGTGCAGGAAATCTTCAAACGATTTTCCTCGAGGGCTTCAACCAACTTTGGTGTGAAGATCAAGCACATCAGAACTGCCAATGGGACTGAGTTCAAGAATTCCGGTCTTGATGGCTATCTTGATGAACTTGGTATTACTCATGAGTTATCTGCACCTTAGACACCTCAGCAGAATGGCGTCGTGGAGCGCAAGAACAGAACCCTCGCTGAAATGGCTCACACTATGCTTGATGAATACAAAACGCCTCATCGCTTTTGGATTGATGCAATTGATACTGCGTGCCACATCATCAATTGGGTATATCTTCACAAATTCTTCAAGAAGACAGCCTATGAACTCCTCACTGACAAGAAACCCAATGTGAGTTATTTCAATGTCTTCGGTGCTAAATGTTGGATTAGAGATCCTCATCATAATGCTAAATTTGCACCGAAAGCACATGAAGGTTTTATACTTGGTTACGGAAAGGACTCGCACACCTACAGAGTCTTCAACAACGTTCTTCACAAGGTTGTTGAAACTGTAGATTTGCGGTTCGATGAAACTAATGGCTCGCAAAGAGAGCACCTACCTTCTGTGATAGATGAACCAACACCTGAGGATTCTATCAAGTTCAAGGCTACTGAGGATGTTATTCCTACCGAAGAATCTGTTGAAGAATTCATTCCAGAACGTGAAGAAAACCGAGCTGGTGCACCTGATGAAAATTCTGAAGAAAATGGTGCTGAAGAAAATGCTGATCAAATTCCTCAACGACAACCAGCTCATCCTCGCATTGCAAAAGAAGTGCAAGTGGAAAAGATCATCGATGACATTCGAGCGCCAGGTCCTCTCACATGCTCAAAAGCTTCATATGTATCTATCTTTTGTGGGCACTATGCTTTTGTCTCTATTACAGAGCCCACTAAGGTAGATGAAGCATTTCTGGAGCCTGAGTGGATTCAGGCCATGCAAGAAGAATTACATCAGTTCAAGCTCAACAATGTCTGGGAACTGGTCAAACGTCCAGATCCTCGCAAGCATAATATCATCGGCACAAAGTGGATCTACCGCAACAAGCAAGATGAAAATGGCCTTGTGGTGAGGAATAAGGCACGACTTGTAGCTCAAGGCTACACACAGGTTGAAGGAATTGATTTCGATGAAACTTTTGCACCTGTTGCTAGACTTGAGGCTATTCACATATTACTTGCTTACGCTAACCATCATAATATCACTTTATATCAAATGGATGTGAAAAGTGCATTCCTCAATGGTAAGCTTGAGGAAGAAGTATATGTTGCTCAACCCCCAGGTTTTGAAGATCCAAAGAATCCTGACAAAGTCTTCAGACTCAACAAGGCCCTATATGGCCTCAAGCAGGACCCTCGGGCGTGGTATGATACTTTGAAGGAATTCTTCGTGAAGAATGGCTGCACACCCGGTTCACTCGATCCTACTCTCTTTACTAAATCTTATGATGGTGAACTATTTGTGTGCCAAATATACGTTGATGATATTATCTTTGGCTGTACTGACCAACGTTATAGTGATGAATTTGCCTATATGATGAGTGAAGAATATCAAATGTCTATGATGGGAGAGTTGAAATTCTTTTTAGGTCTTCAAATTCGTCAACAGCACAATGGCATATTCATATCTCAGGAGAAATACCTCAAGGATGTTCTGAGGAAATTCGGCATGCAAGATTGCAAAGGCGTCAAAATTCCTATGCCCACAAATGGCCATCTATGCACTGATGAAAATGGTATTGACTTCGATCATAAGGTATACCGCTCCATGATTGGCTCTTTATTGTACTTATGTGCATCTAGGCCAGATATAATGCTTAGTGTTTGCATGTGTACCCGATTTCAAGCTACACCAAAGGAATCACACCATAAGGCTGTGAAGCATATTCTTCGATATCTAGCTCACACACCAACACTAGGATTATGGTACCCCAAGGGCTCAACTTTTGATATCATTGGATATTCTGACTCTGACTATGCTGGTGATCGTGTGGACCGCAAGTCAACATCTGGTACTTGTCATTTCCTCGGACGGTCTTTGGTCTGTTGGTCCTCGAAGAAACAGAACTGCGTATCACTGTCTACTACAGAGGCTGAGTACATTGCTGCTGGTTCTTGCTGTGCTCAATTGCTATGGATGAAGCAAACCCTCAAGGACTACGACATCAACATGAAGAATGTGCCTCTCCTCTGTGACAATGAGAGTGCCATCAAGATTGCTCACAACCCAGTTCAGCACTCGAAGACAAAGCACATTCAGATTCGTCATCATTTTCTTCGTGATCATGTGTTGAAGGCGACATCTCCATCGAGCACGTGAAGACTGAAGAACAGCTAGCCGATATCTTCACAAAGCCCTTGGATGAGAAGAGATTTAGCAAGTTGCGGTGTGAGCTAAATATCTTAGAATCTTCGAATGTTCTCTGAAAAGGACACACATCCTGACACTTATGCAAAATTGATGACTTAGATGTGCAACACATGAAGAAACATTTTTCTTCAATCAATGAAGAGTAACACTCTAAGTGTGACGAAATTAATGAAGAATTTGATTCTCAGAACCCTACGAAAATTGTACGCGGTGTCTGAAATCATCATTCTTATACGGTGGGTCACGCCACCACCAAAGTTGAAAATCTTCATTTTTGAAATTCCTCAGTTTTTCAAATTCTTCAGTTTTTCAAATTCTTCAACTTTGCAAAATCTTCAATGTTTCCGTTGTTTTTCTTCATT
>NC_041386.1:711332279-711341265 GCF_002162155.2 Triticum dicoccoides | reverse complement strand
CATTTATGGCTATTTCTTCAAGTTGCTTCTTCTACTAAGTGAATGTGATCGGACCCTTCCCCCTCTATGCTATACTCAACCCAATCTATTCACAAATTCTTCATGTGCGTTCTATTTGAAACTCGTTCAAAATCTTCACTGTGTCCTTGACAGCTGAAGAAATTGCGAACAGAACTTTAAAATTAATCTTATCCAAATTTTTAGTTTTACCGCTCAATCCGTTCCGGATCCCACGATAGACTTATCTATTCACCAACGATCTAACATGATCTCCACTTCTCAGTACGTGGGTGACACATGTCAAGCGAAGGAGAAGAGTCAGGGGCATGTTCGTCCTAAATCTTCGGTCAAACAATTTTTCACTACCACTATAAATACCCCCTCTCCCCTTCCTCACTTCCTTTACTCCGCTCGACCGCTCTCTCCCTCGCTCGAGCTCCTCAAACCCTAGCGCCGCCGCTACTCCATTGTCGCCGGTGAGGAAGAGCTTCACTGCCTCGACCTCGTCGCCGTCGTACTCGCGCCGACCGCGGAAATCTTCATTCCGCCGCCGCCGTAGCTGTCTTCCTCCGCCAAGTTAGCGCGTGGAAGATCTACACCGACGAACTTCACTGTTCTGCTTTTCAGTTCGTCGTGTCCTTCATCAAGGGTAATTAAAAGTCACTTTTACTTCCCTCTTTTGATTCGAAATTTCACAACAAAATCTTCAAAGGTGTTTTATTCTTAAAATCCTCACACACAAAAC
This sequence comes from Triticum dicoccoides, assembly GCF_002162155.2. Lineage (NCBI taxonomy): Eukaryota > Viridiplantae > Streptophyta > Magnoliopsida > Poales > Poaceae > Triticum > Triticum dicoccoides. Next base: position 711,340,520 of record NC_041386.1, on the reverse strand, counting down.
ACCTCACTTGTCATCTGTTCTTGATTCGTTTCTCTAAAAATCGTTTTTCTTCAAGATTCCTCAATTGTGTGGATCCTCGATCTATACAACTCTAGAACCTAAGACAAAGAACGCTTAGTGAAATTCTTCAAGGCTTATCTGGTCAAATTCCTCAAACTTGTTCTTTTTTTTTTGAAAAACCTTCTAAGAACGCATATGACCTCTCCAAATTCCTCGCAACTATACTCTGTTCACAGGTACTCATGTCCGCTGCTGAATCACTAGGTTCTCATCAACTTAACTCATTTGCAGCGTTCCTCGAAGAAAAGTTGCATACTTCTTCAGAAAATTCGATTGTTCAAATTCCTCATCTGAAGAATATGGCAGACGGTAAGCAACCGCAGAAAGGAGGAAAGAAGCCTGAGGTCATGACTGCTTTTGAAATACCTGAGGCCATCTATGCTGATTATTGCACACCTAATGAGGCTAAGTACGGAAAAGAAACTAAAAATCAGCGCAAGGTGCGCATATAGAAGATTGAACAGAGATGGGCAAGAGAATGAAGGGAGTACAGACATGTGACTCCAAAGTATATGAAGAAATTCGCACTAAATCCTCCATGCCCAAGAGCTCCATTGGCACCTGGCCAAGAAGCTGACCCACCAGCATCAAGCGTGGTGAGGACTTTCCTGAAGAATGGGCCAAGCGCCAAGGTAAGTTGGCAAGACATGCCAAAGAAGCAGTGAGGAAATTCAATGAAGACTCTGCTGCTGCTACTGCCACTGAGGCCTATGTCAAGCCAAGAAAATCAATGGCAAAGAAGCCCGCTCACAAGCAAAGTGCTTCACCAGCAATGCCCTCACGACCAGAATCTTCAAAGCCCTCACGGCCAGTTCCAACTACTGCTCCTCCTCCAAAGTCCTCAGCTGCTCCGCAAAGTCCTCAACATCTATACATCTGGCCACGTGCCAAAGGACAATAAGCATCTCTATTGCCTCTGGTGCCTCAGCAAGTTCCTCGGCTGCACCAAAATCTTCATCAGGCCCCACTCTACTGAATACTAAGGCAATGGCTGGTCGAGGTCCTCGGCCAAGTCCGAAGAAGAAACAGGTGTCCTTCCAAGTGCCATCTGACGATGAAGCTGATGATGATGAACTTGCAGAAATCATCAGAGACTGACAAGAAAGGGCCGCTAGAGCCAAAGTCACAAATGTGCCACTGCTTTTGGATCCAAGGGCGATCCTTGATTACATTGATCGCTGGCACAAGGATCCAAATACTCCTATGCCTGATTTCAATTTGACTCCTGGTCAAAGTCACATGCTGACCCATTTCATCACTGAAGAGAAATGGAAATTTGAGAAGGCCAGGCAGATCAAGAAGACTCAGTTCAGAAAGAAGAAGTTCCTGAAGAATAACGTTGTCAATATGACAACTGATGAACTCATCAAGATCCAAGCTAAAATCAAAACCCTCAGCGATGACTTCAGTGCTTACTATGATGATTGGCAAGGAGCCAAAGTCAGGTTTGTGAAACTTACTGAGAAGTTCACAAATATTGTAGCCCCATCGCAACAAGAAATTCCTCATGCTGAAGCGTCTGCTCAGCCAACTGAAGAACATGCCAGCACCGCTGATGACATTCAGGCTGCTGAAGAAAATGCTAGTTCCACGGCTGATGACTCCATTCCAGCCGCTGAAGAAATTGTCAGGGCATCCACTAGTGGTGCGCCTGAAGAAACTGAAGAAGTCAGGGCAACTGCATCAGTTGCGTGTGAGGAAATTCAACCAGATTCCTCAGTTCCATCTGCGCCTACCCCAACTCCAATTCTTCCATGTGCATTCGATGTGGCCCAGTGTGCTTGTTTTTTTTGAATGTCTCACTTGGCCTCAGTCTGCGTTGTGGCCCAGCGAAGACGGCCCAAGGAAAAAAATATTAGTTCCCGTTTGGAATCAAACTGGGGACCTCCCTCCCCGTCCATGTAAATTCATCGCAACCGATTGAGCTAGATCAATGTTTGTGTTTAGGTGAAGGTTGTTTTGTCTATTCAATAGTCTCACCTTGGTTGCTTATAGATAATCCCTCCACTTGATATACATTTTTGAGTTTTTAGGTGAAGTTTTTAGGTACGGAATGATGTGACAAAAATAATAAAGGAGGGAAATTTAGTTGAGACAACTACATGTCAAATGACATGAGACCTGACAAAGGAATGAAAGAACTAGGAGAGAGAGAAATAAAAAGGAAGAAGAGAAAAAATTTTAGGGCTAGGAAGAGGAGAATTAGACCTGATATGGAAGGAAGAAGATAACTTTTTTTTACATCCGCTCAGTGACACCCGTCATAATGCATGAAGAGTCCAACTAAGGATTAACGGTCTATCTAATACAAACTACTCAATTTATATGATAACGCGGACATATATTAGGTGTAGTGCCTTTCCCTATTATATTAGCTAGATGTAAAAAAAATTGTGTTCAAATCTCTTGATCTCATCGGACACGAAGGAGGCTCAACGATCCAGCTATTGGACCTGTCCAACATTGGTTAGTGACAACTGATACTGCGACCACTGGCGACGAGGACAACATAGAGGACAAGCGAAAACATGGTTCTGATGTCATATTCAAATGAAGGATATGGACCTGAGGGTGAGGTATTAGTCAAGTTTTTATGCCAGGGGCATAAAGGGTGGGGCCTTTAGGCATGTTTAGTGGATGAGAGGGTGTGGGGGTTGTTTTCCCTATTACAACGCACGGGCATGTTTGCTAGTCATTCAAAAGTGTGCACTGTACTGGCTGGGGCATGCCTTTGCTAGCACCACATCGCAAGTTCGAGTCCCAGCCGTTCCATTTTTTTTACGTTGATTTTGCTGACATGTGAGGCCTACTAGTATGTATATATAGCAAGCCATCCGTTGAAAGAGAGTCTATGCCATGTCTGCATGCTAATCAAAATATAGTGCCACGTCAGCATATTATACGCTCTGCAGATTGCATTAGTGCCGTATTTGCACACCCGTGCCAAGTCCTAGAACCATTTTAACGTATGTTTCAAGTTCAAGCACTAAAGTGAATATTGATGGCAAGTTTAACCACCACTAGTGGTATTACCTCTAATATAAATAATGGTAATACTGTGAGAAACAACTCGTTTTCTACATCGGCTTGTGTGGCTTCGAACAATCTCGTCATTGAGCCACTCAAAAGTAAATGATGCTCGGGACCGCCTTGGTAGCCACAGGAGCGTTGTCACGGAAGACGGGTCGATGGCCTAGATCCCGGTGATGAAGGCGCCGAGGAATGACCTGTCGATGCTTTGCATGCCGCCCGTCCTGATCTTGCCGGCTACCATGTACTTGATGGCTAGCGGCGGCTCCAGCCTAACGCGCAGAGCAGCATGTACCCAAGGTGCGACCAACTTTCCATGGATGACGACCTACACGGTCGGCTCCATCTCAGCACCGAGCTGACCAAGGATGGCGTCGAGACTCAGTGCCAGTGCCTTGATCCTGGCGAGGATGAGTTCGTCGCAGAGGGGTCCGACAGGAGAACAATGTAGCAGGCGAGGCAGCACCGGTGCGTTGTCCATGCAGACGGCGGCCTCCACCAGGAGCTCCCGCTGACGTGGGTCCACCTCATCAACTCTTAGCGCCGGAGGGGCTGGTGTCGCCTCAAGGAGGCCCCTGAGGCCCTAGGCATCGGCCTTCACAGCAGCCTTCACACCCTTCTTCACCTCCTCGTGCGCGATGTCGCAGAGCACACTCTTGACGAGCTTCGCTAGCTCATCGTTGAGGAGCGGTCAGGCCTTGATGATCAAGCCCATCAGGAAGTCAGACCTCTCCGTCTCCTTACTTGAAACAAAAAATTCAAGCAAAAACAGAGCAGTAACTAGGAAAGATGAGAAAATCTCTCTCTAAGAACATACCAAAGAATTATTATCTACCGGCGTGGCGGCCCATCAACAAACACAACCGGTAAGAGTGCATATACAAGAGAATCTATTTAGGTCAGTTTTGTCTCACCCGGCTAGACAAAAGTTGCTTTTGACTGACCAAGTACAATGAGGAGGGGACTGAAAAAACCCGAGAGTTATCACGAAGGGACGAGGGAGGCAAACATACACAAGAAAATAGGAGGAAAACAAACCTATGACAAACCCTTGCTGGCGGTGCGGGTGGGGGAGGGGGAGTGTCCTTGTCGTTGCGGCCACGACGACAGATCGCTGGCCGGTGTCCTTTCTCCATCGTTGCTTCCTCCAGGGATGTGTTGCAGGCGGATGTCATCGTGGTGACGAGCTTTAGGGTTTGAGAAGGAGAAGAGAGGGCTGTCATGCATGGCTTGCAGTAGTTTTATCGTAGGTCAAGCGACCGCTAGAGATCATAGGAGGGAGGAGTGGGTAGGACAGATAACTACAGGAAAGGCATATAAGAGAGATTAGTGAGAAGGAGATGACTGTGTCCCGGTTTTCCAGGATTGTGTCCTGATTTTCTACAGGAGAGGTTGTGCATTGAAGGAAAGATGGATTGCGTCCTGTTTTCTTTGTACAGCAAGCAAAAAAAAGGAAAATTGGAAACATGGAGGAGACCGTGCGAGGGGTGGCGACTTCCTTAGATCGATGGGAGGGAGAAAACGAACGAACGAAACTGGGCAGTCCGCCTTTAATTAGGAGTAGAGATCAGTTGACCACTTCTAGCCATGAGCATCTATTCAAATCAGTTTCATCTCACCCAACTAGAAGTTGCTTCGGACTGAGCGATACAATGAGGAGGGGACTGAAAAAACCCGAGAGTTACCACGAAGGGATGAGGGAGGCAAACGTACACGAGGAAATCTATCTATCTATCTATCTATATCTATCTATCTATCTATCTATCTATCTATCTATACCTCTATACCTATACTAATTTTAGACTTCCCAGAAATTCCCACGTTAATCAGAAATCGTTAATCTGGTGGGACCGAGTTATAACGGTGTAGATCTAATATATCTATTTATCTATTGCTCTCGAAGAAAAAAAACATAGCGATGACAACCTTGCACGTAACCGTTCAGAAAGAACCTTTTCTTCTTGCAAAGAATCGTCAAAAGAAAAAACATATGAGGCCCAACCTCTATACCTGTACGTTCAGAAAGAACTTATCCTGTTCACGTGAAGATGGTTGATTCTAGGAGGCTAGGGTTGCACGTGCTCCTCTCAGCCTTGCCTCTTCTCCTATTTCTATGTGCATGAGCCGACGAGTACCTGGTGAGATACGTCGTCAAGGAAACAGAGCGATCGCCGGCACTTCGGCGTGATCCACAACAGCTTCGGCGACCTACTCAAAGGCAAGGATGCGGTGGAGGCCAGGGGAGCGCTTCTCGCTCGACGAGTACCTTAAGGAACAGGACGTCGAGGAGTGCCTACAGTGGCGCCTTCGTCCTGTATGTAAACTTCGGAAGAATCATAGTCATGATCAGCAAACTGGACGTACATGTATAATCTGACTAATTGCGGCAGGCTGTCCAAGTGGTGGACTGGCTAAGAGCAGCAGGCTGTTCATGAATACTCTGATTAATTGTATGTCAATCTCATCATCGGTGCATGGATTCATCTCACGTCTCCAAGCCTGATGTACTGCAGGTACGTATGAAGTCTGATGCTTTTTGATTTGTTAACAATTTGTCTTGCCAGTATGCATGGTTCTTACGACAACAAGACAGCAGGTCACTAAGTTTGGACTTCAATTATACTCACCAACGTGGATCAATCCATACTTGCAAATTTTCCGCGTACATGGATGATGACTCGAGTCCCATGTGTCTAACTGTAGCTACTTAAAGACACATATATAGCAGCTTTGCGTAGATGATGCTAAGCATATGGGGATGCATTCCCCTACACTGTGGCTTTGTTCTTATTCGCTCTCCTAATAACCATGCCTGCTAATAATCCATGTTTTCCAGTGTCTCCGCTATTTCTATCCTCCACTTTCAGCATATATGTGTCATGGCCAAGGATGAATATAGAGCATGGTGAGGACCGATGCCTGACGGGATAATTTTTTGTATTTAATGTTAGTGGGGGAATTACTATTCTGTTTTTTGTACTAAGTTTGCTTTCTCTCTGTACTAGATGAAGAGTAGAGCAATTTCTCTGACTCGAACTGGTCTATATTAAATGGGTGTCTACGACTACCAGCAACATGGACGAAGCAAGAATTGTTTTTATGGCTCAGCTCTATGCTAGAGTTGTAAGTTCCATTGGGGTCAGCTGACCCCCAATGCCACTATGTCAGCTCCGCCATCGCTGTATTCAAAACATTAATTTTAATTTGTATGCTAGATTTCTAATTTTTATGTGCACTATGCCTGCTACTAATCTGCGTTTTCGATTATCTCCATAATATCTATTATCCACATTGACCATATATGTGGGATGGCGCACACAAAGTTTTTACTTGCGCGGGTGTGGTACGTCATGGCCAAGGACGAATATAGAACCTGGTGAGGATCGATGCATGATGAGGTATGTTTTTGTATTTAATGTAGTAGGGAAATTATTATTCTGTGTTTTAGTAAGTTTGCTTTTTTTCTCTTTTCTAGACGAAGAATAGAACAATTTCTCTGATTGGAATTGGTCTATATACAATTGGTGCCTATGACTATAAGTCGTTATACAAGACCAACATGGACGAAGCTCTATTATTTTTATGGCTCAGCTCTATGCTAGAGATTTCTAAGTCCAATTGGGGTCAGCTGACCCCAATGCCACTATGTCAGCTCCGCCATCCCTAATTCAAAGTTTTAATTTTAACTGGACTGCTGCAAAATTCATGATGAAAATGATCGAGCCCTCATAAAGGTTATCCCCTATAACAAAGCAAACAAGAGAAATTTATACAAAAGAAAAAATAGAGCACTCAACCGGGCACATTTCTTTAATAACAATGCAACCTTGACATGTAGTCTGTAACTAAACTTGAAAGTAAAATTTTCACATAGTAATATCGTCACTGGTGTACAACATCTGCACTATCTACGATTGATATTTCAATTTTACACATATTTCAATATTTTGTTCGAGTAAAATAAATAGTTTATGTGTGGTTTTTTGCTATGATGTTCAACCAAAGGCTTTCTACAAGTTGTGACGCTCTTCAAATTCCAAATAAACTAAGTTGTGCCTTCTGTCTAATTACAACTTATCTGTTGTATCATTGCGCAGTTTCTTAAATAACTTGAATAAGGTCTGCTTTTTATTTACCAACTGTTTTCATTGCTTAGTTATTTTAAATGATATATGAAATGTTAAGCACATGATATATTCACATGAAGTATATTAGAGTAATCTTCTTATTGTTTTTCTTCGATTGAGTTTACAAGAGTAACAATCCCTTTATATTTAAGGAAAACACAACATTTCTTAGGCGTATGAATGAATTCCCATCAAATAAATTTGGTATGAAAAAAGGTTCTTTCAAATAATTTTGTACAGAACACACCGTTCTATGTTAATAATATAGGATGAAATGCAAAAAGTAAAAGTATTTTACTTTGATATTCCGATATCCAGTATCTAAACGTGCACAAAGCAAATATATGGTTATAAGATTATCATCCGACCGTATTTTGAATACTGGCCTGCATATTATTATATGGGTCAAAGTTAGAGAAGTTTACCTGCATGTTTTATATGTGTCATTCGTTGACTATAAGATATAAAATAAAGATTCTACTGTTCTATAGCCTGTGTTTTATAATTCCATTACCATATGTCGTACGATATAACATAAGCATACCTGGCAAATATTTAGGTAAATGGAAGTCATATTGCTCAACTATCTGAAATTTGGGTTGTTTAAATATATTTTAAATAGTTACATGTAAAAAATTCACACCCTATGCATGAGGGAATAAGCAGTGTATTAGGCGGCTCTACATCCTTCCCAAGTGAGTCCGGCAAACATATTATTATAGAAACATATTAGTTTGGTGGCTTTAGGTTCTAATTTCATATGACTTTATGCATAACTCCATTTCTAAATCTCTATGTGTCTAAACTTATATGCTTCACTAACATATCAAATATAGTGGTCTATATCATAAAACCAAAGTTGTTCATAATACAGATTGAATGAAAATAATAAATAACCGGCCCGTGCGAATGCATGGGTTGACGACTAGTAGGAGGATAATCAGGGGCGGATCCAGCCCAGCCAAGCCTCCCGGGCCTCCTTTGTATACTGTAGCAGTTGCTACAGTGTTTTCGCTACAGCCCA
>NC_041386.1:711260686-711331884 GCF_002162155.2 Triticum dicoccoides | reverse complement strand
CTGGGGCCTAGATCCGCCACTGAGGATAATGAACCTATGACAAAACATTGCTGTCGGTGTGGGTGGCCGAGGGGTAGTGTCCTCGTCGTTGCGGCCAAGGCGACAGATCACCGGCTGGTGTCTTTTCTACTTCGTCGCTTCCTTCGGGGATGTGTTGCAGGTGCATGTTGTCGTGGTGTCGACCTTTAGGACATCTCCAACGTGGGGCGCTAACCTAGGGCGCTAGGATTTATTTCCCGATCAATCGACAGTTCAGCGTTTAAATCCTAGCTCCATCTACGGCATCGGCGCAAAGATGGGAACCGGGCTCTTGGGATTTTTCTATGGCCCGAGATAAAGCAGGGAGTCCAGCGGACGACAGTTGGGATTTTTCTAGCAGCTGAGATTAGCGTCTGCCGTTGAAGCAGGAGGCGCTAAGGCCTTATACAATGAGAGATGCTTAGGGGAGGTGCTTAGAGAAATAAACCAGGCTTTTCTTAAGCACCGGTGCCTATTTATACAGGATAGACGCTTAACTAAGCGTCTCTCCTGTAGAAATAGGCACCGGTGCTTCAGAAAAACCTGATTTATTTTTCTAAGCATCTCTCTAAGCACCTCCCATTGTACAAGGCCTAAGCAGCTTCTCTAATTCTATGAGATTTATTTTGTTTCTTTAAGCGCCTATGCAAGTGCTTTCCATTGAACATGCCCTTAGGCTTCGATAGGGAGAAGAGAGGGTTGTCGTGTGTGACTTTTCGTAGTTTTATCGTAGGGGTTAAGCGGCCGCTAGAGATCACAGGAGGGAGACATGGGTAGGTCAGATAACCATGGAAGAGAGATTAGCGGGAAGGAGATGGTTGTGTCCTGGTTTTCCAGGACACGAAGTAAAGATGGATTGCGTCCTGTTTTTCTGTACAACAAGATTTTTTTTTGGAAAACTGGAAATGTGGAGGAGATCATGCTAGTGGTGGCGACTTCCTTCAATCGATGAGAGGGGAGAAACGAACGAACGAATGAAACCCCGTACAGAGTCCCTCTTTAAGACTAGAGAGATACATATTCGGTCGTTATATGGCTATACTATGCACAGGCCAAACTCATAGCTAGCCTCGTAGGTCTGCCACCTGCTGCTCCTTCAGTAACTCGTACTTCAGCCCCTTCATATCGTCAGCCGCATCAATGGATCCATGAATATGTATCGTAAGCGGGACATACAAACCACTAAGCAAATTTGTATGATTTGGTTTGGTAAAAATAACATGTACTACTTACCCTGTCGTGCGATTCCGACCAAATGACGTCCAAGGCGGCATCTGTTGCAACATGCAAATAGAGAGATGCCCTTGTTAGCTTCCATAGCAATGACACTTTTCATCTCGATTTTCATGATCTCCTACAGTTCGTCATGTGAAATCGGCTCAAATATTACAGTCTCACTCAGTTTGTTGATAAATTCAGGCTTTAAAGCGTTTCTCAACCTGCAAGAACAAGTAAATATGTCGATCAGTAGGGTCCCCACCAGGGCTTTACAGGGGACTGTTTAGGGTACACATACCTGTTCAATGAGAAGATCTCGTGCAGTTTCTATGTCTCCTCCATCCATTCCAGCTGATAGGTTCTCTGCTCCTAGATTTGAGCTCATGATGATGACAGCATTCTTGAAATACATGTTCCGTCCTCTTCCATCAATCAACGTACCATCATCAAGGATTTGAATGAGAACCTTGAATATCGCTGGATGTACCTTATCCACCTCCTCAGAAAGAACAACACTATATGGTTGGCTCCTGACTTTCTCGGCGAGTTGTCCATCTTCTTCATAGCTTCGGAAAATCAAATGAAAAAAGTGAGACGTCAAAAGTTGAGGAAAGAACACCAGGGATGCAACATCGATCACAGCAATGAGCATGTTGGTATGATGGATATGTTAGATATTTGCCCTCAGGATCGACCACATCAAAGCACAAACACACGTGATCACAAAAAACTGATAGCCAAGGGCCCTTGTCGTGCGCTTTTTTTCTTTATTTCTTTTTGTATTTTTTCTCCACGGTACAATAAACTCACGCAATAGCTGTGCATATATATATGCACCAACCGACCAAGGACCTCAGACCGACTTGTACTTGTTCTGCACTCCGAACTGAACACGACTAGTACTTTTAGTCTAACACAGACTAAGCCTCGTTGCCTTTTTCCTAATCTAATTACCCGGCAACGCTGATCACACCTTTACTAAACTTAGCTACCTAAACCTACTAGCACACGGAATAGTACTATATATATCTGACTCAACACAGCTATTATCACATACGTGACCTCTAAGTAGTAAATCCATCAAAACTAAGCTGGGTATTGTTTGGATTACCTAACAGGATAGACCATCAGCCAGGTGCGTCTTCCGTCCAACTCAGTCAATACAGAACATTCTATAATAGCTCGGTTACAGATGATCGATTAGATTGAACAGTATAACATACAATAGGAATTCAGTGAGAGTTATGTTACAATGAATTCGATCAAATTAATTCACCGGTAAATAGTAAGAAGTCACCTTACACAGCACGCTAGCTGATCAGGCGTGGCCGAAATTGACACTGCGCAGTCTGAAACTTGCATGGCATAGCATGATCTATGTTGCTCGGCAGTATGCACGATCTGCATTGCTGGTTTCATCTCTCAGAGACTAGACCGCTGCGCGCTTCTCGGTGGAGCTTCCGGTCACTTCACTCAGCTCCCGGCGCCGGTCGATGAGTTGGTGAGATTCACCAGAGATTAATGTTGCTTCCTAAAAGAAATGATGCTTCAGAGGGGGCTTGCACCAAGTTGGGTTTCTTTGATGATGGAGTGTTATCATCTGTAAAGTCATGTTTGCTATGTGTGTCCTACTTAGCTGGTCTGCCTAGGGGCGCTACGTGTTAGACAAAGAACACGAGAACAGAGGTGTCCATGCCAGCCCCTAGATACAGAAACACAATCGACCTCAAAAGCAGTCATGATTATTCCGACATGGCAACTGAAGGAGCTAGCGGGATGCAATGTCTCTACGAATGTCCACGTGCGCACTAACCTCGATAGAAGACCATTGCTCGGCATGTTTGGGATGTTGTTTAAGATCCGGGGAGCGTGGCAGGCTCGGGGCTGTGGAGTGTGAGGCTGTTCGCGAGGGTAAAAGGCTTCAACGTAGTAGACGAAAATCATACTATCATAGTCATCTCAGGTCGAAACATAGTTTTCATAGAAGATTTTTAGTCACTAGCAGGCACTCAGAGGTTTTCCTCAATCATGGAATTATAAACCTCACCAAGCAAGAGAAAACGATAATTACCGACAAACCCATAAGTTGTACACCCTATGTAAAGAAATATCATGAGTACATACCATTTTGCTACAGGTAATGAATAGCACTTGAAATAAGGGCTTGGTGACTCACTAAAAACACACATATTAATTCGGTCTAATCTGTCCGTTGCCTATGCAAACGGCAAGCTCTAGCTGTGCTTAGTCTGCCACCTGCTCTACTTCAGTACTTGGTACTTCAGCCCCTTCTTGTCGTCGGTGGCATTGATGCAGATGATTGAGCCTTGACACGCTTCTCCATTGACCAGCATGTCCACAAGAACTCTCGTCACATTCTTCTTCATCCACCTCTTAATACGCCTTGCGCCATACACCTGCAATACATAGTCCATGCATGCATCGTAAGCGGGACATACAAGACTAAGCAAATTTGTATGATTTGGTTTGGTAAAAATAACATGTACTTACCGTGTCGTGCGATTCCGACCAAATGACGTCCAAGGCGGCATCTGTTGCAAACAAAGAGATGCCCTTGTTAGCTGCCATAGCAACCACACTCTTCATCTGGATTTTCACGATCTCCCTCAGTTCGTCATGAGAAAGCGGCTCAAATATCACAGTTTCACTCAGTTTGCTGATAAAATCAGGCTTAAGGTGTTTCTCAACCTGCAATAACAAGTAAATATGTTGGTCAGCAGGGTGCCCACCGGTACTTTACAAGGGACGGTTTGGCATACCTGTTTCATGAGAAGACCCCGTGCAGTTTCTATGTTTTCTCCGGCCATTCCAGCGGACAGGTTCTCTGCTCCTAGATTAGAGCTCATGATTATGATAGTGTTCTTGAAAGATACGTTCCTACCCTTTCCATCAATCAAGTTGCCGTCATCGAGGAGTTGAATGAGGACCTTGAAAATTGAGGAATGTGCCTTATCCACCTCGTCAAAAAGAACGACACTATACGGTTGGCTCCTGACTTTCTCGGTAAGCTGCCCTTCTTGCTCATAGCTTCAGAAAGTCAAATGGAAAAGTGAGGCACGAGAAGAAAGTTTCGGAAAGAAATACAAGTGCAAAGAGTGTACAAGTTAAACCTTCCAGGTCCTCCAACTAGACGGGACACAGATGCACTGTCAGCATATTCCGACATGTCAAAGTGGACTAGTGTTTTCTCGTTGTCAAAAAGCTTCTCTGCAAGCGCTTTCGCAAGCTCCGTCTTTCCAACACCAGTCGGGCCCTAAAAGAGGAACGAGCCAATTGGTTTGCCAGATTGGTCAAAGCCGACCCTAGAACGTAGAACTTCTTGCGCAACCAAATTAACTGCTTCATATTGTCCAACTACTCTCTCATGCAATCTGTCTACTATGTGGCTGAAATCCTCCTCCTCTCGGCCAAGTGTATTGATCGGAATTTTAGTCCATCGGCCCACAACCTTGATATAACAATAGAACATGACATGAACATCACACTGAAACAGATGAAACTTACTCATATGGATACGATTTGCAAAGAATGCAAATTTACCTGTGCAATATGATATGGACCAACAGTTACCTCCTCCACTGCATTTATAGTGCTAGTTTTTTTATCTTTAACTTTTTTTGGTTGATGCAACTTCACAGAAGTGCATGCCTCGTCCATTAGATCAATTGCTTTATTAGGAAATTGGCGGCCTGATAACAATAAAAATCCACAATCTCTTTAATATGCACAAACCTATCGGGAAGTAAATCGAACTAGTTCTGAATCACTTGACGAACATACCTGTAACGTAACGGTCAGCAAGCTGGGCAGCAGCAACAAGAGCGTCGTCCTGAATTGTCAGGCCATGGTGGTCTTGGTACCGCTACTTCAACCCCTGCAGGATGGCAACGGTCGCCTGCACGCTCGGCTCATCGACATCAACCCTTTGGAATCGTCGCTCTAGCGCCGCATCCCTTTCTATGTATTTTCGGTACTCTTTCGATGTGGTAGCACCTATGCAACGGATGCGACCACGGGCCAACGCTGGCTTGAGAATGTTGGCAGCGTCCACAGTGCCACCTCTGTCACCAGCTCCAACAATCATGTGCATCTCGTCTATGAAGAGGATCAGCTTTCCGGCCGCATCCTCCGCCTGCTTGATGGCATTCTTCAAGCACTGCTCGAACATGCCACGCCACTGGGTCCCGCGACCATTGCCCCGACATCGAGCTCCACCACGCGAGCCCCGGAGAGCGTGTCGGGAACCGCCCCAGCAGCGATGCGCTGGGCCAGGCCTTCGACGATGGCCGTCTTGCCGACACTGGCCGGTCCGACGAGCGCTGCGCAGTTCTTGGTCCGGCGGCAGAGGATGCAGATGATGCGGTCAATCTCGTCGTCGCGGCCGATGACAGGATCAGACGCGCCGGCGGCCAAGGTCTTGAGGGTGCCCTTCCTCGAGGAGGAGGGCTTCTTCTCTCTCTCGTACAGGTTCCACGCTGTCCAGGATAAACCAACACTAGTAAGGGCCGATACGCCGATTATGGCCATCTCCACCATCCCTTTTATTAAGGCCATGTTTGTCATCGTTTCGATCGATAAGCTACGTATTCGAAGAAGAGCGACCTGGTTTGAGCTGGCGTGGCTTTGATCGACTGCTTTGTTTCTCATGGGGACGGGGGGTACACGTATATTTATACAGAGCTAGCGCACCTGGTAAACTACCACTAAGCACTAGTCCTACTTGGACACACCTCATGGTGATTGTTCCTAATATAACATGGGCTAACCCATAACAAATTCGGAGTAGTAATCAAATTAACAGGAATTGCTATATTTCTCAACCTATCGATCATCTGTGAAGGAAATTTTTCCCTAATTTTATATGCAGCATACATGTGCAAGGAAGTCTTCCCATGCTGGTACGCCCCAATGGAGTTTCCTTTTATAGTAAAAGCACACGCAAGGAGGCGCTGCAGGGGAGCCTACCGGCGACGCACTAGGTTTCCCAAGTAGCCCAAGCAGAGCGACAAGGGGGTTTGAGTGGGCGTCGAGACTCCGAGTTTCAAGATCACGTATTGATGGAAGGGAAACGTTGGCTTCCGGCGCACCGGCTAGCGATTGGGCCGGTCTCGTGCGCGACGTTGGATCGCCCCGATCCAGCGAACACCATGCAAGCCACGTGTCCTTTGTTGCTCCCGCAGCTGCCCTCCCGCTCCTATCCTTATCCTATCTATCCTTATCCTATCCTTTCCCATGGACTCCTAGCCGTATCTTCTGTCTTCCCTCTCCTTCAACCTCCCGCCTGCCCCCATCAAGATCTGCTCCTTCTCTTCCCTTTTTCTACAGCAGCCATAGCCGGTGGTGCTTCCTTCCTTTTTTCCATCCTGCACAACCATCATGAGCGGTGCTACTAAAGGCATCGGATGCTGCCCATTTTTCTCTCGCGGAGCTACTGCAAGGGGGTGGTCCTTGCACACGCGCCGCCGCGACAGCCCAAACACCGCTACTGCATGCGGCGACGAGCGTGCTGCAACCAGCGCTCGTTGCCATGGCTGCCCGCAGCTGGTCGCGCTCTTGTCCATGACCATCGCAACAAGATTTTTGCTACCACCATGTTGTTTTTTGCTGGAACCGACCCATGTTTTTGCTACCACCCACTCACCTCAAATCTGCTACCATGGTGATTTTTTGCTGAAACCAGCGAACCATTTTGCTACAACCGTTTTGGGTTTCGTTACTACTGGTGTTTTGTGAATTTTTGCTACATCCATCTCCATGACATAGCATGTTTTTTCTAGTCAATTTTGCTACAACCATGCTTTGATTTTGCTGGAAACGAAGACAATTTTTGCTACAATCACATTTTGATTTTGCTGGAACCGAAGATAATTTTTGTTACATCCACCAAACGGCGATGGCTTTCATTTTGCTGCAACCGTCTTGGATTTTTGCTACTATAGGAGTTGCCACTTTGCTACTACCAGAGTCTTGCTCGAAGCATCAAGAGTTTTTGCTACCACTCCCTTTTATTTTTGTTTTGATTTTGCTGGGACCAGCCTAAAAATTGCTCCAACCGTCGTTTGATTTTGCTGGAACTGGCATTTTTTGCTTCGCCGGTGGCGGTGAAGGCGGGTGGCGTTTTGCTTCGCCAGCGGCGGCTAGGCTGCGAGCGCCGGCGGCGAGCAGAAGCAACGAGGGTCCACAGGAGAGCAGGGGGGCTAGCGTGCGGGATCCCGCGAGCTGCGGCGGCGCTCGCTTTTTCCCCCCTTTTTTCCCTGTGCGGAGGATGACGAAAGGGGATGCGGGACAGATCAGACGGTCCCGCGCGTCCAGATCGAGCGGCTCGGGTTGGACCGGCCGAAACTCGCGCCGGTGCACCGGCGCAGAGTACTGCCCTTGATGGAAAGTATAGGAGAACTCACAGAGTGACTCACTCATCGGTCACTCCCGCAGGTGGCCAGGAGCGAACCCTAGCCGCCGCCAGAGCCACACCTAGTCATCCCCAACCCCCTCGCTGCCGCCGGTAGGAGCTGCAGGGCAAAGTCCATGCGGCTCGGTGCCGCCGGGGTCCTTCCCTCCTCCCGCTCAGGGTGGTGCGGTGCGAGCCGCTCTGGAGGGAGCTCGGGCGCACTGGTGCTTGGACAGAGCTCGGAAGTACACATGCAACAAAATGAATATCTTCCTTGAAGGAGCGACATAGCATTTGACAATCCTACCTAATTATAATGGTACTAGCATAGCCCACGCGGCGGCACGCCGCGCCCATTGATACATCATATCTATATAGGGTGTGATGTTTATTTATAGTAAGTACTCTTAGGATCGTGCTGATTGGTTCACACAAAATAAGATGAGATGGAAATAGATGTTGATACATGCATAAATTACCAATGTAGGATGATATGATGAAAGCAAGTACATTTATTGCCATCATGCACGATACATGCTATACTAAACAGGAGAACACACACTGATACCTATCTGATAAAATCTACCTATTGGAACTGCGCACAGTCTGGATTACAGAACAAACATTACGCGATGACACTACTGTAGCGAGATAGAAGAAGTATATAGACGATTACTTGCTAGATCAGATCATCTAGTGTAGCCTCCAGCAAGATTAGTGCCTGTCATAAAGTGATAGAGTGCTTACGTAACCAAATGTGTCTCCCATGAGCAGGGAAATGCCTAACCTAGCCAACTTATGAGCCTCATAGTTAACCCAAAAATATTTGGAGTGCATGTTCAAGGGGCAGTGAAGTTGCTCGCACATAATCAATGATATGTAATTTTAGAAAGAAAAAAACTTCCCGCGGTCAATATCGATCCAGGCCAATACCATCCATGTATAACTGGATTGAATTCCATTGGGAGTCATATCCATGGAATGCTGATTTGTATAATAAACATACATTACTTCATCATTGGCAACTGATAAAAATGCCCCACTATGGTATATCTATCCTTAATATACACTTAATCTCTCAAACTGATAACTTTTGGTTTTTTAAATTTAGCTTCATCTCTGTATGGTATATTTTTGGTTTTTAAAATGTTGGTTTTTTAATGCCCCACTATGGTATACCTTCATCTCTCTAACTGATATTTTTTTTTGGTTTTCTAAATTTTGTTTTCGAAAATAAGTACAATGCAATAATATAATGCTACACAATGCTTCTTAGGTGGATACATGAGTTTATATGTCATCATTACTGAAAGAACAAAAATGAATGGAAACATGATACCACACCTCATTGCATAGAAGTCAAATTGGCAAAGCAAAGTTAATATTACTTCAGCAATTTTATTTGGCAAATTTAGTAAATGTCTGCTCAAGCACTATTTATCCCATCCACAAGAATCTGCCCCAACCCATGTGATCCTAACGGAAGATAACAATGCGGAAAATTCCCAAGGTAATAAACTCGAAATTAGCAGCAATACATACAAACACTAGTAGAAAAAGGGTCAAACGTGAAGTACATTAGTGCCGGTTTGTAAAAAAACCGGCACTAATGTGATCAATAGTGCCGGTTCGAATGGCTATGCATTAGTGCCGGTTCGTAATGAACCTTTAGTACCGGTTCGTGCCACGAACCGGTACTAAAGGGGTGGTGGCAGGCTGGCGTCAGGCCAGGGCCCCACGAGCCCCTTTAGTGACGGTTTGTGACACAAACCGGTAGTAAAGGTCTAACCTTTAGTACCGGTTTGCGTCACCAACCGGCACTACAGAGTCTAAACCTATAGTCCCGGTTGAAGACACAAACCGGCACTATAGGGCAATTTTCAAACTTAAATTTGGACATGTTTTGCAAAAAGTGTAGGGAAAATGTAAAACGGCTATAACTTTTGCATACGATGTCGGAAAAAAACGTATAATATATCAAAAAATTCAGCACGAAAATCCGCATCCGATGGAGACAGCCTAAGGCCTGTTTGAAATTTTTTAGAATCCTCAAATTCCAAAAGGAAAAAAAGATATGGTCAAATTTCAGTTTTTCTAAAAAAATTGGTTAAATCTGGTCAAACTACTTATTCAAGAAGTATTAATGTTACTACATAATTATTCAAGAATATTAGTGTTACTAAATAATTATTTCAATTTTTTGAATTTTGGTCAAATATGGTCAAACTATGGTCAAACTGTGGTCAAACTATGGTCAAACTTATTCAAGAAATATTAGCGTTACTAAATAATTACTGTTTTTTTAGAATAATAGTTTCAAACTCAAACGGTGAAATGTGTGACTTCATGCTCAAGCTAAACTCCTGAGGGTTAATAGGATTAACATCTTACTATTGTCAGGAAAACAACAAGTGCAGACTTGGAAACGAAGGAGAATAGAACCTGAAAGTTAAGCGTGCTTGGGCTGGAGTAGTGAGAGGGATGGTGACCGGTCGGGAAGTTAGATGATTTGGAATGAGTGATCCACACTTGAGCAGTTAAGAGAGGTGGTGATTAGAGACTAAATTATCAAATAATTCAGAAAAATTAAAAATCGAAAAAAAATCAATTTTTTTTCCAAAATTTTCAAAAAAAAATTAAAAAAAAAACCTTTAGTACCGGTTGGTAACACCAACCGGAAATAAAGGTCCCCCATACCAGGGCGTGAGCTCACGCCACGTGGTGGCACTTTAGCGCCGGTTTGTGCCGAACCGGTACTAAAGGGGGAGTGGGCTTTAGTGCCCACACTTTAGTGCCGGTTCCATAATCGGCACTAAAGGCCCTTACAAACCGGTTTTAAAGGTCCGTTTTCTACTAGTGAAACATGCACTCAAGAAGAAGCTAGCTCTATTAATACTTCCCTCATGGATCTTCACATATCACTACAACCGCATGCAAACACGTGCAAATGAAATGCGTGACATCCATCCAAACAGGAGACTAACCAGTCGGACATAGTCAAATCAGATTTGGAATCCATGCAACGCACATTTCATCCGATATCCGAACCAAATTCGCAAACGCTACCCTGAAGTGTACACGCCCAGGTCCCTCAATAGTTATCATGTCATGGCCAAAAGGAAGACTTCTAGAACCACACGACGATCAAGCAGAACATGACAGACCTGACCCACAGCATGATCGGTTCCGGATGCATGTAGTGGTTGGCTACGTTCGACTTGATAACGTCTATGCAAGTATGCATGAGAATATGAAGGTGATGTGACTACGTGCGTGAGAATTTGTTTTCAAAATAACATGATTAGTAGAGGATATTTACGGCCCTGCTCCTGAAATTTCAGACGGAATTCGCGTTGAGCGCATTCTCAGTTTCAAGCTCTCACTCGTCATCAGTCAGTACCGCGCGTCATTTGATCGGCTCTGCTGCTAGTTGTTGTTCTTGCTGCCGTCATGCTCCTCGCCGGACTGGTTGCCATGGTAGTTGTAGTTTCCGCCGTCGCGCGCGCCGGTGTACTGGCCGCGCTGGTAGTTATTGATGTTGCAACTGCCGTCACGTGCCTGGCCGGACCGCGGCTGCTGCTGGTTCTGCGTGTCATCGATGTCAGCGGGCGCTGCAGGCTCTTGACCTACGCCCAGGCCTCTAATTGAAAGACCTTGTTCCACCAGCGGTTGACATTCTTGCGGCGCTGGAACATGCGGCTGGAGCACCGGCGGGAGGCGAGTCGGTCGGCGTTGGGCTGGGACGCATTCACCGCCAATGTCGTTCCCATTGCCATAGCCACCGCAAGAGGGCCGCGAGTGAACCAGCCTAAAGCCTCTGCCATCACACAGAGGGCTGGTGAGGATTGAGGAGCCGGCAGCTGATGTAGACAGCCACGCGGAAGTAGTCGCCAAGCTAACGCATGCGCGACGCGCTCGGAGGGGAAGGTCATAGCGAAGGGAGCTCCTCGACCACGCAGGCCACGGCGGCGAGCCACCCGAAGTACCTGTTCAGCACCCTCGCCAAAATCGTTGCCATCCCACGCTCGCGCGCGCGCATCGCCCTCCCGCCGTCGGCTTCGTCCCACAAATCACCGTCATCCTGCATGTCGAGGTCGTGTTGGAGATATGGCCTAGAGAAAATCATGTATGATAATATTTCCTATGTGTTTATGAATAAACATAGCCCTTGGACATTATCAATGATGTGTATCAGCAAATACGTGACTAGTTTGTGGGACTATGCATTGTATGATGACTGTCCTAAAAGGTCCCTAGTCGAAAGGGTTGTGTGGACGTGCAGCCGACTAGACTAGCATATGGCACGGTCGATGGTTTGACCTCACTAGACATGGAGCATTGGATGCTAACCGGGTAATATGGACTCGGAAGGATCTGGTCGGATTCGACGTAGTCGAATCCGAGTTGAGATTTGGTCTAAGTCGGATAGACCCAACTATGAGACGCAGAGATATGTCATCTGTGAGCCTCTAGTACAACATACGTTCTATGTCCTAAGACCTGACCTAGCGCATGTACTCGATATGGTGACAAACCTGTTTTGGGCCAACCAAACGCTACTCCGTGATTGTGTAGTTACAAAGGTAGGTTTTAGACTTGTCCAGACCCATACTGCAAGACATGGTCGAGCAAGATGGGATTTGCCCCTCCGATCAGGAGAGATATACTCTGGGCCCCTCATGTGATCCAACCATGATAAGCATGGCCATGCGACAAGGATTATGAGATAATTCGGTTTATGATCGGTATCACTGAAACGAGAAAGAGGACGGGCTAGCACAAGGATGACAGACGCGCCCATAGCCCGACAACATATATCGTGTGGCAAAAGGAATGGAAGGGTGATGTACAGGTTCACCTAACCAGCTTCATTGTCTGCTTGGTGGTCGGCACGCCTTGCTAGAGGCCGCTACCAACCAAGACGGTCAGAGGTGATCCGACCTGCGATCAAGTCGACTTGAACTTAAGGGGTCGCGCGCTTAAGGGAAGGATCGGCTTGTGAGGCCGGATCGGACTCTACGAGTCAGATGTGATCCTGCTCGGACTCGGATCCAGGCCGAACAAATTTTGGGCTTTAGGGTTCATGCGAGGCCCAAGTGTTGAGCCCATGATGGACGCGCATATAAAGTGGAGGTGCGGCACACTCATGGGGTTGATCGCTTCGGCGCTGTCACTAGGGTTTGCATGTGTTGCGAATAGCCACCTCCACTAGCTGCCGACTGTGTGATCAGACCTAGCAGTCTGCCGCACTGTGTTCCTCCTGCACACGCGGATACCGTTAGAGGCAGTGCACCTGCGGCGCTTTGGCGAACTTGTACGTGGAATCGGACTACCGACTGTTCGAGGGAGATCGGACAAGGAGGAGACGATCCACGTTGACGCGCTATCCCAACTCTTCTTCCGCTGCACAGCACTGCGTGTCTAGTGGTAACAATCTGTGATCCATCTCCATAGCACGTTTCTGTTGTTCTGCACGTAGGAAAATTTTAATTTACAGTCGACGCACCCTATCGTAAAACCCAACAAGTTGCACGCGTCGCCCACTTCTGCGTCGGATGCACACCAGCAAGCAAGTTAGTTTCCACCTCCGTGAACGTTCACGCCTGAGAGGGCCTGCAGGTCCTCATGGTGGCAACACTGGATGTCGCCTCGCATGTATCTCGGTGATGAACCGACCGAGGAGGCTAGGACGAAAGGAGGACGGCGTCCACGGCAAGTTGTCAGCACAATCATTTCCCACGAGATACGCTCCTTGGTAGACTGACTCGCGCGCCAGGGCACATGTGCATGCGTCTTCGGTCCAGTGCTCAAGGGGTGGAGGCACTGGCGGAGCTTCTGCAAGGCCAAGTGGGCCGTGGCCCGCCCAGGTCTGGAGCAATTATATATATATATATGCTTCATACCCAGCCGGCCAGCCTAGCCCACAACCAGTACGCAGGTGCAGCCCACAGCCGATACACACATAAGCCTCTGCCTCGCAGACACGCACAGCCGCACGTCCAAAAAAAAGCACACAACGGAGCTGCCGCTAACCGCCGTCTCATAGCGCAGCCGCGGGCTGCCGCGGGCCTGCCTCCGGCCGGCGCCGCCCACGGGCACGGCGCACATCAGTTCCTATCTCCACTTCATCCAACGCTCCACCGGCCACAACCACTCCTTAGCCGACCCACGAGCGGACGTGCACACGCAGCCGCGAGCAGGTTAGCCGGCGACGGTGGAGGCGCGAGGGCGAGGCAGTGAACTGCCAACTGGGAAAATCCTTCTCTGAATCCTTACAAGCTGCGAAGGTAAATCGATTCAAATCATCCCAATTTTATTCCCCTGAACAGAACCTAGGTCATCGTTCATTCCCCTGAACAGAACCTAGATCCCCAAAATTCCCAATTGGCTGAATATTTCACTGAAGATCATACTGGTTTAGTGTCAAGTGTCCACAGAACACAGTGGATGGTTTCTAATTTAGTAGGCAAGTTTCGTTTCCAGAATTGAGCAATTGGGCTTGCTGTAGCATAAATAATTCATTCCATTGTGTTTACAGGTTACAAGTTGGGGTCTAGGCAGCCATGGGCAAGGCCAGTCAGCAAAAAATTGATTTGGTTTTCAAAACAAAAAGAGATGATGACATGATTGGATTTGAGGAAGATCCTTCACCAATGGCAGATCAACCTTTGCCAATGCTTGAAATTGAACAGCCACACCCAGAGAGCCAAGATGAAGGTCTTCATGCAAACGAACCTATAACATTCCGAGGTGTCGAGTTCTTGCAGCGAGACCCAGGATTACGCCCGCAAATTTGGCAATATCCACCCGAACAAAGAGATAGTGTGCGGAGAGCATATTTTCTGTTAGGTTCTATGCAACCTGAGCTACAGATCTATAAACCTTCTGGTGAAAAAGGGCATCCAAAGAAGTGGTTTCTATTTCTCAAGTCTTCCAAAAACTGCTCTATCATCATAAACACCGTTGACTCATCTTCAAAGCGACATGATCAGCTCCATCAAGCCCAACTAGTTGAACTTGAAAATGCAATTGCTAATGCCAATATTGAGACAGGACAAGGGGCAAATCAGATTCATACCCTTAAGCGACCAGGGGACAAGGTGGGGTTCTCATTTTGGTTCAGTTTACAGCCTTATGAAGATGTTTGGTGCTGTTTTTTCTGTCATCCAAGATATAGCAGCTGATAGATCAATTGGCTCATTGCGTGCAGATGCCGACACTTGTTTCGGCTACTTGTCCTCCTTCGAGTTCATATTTAACTTATGTTTGATGAAGGAGATATTTGAGATAACCGAATTGCTTGGCCAAGCTTTACAGAAGAAGTCACAAGATATTGTGAATGCTGTTCATTTAGTCTCCTCAACTAAAGAGTGTCTCCAACAACTAAGATCAGATGATGGCTACCAAGAATTTATTGTCACAGTTGTTGAGTTCTGTACAAACCACTCCATTGTCATTCCTGACTTTGAGGAAGCTTACATCATGCGTGGTGGCCGTACCCACCATCAACCCAATCAGCTGACCAAGGAGCATTACTTTCGAGTCGAAATATTCTATGCAACACTGGACACTCAACTATTTGAACTAAATCATAGGTTCAATGAGAAGGTAATGGATCTTCTAACCACTAGTGCCACCTTGATTCCTAGAAACAAATTTAGAGGATTTAAAGCTAGTGATATATGTGACATGGTGAAAAAGTACTACCCAGCAGACTTCCCCCAACAAGATATCTATGGATTACAACTACAACTAAAACATTTTGTTTTGGATGCTTCCAAGGATGAATATATGAGAAATATATCAAACTTGATTGATCTTCGTCGATACCTTGTGGAGTCAGGAAGACATGTTGTCTTCAATTTGATTGAAAGATTACTCCGCTTGCTCATTACCCTTCCAGTTTCTACGGCGAGTGCTGAGCATGCATTTTCCAGTATGAGGATCATTAAAACAAGGTTGCGCAATACAATGGAGGATGACTTTCTTGCCAATAACTTGTTAGTTAACATAGAGGGTGAACTTCTGGAGAAGTACAGCTATGAAGATATCATTGAAGATTTCAAATGCGTGAAGGAACGGAATGCTGATTTGTAGTATGTAACTCCACACAACTTTGCCTGATGGTCAAATGGTATGGCTTATTTTGGTTTGGAGTAGTATATATGGTCAAATGTTATGGCTTATTTTGGTCTCGGTAGTATATATGTATATATATGCATCTGCTCATCTTGTATTCAATGTGAACAGAAGGTGTAGTGACTATATCTATTGAAATAGTATATATGCTTTAGAATTTGAAGAATATTGTGCTCTTCGGCCCGCCCAATTTTTTTTTTCAAGCTCCGCCACTGGGTGGAGGTCGTAGCTTTCACGACCATGAAGCCAGCCACCACTGTGGCGCGCACTCGCGGTCCACCCGCCGTCGAATCCTAGGGCCACATCGGTGATACAGGTCCCCGTGGTCTCGTACATCGCCTCTTCTACGTGTGTCGAGAGGCGAGCAAGTCGGCGACGGACAGGCGGTGGCAAGGTTGGGTGTAGAGTGCTGGAACATGTGAGATGGAAGCAATGTGGGTCGTATAAGGGAAGGGGAGCCTTTTTATAGGGTAAACATTTTGGCGTGGTGCACCGGCCGAACTTTCGACCGGTTCGCACGCCACGCTGGCAAATGCGCACCGCGCAGTGGCCCCGTGCACCCCGCCTCCTTCCCTATGCGCCTCCATCCCCTACCTCCAGCCTATGTGCGTGCATCCCTCCCCCCCGGGGTATGACTGGGCCACCACGAACTCCATCACCAGCAGCTAGGTGCTACCTCGCAGGCCGCCATGGCTGCCTGCTGCCATGGCCAGATCCATCCCCTACCTACAACCTTCACGCACGCGCATTCCCCTCCTCCCGGGCAGCGAATGGGCCCCAGCAAGCTCCATCGCCGGCGGCCAGGCGCTCCCTCGCCGCCCGCCATGGCTGCCTACCCGCCATGCCCGGATCCACCCGCGTATAGAAGTGTTGCAACCATCAACTAGAAAAGTTTCAACAGCCATTGAAAAAGATTCAATCATAGACATAGAAAGCTTCATTATCACTGCAAAACAAGGGGAAGCTGCAATCGTAATTGAATTTTGCTACTACAGGCGAAGCTTTTTGCTACATCCATCAGGCGGAGCTGGGACCTCACGACGACGACAACGACGTTTTGCTGCAACTAAGGATGGCAATTTTATCTATGGACAAGGATATCCATGGATATCCGACCCGAATTGAGAGGGTTTGGATATGCTTTTCTGTCCATGGGCAGCGCCCAAACCCGACCCGATTGCTCGTGGGTAGGGCATGGATATAATATTGTACCCATGGATATATCCAAACCCGACCCGATAGTATGACTTAATGGGCAAAAATCGGCTATCCCTACCCCACAGTTACATGTCCCAATGCAATTTTACACTTTGTTGTCCAAAACATGGAAAAGAAATTACACAATCCCTGTCATAACTTTTATTAGTTGACATTCAATACCCTCCGTGACATACCGCAACGCCCTTCCCTTATTTTTATCTCCTTGTTAACTGACTCGTCATTCTCATCTGTTAGAAAAATACTAAATGCTCTTATGTTGTTAGTGGAGGTTGATTTACCATAAGTGAAGCCTAGCATGTCACGAAGTGAAGAATGGAAGAGCTTATGTTAACATTGTGTTATGTCTTATTTATATGTCTAGAGAGGACCCAATGGATATCCAGTGGGTATTGATATCCATCAGGTTTGGACATGGAAACCATTTTTCACCCGCGGATTTTTTCATGGGTGGGCAAAGACTGTCTTGATAGATATGGATATGGATTTGATATTGTTCAACCCGATCCAAATCCGACCCATTGCCATCCTTAGCTGCAACCGTAGTAGGATTTTTCTACTATGTTGGGGTTTTTTTCTACATCCATGTATGGCGGAGCTGCGACCTCATGAAGGCGGCGACAACGTTTTTGCTGCATCCGTAGTTTAATTTTGCTACTACCGGTGAAGTTTTTCGCGACATCCATTCAAATGGCGTTGATTGACTGGCGGCTGTCGTCGACGTAATTTGCTACCGCGAGCATCAATGGTAAGGGGCGGCGGCGGAGCTACATCCGTCACCGTCAAGAGGTTCAACAGCAGGTGGAGTTGTTGCATGGGTCAAGGCGACAACGAGGCCAGGAGGGTGGGGACCGGTGACGAGAATGGCCGGTGGGGGCGGGGTCCAACGCGACGACCATTAAGACCGGCGAGGGTGGGGACTGACGATGGGGATGACCACCGAAGGGGACAGGAGGCACATCGCCGCGCTCCCCGAGCGGGACATGCGGATCCAGCCCGACTGCCTGAGGAAGAAGAAGACAGGGGTGATCAGTTTTTTTTTGTCTGGATCCAACGGCCGCGCGGATGACATCCAACGGCCTGCGCTCGACCGGCTGAAACTTTCGGCCGGTGCACCGCGCTTTGTAACATCCCCAAAATTGGGTTATCAATTTTTGTGCTGTTATTCCTTCCCGACACTTATTTTCAAAATCTTTCTCCTGAGTTTTGCTGATGACTCTGAGATTTCTTGTCATTTACAACCTTTGAAAACTTGCTCAAGTCCTTTTTCAGTGGGCAAGACATCAGTTGCATCATCTTAAACCCTCTCAAACCCTAATTCCAAATTTTTGGGGATTTGAATATGCCCTTTGTGATTTCAAAGGGGCTATCATTTTCCTTGATCTGTTGATCATCCCATCTGTTCCCAGAGACCCTCCTATCCTTTTCAATGTTGGATATGCAAAAATATTGCCAAGTCTCATGCAATATTTTGGAATTATGATTTATTCCTTTTCTTCCTTTACGAGGAATAAAATCTAAAGGCATATCTAGCCATCTCCTAAATTCATGTGAATTGGTGGAGTTGATAATTATGCCTAATCCAAGCTCTGGCAATTATATTGGCCATAAATAAGTAAGGAAAATTTCCTTTTCCTATTTAATACCAATACTGCAATTCTGCCATTTTCTGAAGGAACTACTATTTTTATAGCAGATAAAATTCTCACATAAAATGTGGAGCTTGTCCCTGCTATATAATCACTAGTTCCATCATCATCTCATGTTCCACAAGTCAAAAATTGGGCACATGATCCAATGCAAGTTTCTGCCCTCTCTAAAATTTTGTAAAGGAAGTGTCTTAACCCTAATTCCTTTTGAGCTGAAATTTGTCAGGGTGATTAATATTAATAAATAACCCATGGATACCAAAGATGAGCTTAATCCAATCATCCTAGCTCCCTTTGCAATTTTTCAAAGTTTCTGACTAGATTGTCACTTTGTGAAAGAAGTACCTTCATAGAGTTTCCAAATGGGATGAAACTTTTCCATCTTCTCAAGTATCCTAAATCATTATGCTTCACCCAAATTTAGCTCATTTCACTGATCTATGTGAGCACAGGAGAAATTCTTGTTTTCTGTCCAAATTTTCAGTTTGTGAAGTAAGTATATTTTATCGTGGTCCATTATGGCTGAAAATAATTCCAAGCCTTCTCCTATCCATATAACCCACCTACCCAAGAGTTTGGCTAATTTCATGTGGCCAAAAGTTTCCTATAATTTTCCCAAGTTTCTGGTCAAAAGTGATGCTTGTGAAGCAAGTACCAATTTGGCAAGTCCATTTGGTGTGATCTTTTTACAGCATCTACTTATGAATAAATCAAGAGGATTTGCCAAGTTATAGCTCAATCCAATACACCTAGTGAGTTCATCATCATCATTTGATTTCTGGACATATTTTAGCAGTTGTTAAGCAACTATGCTATATATTTGTCCTAATGCCCTCAAAACCCCCAGGACCATAGTCCTTGCTACCCTAAGACTGCCAGACATCAAATTTAGCTTTTAGCCTCTCTGGTTTTACCTCTAGGATGTTGCCAAGTTTGCAGCAGTAAACTTGTGGAGCTTGGTTTACTCAGCACAATTTGTCATTGCCCGTTTCTTTACCGTGGTAACACTCCGCACTGGAAGAACTACGCGTTAGACATGAGATGGCATCAGTAAAACCTCCAGAGCGTGCCATGTCCATGGTGATCACGAGGGCAGCCAGCCAAAAGGGTGGTATAGCCACTGTTCCCATTGGCATCGCTGCTCCAACCATCCCTCATCTCGCCATTAATGTCCTACAGTTCCCCCTCGCCGTCCTCTTCCCCCTGGACCTCTGTACCCCTCCGTTTTCTTCTCCGATGAGCCATGCCAAGGGTCGAGCAGTGCGCGCCCGTGAGCTCGTCTTCTTCCTCGCTTCTGTCTTCTTCTTCCTCTCATTCGCGAGCACCCCTCGTCTCAGTGAGCCTCTGCTGCTTGTCTTGATCCCCCTCGTCACCTTCCCGTCCCTCCCCGTGAGCCCTGCGCACATCAGAGCCCTGGCCGGACTCGTTCGGCGGCGACTGGCTCGGCATCTCCTCACCCGCCTATTTAAAAGCCTTCCCCCGAGACTCCTAGCACTCCAGCAGCTCCCCTTCCTCCCAGCGACCTCCCTAGCCAGTCAACTGAGCTCCAGGAGCTCCCCATCCTCTTCCCATCGCCATGGCCGCCACCTCGGGCCCTGCTTGATTCCGGCGCTGCCTCGCTCCCCTCGCCGTTCCTCCTCCACCAGTGCATCCCCTGAGGTCCGGCGAGCCTCCCCATAGCCTCAACCCATCCTTTTCCCCGCCCGAACCGCTGCCTCGCCGGCGACTGAAGCCCTTATCCGCCGTCTGCCATACTCGAGGTCGCCATCGCTCCCCTCGTTCTTGGAGTCCATGGAGTGGGGGAATGGATGCGCCACTCCCCGAGGAGCACGCCGGTGGCTGGAGCCTCGCCGGAGGTGGCCCGTGTCGCCGGGGCTCGTCGCCGGAGCGCGGCCGTCCTCTGCCCGGTGGGCGCGCATCGAGGAGAAGAAGGGAGTGGCCAGGATAGTTGACCTGGCCAGCGGGCCCCGCGACCCCACCTGGCAGCGACCCTGGCGCCCGGCCCCGCCTCGGCCGCGTTGACTGGTTGTTGCCAGCGTGGATAAGTGGCGGCGCCCTGTCGCAAGCCGTTTTCCGTGACCGAAGGCGTATTCTCAGAAATATGCCTTCAGTTTTTCCTCCAGGGGCCTGTTTGCTAAAAAAAATCACCGATAGGTCCCTGAACTTCAACCCTTCGTGTCTCGACAATCGTAACTCCGTTTGAGGTAAATCCAACGCCCACCTCTTCGTATCGTCGAGCCCGTTCCGTTACCATCACTTCAACTATGGTTTGACATATTGAAAATGACCATTTTGCCCTTGCCCATAAACAGCCCCCTCCGAGAGAGAACTGTTTCTGGCAAATTTTTCCGCTGTTGTTTCTCACTTCTTCCTGGAGTATTTGTCGACCCCCAGGCAAGCCAACCTCTTATCATGATCCCCGAACTTGCATGTTGACTTTGCTTGCACCTTGTGTGTGTGTGTAGTTGCAGTGGTTTCTTATTGTTTTCGTTGCAGTCATTTCCTTATGTTTATCATGCATGCTTGTGTGTTCATGATATCTCTTGCCATGATAATTATAATATTGTTATTGATAATGCCATGTCACAACTCTAATTTATTTTCATGTCATCATTATAAAATGCTATGATGATTGTAATACACCGTGGATATGTTAGTACTTGGTATTATCATGTTCTGTGTGCTATGGTTGCTCACTTGAGAAGTTGATATTTGGTTCATGCGTTGTATGTTGCAAGCTCATTGTTGCATTCATGTTCATGATGATGGAGAAGGAAATAAAATGACTTAATAATAACAAACCTCCTCCATCATCGATGGGATCGAGTCATAGTGCCGCCAAATCAAACTTTTTCAGTGCAGCCACATTTGCCGGTATGAGACAACCTTAATGCGATCTATTGTCGTGCCTCTAGTCGGTGCCTCCAACTAGGGAAGGTTATGGGCGCGCGCTACCCTGATCAGGTAGGCGGACATAAGCCTTGTGAGCCCGTTGTTAAGTTTTTGGTACCGGGTCCCAGTGTAGATCATGGCCACGACGGTGGTCTTTGTATCTTTGGTAGACATGGGGCCACCCAAGACTAGCCCAGTGGGGAGTGAGTCGGAGTGGCCGGGAGAGTGTCATGACAGTTGATCGGTTTTGTCAGAATGCCGTTGGTCCACCCGAATGGGATGACGAGGCCATGGGTTCCGTGGTGTGGGTACAGTGCGCTACCTCTGCAGAGTGTTTATAAAGTCTATCGATAGTCGCGTCCTCGGTTATGGGCACAAGTTCGTAGTAGGTCACACTATCGGGTCTTGGTCGAAATGGAGGATAAACCTGAAATAATTAAGATGATTAATGTGGTTGTGATCGCCGTAAGGATCACGGGCCAATTATTGGTCGTGGTTGTGATCGACGTAAGGATCATGGGCCATTTATTTGTCGTGGTTGTGATCTCCGTAAGGATCACGGACCAGTTATTGGTCATGGTTGTGATCACCGTAAGGATCACGGGCCAAATATGGTCGTGGTTGTGATCGCCGTAATGATCTGGGCCAAATATTGGTCGTAGTTGTGATCACCGTAAGGATCACGGGCCAAATATTGGTCGTGGTTGTGATCGCCGTAAGGATCATGGTTTGAGGCCAAATATTGGTCGTGGTTGTGATCGCCGTAAGGATCACGAGATGTCTCTAGGTTGGTACGTTTGTGATCCAAGAGTGATAACCATTGGTAAGAGAGTCCAAGGGACTCAGTGCACAAGGTTGGTTGCATTGCATGAGTAATATGTTTGCATTTAAAGAACCATGGTAGAACATGAGATCGTTGCATATAGTTAACCTGTTATGTCTGCATTTGATATGATTGGTAGTTTATTTTCAGCATAGTTTCATGATGCCATGCTTAGTTTCTGATATGAGATAGGTTGTTGCAGACACTTGGTTCTTGCTTTGTCTTCTGCTTGTTTGGATGCTATGTATTTGGTTGTCTTGCAAGTACATTCAATGTACTGACCTGGCGTGTAATGCCAGTTTTGTAGGTCGTTCACTTGTTCCGTCGTGCTAGGCCGTAATCTTGCCAGTCCTGTGAGTTGTGGAGCCTAGCCAGAGTGATATGCTGCCAAGACTTCCGCGGCCATTTAAATAGACTTCCGCTGCCATGTAAATAGCCTTAGGGCTATGCCAGAAGATTATATTCATCACTGATGTAATCATATACACATGTATTTGATGAATATTCTTGTATCTGGAATGCTGTATCATGCACCTGTCGTGCGTCAGGTGTTATCCCGGGCTGACGTGCGAAGGCCCCCTGCTCCATGCGGATCGAGGTGCCACACGCCTATAAGCACCCTTTTTATAGGCGCATTCAGCGGCGCGCGAAGCAGCGGTTGAGCCATATATAGCATGTAGTAGGAGGTTTCCCAAAAAAGTAGACAATCTAGAGATTTCCGGATGACCCACCAACGAAGGAAAGGACATCACGACAACACACGCACGCACATGTAGATCACGGGGAGAGGAGCACGCAAGCCAAGAGCCCACACAACCAAATCAACGCGTCAGCATGAATCAGCAGAGGTACGTGGTCATCTCACGCGCCTAAATCCCCCACCGCCCATGCATGCATGCACGCAGCAGAAAATTGGATTGCACCATGCACCTGGCAAAACAAACAATCCCACCTCCCCAAAGACCCAGGAACAAAATCCCCACTTCCCATGCATCCCAAGGTCATGCAAAAAGAATGTCCAAAATCCCATGTGAATTCGCTCGGTACACCCTAAAATGGACCCGACCAGATTACACACGTTAACAAAATTTACAGTGACACCCATACATAGGTCCACACGCATCATCTATCCCGCCAGGTCCCAACGTAATGCACGTGTCGCCCATACATAGGTCCTCTAAGTTGCTTTCACCCAAGTGGTGAAACATGGTAAAGAAATCTTTCCCAGATATAGGCTTGGTTATACCAGGAGTTCACTTGCTTATCCCTCCAACAAAAGTTCATTTACTGGTCAATTTTCAAAACAAAACCAAACCGTCAATCGGGATAATAAAAAGATCATGATAAAGGGCACCCATATTAAAGACTAAAACCACTGACCTAGTTTTCTCATGGCGTGTGCATTTGTCATGAAAATTGGAGGAAGGAAAGAGGAGGGGAACAAACCTCGAACGAAGTCTTGACCACAACGCCGGCGACTAGTGGCTCTGCTACTTGTAGCCATGGTCGCCTCCTCCCCTCCTAGGTGATTGTGTCCTCCAAGGCTCACCGGTGTGTTCCTTGAGGCCCTCATCTAGATCAACGCAGGTATATGTTACCATGGTTCGCCGAGACTCTAGGGTTTCAAAGGGAGAAGATAGGGGTGTTGTGTGTGTGTGTGTGTGTGTGTGTGTGTGGACTTTTTCTTCTATCTAGCGGAGGTTGATTGTATGATGGGTGGAAGCTATGGCATTGAGATCAAAGGAGCGGTGATGCAGCAGCATCCTCCTCGTTGGTGGTCGAGTGATGGACATGAACGGATACCTGGGATTGGGGATGACCTTTGACATGCAAGCAACAGAGTCGGTGGCGCGGGCACCGATCCTCACCATCGGATTGGGTCAAAAGGGTCTCCTCCTCCACGCTGCTCCAGAGTAGGCAAGGGTAGCTGTGGGGGTCGCTCACCATCCATGGTTGAAGAAGGCCAGCCACGGGTAGTCGAGGAGGGAGGTGGAAGGGGAGTTGAGCGGTGGGGACAGAACCTCTATCGGGAGCAAAGCTGGATAAACGGGCCGACACGACACATCACAACCCGACACATCACACCCACAGGCCCACCAGGCACGATAGGCCAACGTGTTGTTTGGCCTGCTAGGCTATTTTTTTGCATTTTGGGCTGTTTAATTCAAAAAAAGATAAAATAAATAAACAAGTCGTGTCGTGTTGTGCTGGCCCACGTGCTCAACCCTGCGGTCTAAGCATGGCGCACTGGGTGACTAGCATGGCCTAATCAGCCCGTGCCGGGCCTGGCCTGTCACGTGTCGTGCCAGCGTGCTCGCGGGCCGGCATGGCAGGCACGGCCCGTTGGCCAGTTCTGATCCGGAGGAACCCTACGTGAGGGGAAATCGAGCACCAAGATATGCAAGAGAGGAGGGGGGCGGTTCGTGCGGCGTGTGGGATGGCCGTCTCCGGATAGAAAAAATCGGTAAAAACTGGTGGAAGAGGGAATTATGTAAGAAAATATCGGGGCGTTGTTCCTTTGATGGGTGGGAGGCTATGTTAGTGAGCGACTATCATACACAATGTGAAATATTCAGACACAACATAGCATAAACTCCAAATACACGTTCAACATAGTACCAAACACGACCACATGACTCGGTGAACTCGTTTTAGAGAAACAAACATAATATAAAACTATGTAATCAAACGTAAATCAACAAATACATGCAAGCAACTATTCTCCCGCTTCTTCATCTCGAACCGAGTCCTCCTGATCTCCTCGATAGTGCACAGTTCAATCACATTTGCTATTGACATCTCCCTCCGTGCCCTTTGGGGATCCTCCATGTATAATTGGGGTTGTTGGCATCATCGCAATTATCAGAGGAAATTAACATGGCAGCCTTGCCTTTCTCCTCGTCCACGACAACCAGCTCCTCAGCAATCTGAACCTCTATCTCAGTCAAGGCCTCCTTCCCACCAACCCTTCTTTCCATGGAGCCAACCCTTGCAGTTTCCTCAGCCAAGTCGGCGACAATGGAGGTCTTTGTTATGTTGTGATCCAAATTCAGATAAGGCTAACTTCTAATGGAGCGGAGAAGAGGCCCCATCGTTAGGAGGCTTGGGACGTAGAGGACCTGTGTGTGTGTGTGTGTGTGTATGTGTGTGTGTGTGTGTGTGTGTGTGTGTGTGTGTGTGTGTGTGTGTGTGTGTTTTGTAAGCTTCCACATGTGACAAGATAATCATTGTAAATACCCCGCATTTGTAATCTCTCCCGATATAGTGAAGTTTCGGTGGCTACGCTGTGGTTTTTACCCTTCTAATTGGAGGGGTTTTCCACGTTAAAATCCTTGTGCCCTCTGTGCTGAATTGATCTTCACCGTTTATATTACTCGTCGTATCTCTAACAACATTTAGACCATGACCACCACCCCTACAGCAACCTCTACATCGTGCTTCATGGGCTAAAATAAAGTCAGCCTATTCATGTTTTGATTCATCATGAATTCCATCACCACATTCCTGGTGCCAGTGTCCCATCAATTCACAATTACCATAGAAAATTGGCAATTTCTCATACATGGTAATGTACACAAACCTATTTGTTTTAACATTCATCTTTACACGAAGGCGAACAAATTCTCCTATGAGACCAGCTATCATGGAAATATCACGTCAGATGTCCTCGTGAAAGGACTTAGTCGTGGAGCCATCGCGACGGGTTAGCTTAAAGGGGTTAAACCGGACAAAGGACACAAGGGATTTTATACTAGTTCGTCCCCTTCGATGAAGGTAAAGGCCTACATCTAGTTGTGATGGGATTACTGGGGTCTCGATAGCCAGGGAGCTAAACACGCTATGCCTGGCTCCCTGAACCGCCGCCGGGTCGTCCCCTTATATACACGGGTTGACGCCCGGCCGGTTTACAGAGTCCCGAGGCCGGCTCGTACCAGCGTCCGGCTCGGTCTCTCGTTTCCATATCTTACAATACAAGTTACATCACTATGTCTGTTTACCACTATGGGCCCTATTCCGCCTTTGGGCTCCGGGCCTCTAAGCTTCATTAGTAAAGCGCCATCTTCTAGGTTTTCGTGGGCTTGAATATAGTTGAGGGTGAACCGGCCCCTCCTGGGCGGTTTACACTCAGTAGTTATATCCCCAACATTAGGCCCCAGATTGATTTGAACCTGTTCATGTCAATCTTCAGTACTTAGAAAAATCCTCCTAACATCTTCCTTCATTTCTCGTAAACCGCCATGATGTCTTCTTTTATAAACTTTGTTAAACCGCCGTGACGTCATCCGCTGGACACAGCAACGGATCATCATGACGTCATCTCTATAAAAAACGATTAAAAAGATTCCCTTCATTAATGGTATCCCGAAAATCGAGGTGACAGCTGCGCCCCTTGCCGCTTTGGACTCCTCGATTCTCGCGCTTGTCGCTTATCTTCTTGCCCCGTTATAAATAACCCGGAAGGGTCCTTACATTTTCTCCCCTTTCTTCTCGTCTTCCTCCTCGCGACCAAAAGAGCCCAAGCGCCGCCGTTGCCGTCGATCTTTGAATCTGCACCGACCAAGGCCGCTGCATCACCCATTTCGTACCAAAAACCCTGCAACACTCCTCCGCCGCTGAGTGGCCCTGGTAAGTTCTCTTTCCTGTAACCCTAGATCTCTGATGAACCACAAGTGTAGGGGATCTATCGTAGTCCTTTTGATAAGTAAGAGTGTCGAACCCAACGAGGAGCAGAAGGAAATGATAAGCGGTTTTCAGTAAGGTTTTCTCTGCAAGCACTGAAATAGTAGGTGATAGATAGTTTTGTGATAAGATAAATAGTAACGAGCAAAAGTAAATAAAGTAAATAAAGTGCAGCAAGGTGGCCCAATCCTTTATGTAGCAAAGGATAAGCGTGGACAAATTCTAATAATGAGGAAGGAGCTCCCGAGGACACATTGCGAATTATCGTCAAGCTAGTTTTCATCACGCTCATATGATTCGCGTTCGGTACTTTGATAATTTGATATGTGGGTGGACCGGCACTTGCGTATTGCCCTAACTTAGAAAAGCATCCCACTTATGATTAACCCCTATATCAAGTGTCCACAACTACAAAAAGGAGTATTAAGGTAAACCTAACCACTTCATTAAACATATGGGTCCATATCAACCCCTAACGAAGAAACACATAAACTAGGGTTTAAGCTTCTGTCACTCTAGCAACCCATCATCTACTTATTACTTCCCTATGCCTTCCTCTAGGCCCAAATAATGGTAAGTGTCATGTAGTCGACGTTCACATAACACCACTAGAGGAGAGACAACATACATCTCATCAAAATATCAAACAAATACCAAATTCACATGACTACTAATAGCAAGACTTCACCCATGTCCCCAGGAACAAACGTAACTACTCGCAAAGCATATTCATGTTCATAATCAGAGGTGTAATAATATGCATTAAGGATCTGAACATATGATCTTCCACCAAGTAAACCAATAAGTATCAACTACAAGGAGTAATCAACACTACTAGCAACCCACAAGTACCAATTTGTGGTTTTGGATACAAGAATGGATACAGGAGATGAACTAGGGTTTGAGATGAGTTGGTGCTAGTGAAGATGTTGATGGAGATTGACCCCCTCCCGATGAGAGGATCGTTGATGATGACGCTGGTGATGATTTCCCCCTCCCGGAGGGAAGTGTCCCCGGCAGAACAGCTCTGCCAGAGCCCTAGATTGATTCCGCCAGGGTTTCGCCTCATGGTGGAGTTTCGTCTCGTAAGCTTGCGCCCGAATTTTTCTAGGACAAAACCCTTCATATAGCAGAAGATGGACGCGGAGGCCCACCAGGGAGCCCAGGAGATAGGGGGCGCGCCCCTAGGGGGGGCGCCCCCTGTCTCCTGGACAGGGTGTGGGCCCCCTAGCCTATTTATTTTGCTCATAATTCCTTAATAAATCCAAAAGGTTGTTTCGTGGAGTCTCAGGTCTTTTCGAGTTGTGCAAAATAGGTTTCCAACATTTGCTCCTTTTCCAGCCAGAATTCCAGCTGCCGGCATTCCCCCTCTTCATGGTAAACCTTGTAAAATAAGAGAGAATAGCCATAAGTATTGAGATATAATGTGTAATAATAGCCCATAATGCAATAAATATTGATATAAAAGCATGATGCAAAATGGACGTATCAACTCCCCCAAGCTTAGACCTCGCTTGTCCTCAAGCAGAAGCTGAAATCGAAAAATATGTCCACATGTTTAGAGATAGAGGTGTTGATAAAAATAAAATACGGACATGAGGGCATCATGATCATTCTAATAACAGCAACATATAGGGATTTTGTCATATGATTTACTATGTTCAAGTGATAAGCAATTCAGAAAGTCAAGTATGGTTCAAAAACTTCATTGGGAACTAACAAACTATAATCTCAGTTATTGAAGCAATTGCAATTGATCGTAACATCGGAAAGAGTCACTAATAGAGATCCTCAGCAAGCTCACATACTCAACTATCTCATAGTCTCCCATAAACACTCACGCAATACTTGTGGTTATAGAGTTTCAACCGGACACTGAGAAAGATAGGGGCTTATTGTGTTGCCTTCCAATGTATTCACGTTTAGGTGATGTCAACAATAATAGCCTATGCCAACTTACATCCAATCGGATATATATATCATGATCTTTCAAACACGAAGAGCTTGCTAAAGGATAAAATGAGAAAGGGAAAGGTGAGGATCACCTTGACTCAAGTATTAAAGTAAAACATAAAGTAAAAGATAGGCCCTTCGCAAAGGGAAGCAGAGGGTTTCATGCGCTTTTAGGGTTGGATACACAAAATCTTAATGCAAAAGAACGTCACTTTATATTGCCCCTTGTATGTGGACCTTTATTATGCAATCCGTCGCTTTTATTACTTCCACAACAAGTTCGTACAAAGCTTATTTTCTCTACACTAATAAGTCATGCATATTTAGAGAGCAATTTTTATTGCTTGCACCGATGACAACTTACTTGAAGGATCTTACTCAATCCATAGGTACATAGGTGGACTCTCATGGCAAAATTGGGTTTAAATGATATTTGGAAACACAAGTAGTACCTCTACTTGGTGCAAGGAGTTCTGGCTAGCATGAGGGGGAAAGGCAAGCTCAACATGTTTTAGAAGGTCACTGACAATATACTTTAACTGAGATGTCGGAAAACATAAACCATTACATTGTCTTCCTTGTCCAACGTCAACTCTTTTAGCATGTCATACTTAATGAGTGCTTCACAATCATAAAAGATGCCCAAGATAATATACCTATATGTGAACCCATCTTTCCTTATCACTTCCTATTAATTGCAACGATGACCAAGGCTACGTTCATCAACTCTCAACAATTTTTATGCCTCATACTTTCTATGTGTGGAGTTATCACTATCCATCAATATGAACTCTTTTGTTCTTTCTACTTTCTCAAGATCATAGCAACATAGCAAAGCCCTTGACTCAACACTAATCTTTTATTATAGATAGCACACGGACTCGCTTACAAAAAGAGATCACAACGAAAAACTCAAAACTACTTGATATCAAAACTTCGAACTAATAGATCAAGATACTACTAAAAGGATTGAACTAAATAAAGCGGTAAAGATAGGAGTGTGATGGTGATACGATACCGGGGCACCTCCCCCAAGCTTGGCGATTGCCAACAGGAGTGCCCATACCCATGTAATTATTTCTTCAGAGGTGATGGAGGTGGTGATGATGACGATGGATAATCGCACATCGAGCGTAAAAGCTCCTCCAACTTGCGGATAATGCCCTTGAGCCTAGCAATATGATCCTTCAACAAAATATTCTCCTGTGTGAGATACTTGTTTTGTATGCGGGCTAACTCAATCATCTTGCAAGCTTTAATCTCTGTTGGAGTGAAAAGGTTAGGTAGAGGGTGAGGGATGTCTTGTTCCTTCGCCACCGGGGCTTGAACCTCCATAGCCTTCTTGATCCCTTCACCCTTGTTGCTCTCTTCTGGTTCCTCGCTTTTCAACTCTATCTTCAATAACCAGGCATCCTTTTCTTCGTTGTTGTAGGAGGGAGAAGTCACGATGCTCTAAATCTGCAACAGGAACAGCTCGAAACAAAAACATAGGATATTTGCGTGATACGATGGTCAAAACCTTCGGGAGTATATATAATGAATTTTTACCGACCAAAATACGTAACATACAAGAAACCGGAGTTCGGGAGGCACACGAGGTGCCCACGAGATAGGGGGGCGCGCCCTCCTCTCTCGTGGGAGCCTCGTGTCCCTTTCGGACTACTTCTTTCTTCCTAAAATCCTTAAATAATCCAAAACTGATGAAAATTGCCATTAGAGTTGTTTTGGAGTCGGTTTACTTACCGTACCACGTACCTATGCTTTTCGGAGTCTGGAACGTTCTGGAAAGTGTCTCTTGTGTATTCCTCAGGGGTTATGGTTTCAATAATATTAGTTTCAACATTGATAGGATTACCTGAAATATAATGTTTAATTCTTTGACCGTTTACCACCCTCGGATTTGTGCCTTCAAAGTTGTTGATTTTTATAGCACCAGAATGATAGACCTCCTCGATAACGTAGGGACCTTCCCATTTTGAGAGAAATTTTCCTGCAAAAAATCTTAAACGAGAGTTGAACAACACATAATCTCCTATGTTAAACTCACGCTTTTGTATCCTCTTATCATGCCAGTGTTTGACTTTTTCTTTGAAAAGCTTAGCATTCTCATATGCTTGGGCTCTCCATTCATCAGGTGAGCTAATATCAAATAACGTTTTCTCACCGGCAAGTTTGAAGTCATAATTAAGCTCTTTAATAGCCCAATATGCTTTATGTTCAAGTTCAAGAGGTAAATGACATGCTTTTCCATAAACCATCTTATATGGAGACATACCCATAGGATTTTTGTATGCAGTTCTATAGGCCCATAATGCATCATCAAGTTTCTTGGACCAATTCTTTCTAGATCTATTCACAGTCTTTTACAAAATTAATTTGAGCTCTCTATTGCTCAACTCTACTTGACCACTAGACTGCGGGTGATAAGGAGATGCAATTCTATGATTGACATCATACTTAGCAAGCATCTTACGGAAAGCACCATGAATAAAGTGTGAACCACCATCAGTCATAAGATATCTAGGGACTCCAAACCTCGGAAAGATAACTTCTTTAAGCATTTTAATAGAAGTGTTATGATCAACACTACTAGTTGGAATAGCTTCTACCCACTTAGTAACATAATCAACAGCAACTAAAATATGTGTATAACCATTGGAGGCAGGAAAAGGTCCCATATAACCAAAGCACCAAACATCAAACGGTTCAATAACAAGAGAATAATTCATAGGCATTTCTTGACGTCTACTGATATTACCTATTCTTTGACATTCATCACGTGATACGACAAACTTACGAGCATCTTTGAAAAGAGTAGGCCAATAAAAAACCAGATTGTAGTACCTTGTGTGCAGTTCTATCTCCAGCGTGGTGTCCTCCATAGGATTCAGAGTGACACTTGCGTAGGATTTGTTCCTGTTCATGCTCAG
Organism: Triticum dicoccoides; assembly: GCF_002162155.2. Classification (NCBI taxonomy): domain Eukaryota; kingdom Viridiplantae; phylum Streptophyta; class Magnoliopsida; order Poales; family Poaceae; genus Triticum; species Triticum dicoccoides. The sequence continues at coordinate 711,299,955 of NC_041386.1, read as the reverse complement.
GCACACAACATCTAATAATGCCATCTACTCTTTTATAAAGGTGTGGATCATCCCAGAAGTACTGTCTTAAATCATAAAAGAACTTTTTCTTTTGCTGGTATGTGAAACTAGGTGGTATGTATTTAGCAACAATGTAATTAGCATAGTCAGCATACCAAGGAGCAGTACGAGAAGCATTGACCACCGCTAGTTGTTCATCAGGAAAACTATCATTAATAGGCAGTGGGTCATCAAGAACATTCTCTAGCCTAGACAAGTTGTCTGCAACGGGGTTCTCAGCTCCCTTTCTATCAATAATATGCAAGTCAATTTCTTGGAGCAAGAGAAACCATCTAATGAGTCTAGGCTTAGCATCTTTCTTTTCCATAAGATATTTAATAGCAGCATGATCACTATGAATAGTAACTTTGGAATCAACAATATAAGGTCTAAACTTATCACATGCAAACACAACTGCTAAGAATTCTTTTTCAGTGGTAGCATAATTTCTCTCGGCAGTATCAAGAGTCTTACTAGCATAATGGATAACATTCCATTTCTTATTGACTCTTTTCCCTAGAACAACACCTACAGCATAATCACTAGCATCAAACATAATTTCAAAAGGTAAATTCCAATCAGGTGGCTGAACAATAGGTGATATGATCAAAGCTTTCTTAAGTGTTTCAAATGCTTCTACACAATCATCATCAAAGAGAAAAGGAATATCTTTTTGCAATAAATTAGTCAGAGGCCTAGAGATTTTAGAAAAGTCCTTAATGAACCTCCTATAAAAACCGGCATGAGCAAGGAAACTTCTTAAACCTTTTATGTCCTTGGGACATGGCAAATTTTCAATAGCATCAACTTTGGCTTTATCAACTTCAATACCCCTCTCGGAGATCTTGTGCCCCAAGACAATGCCTTCATTAACCATAAAGTGACACTTTTCCCAATTCAGGACGAGACTAGTGTCTTCGCATCTCTGCAAAACTCGATCAAGGTTGCTCAAACAATCATCAAAAGAGGATCCATAGACGGAGAAGTCATCCATGAATACCTCACAAATCTTTTCACAAAAATCAGAAAATATAGCCATCATGCATCTTTGAAAGGTAGCAAGTGCATTACATAAACCAAAAGGCATGCGTCTATAAGCAAAAATACCAAAAGGGCAAGTAAAAGTAGTTTTAGATTGATCCCCCACTGATACAAGTATTTGAGAGAAGCCAGAATAACCATCCAGAAAGCAAAAATGTGTGTGTTTGGATAACCTTTCTAGCATTTGATCAATAAAAGGTAAAGGGTAATGATCTTTCTTAGTAGCTTTATTTAACTTGCGGAAATCAATTACCATCCTATAGACTGTAATGATTCTTTGCGGGATCAATTCATCTTTATCATTAGGGACAATGGTAATACCTCGCTTTTTAGGGACACAATGGACAGGGCTTACCCATTCACTATCAGCAACGGGATAAATAATACCTGCCTCAAGGAGTTTTAGTATCTCCTTTCTCACCACTTCCTTCATTTTGGGATTTAATCGTCTTTGAGGATCTCTAACAAGTTTGACATCTTTCTCCACTGAAATCTTATGTTGACATAATGTGGGACTAATGCCCTTGAGATCATCCAGGGTATATCCAATAGCAGCTCGGTGCTTCTTCAGAGTTTTCAATAATCTTTCTTCTTCTTTCTCTGAAAGGTTAGCACTAATAATAACAGGATATATTTATTTTTCATCAAGATAAGCATACTTAAGATTATCAGGTAATGGTTTGAGTTCAAACACGGGATCACCCTTGGGTGGAGGGGGATCCCCAAGAATTTCAATGGGAAGATTATGTTTTAGCATAGGTTCTTGTTTAAGGAACACCTCATCTATTTCTTCCCTTTCCTTCATAAACATATCGTTTTCATGGTCTAGCAAATATTGTTCTAACGGATCAGTTGGAGGAACAGCAATGGAAGTAAGACCAATAATCTCATCCTTACTAGATGGTTCCTTTTCACGATGTTGTCTACTAAACTTAGCGAAATTAAACTCATGAGACATACCATCTAAGCCAACAGTGACAATATTCTTTTCACAATCAATTTTAGCACTAGCAGTGTTCAAGAAGGGTCTACCAAAAATAATGGGACAAAAATCATCTTGTGGGGAACCGAGAACAAGAAAATCAGCAGGGTATTTAATCTTCCCACACAAGACTTCAACATCTATAACAATCCCAATAGGTTTAATGGTGTCCCTATTAGCAAGTTTAATAGTAACATCAATATCTTCTAATTCAACTGGTGCAATATTGTGCATAATTTCTTTATAAAGATCATAAGGTATCGCATTAGCACTAGCACCCATATCACATAAGCCATGATAACAATGATCTCCAATTTTAACAGAAATAACAGGCGTGCCTACAACAGGTCTATGTGTCTTAGTATCGGGTCTAGCAATATTAGCAGTTTCTCCCAAGAAAGAGATAACATGCCCATCTAAGTCCTCATCCAAGAGATCTTTAATCATAGCAATACCAGGTTCAACATTAATTTGCTCAGGAGGTGTATAGGTCCTAGTATTACTCTTACGAACAACAGTCGAAGCTTTAACATGATCTTTTATCCTAACAGGAAAAGGAGGTTTTTCAACATAAGCAATAGGAATAATAGGGTCACTATATGTAATAGTCTTCTCTTTGACTGTAATAGGTGCAACTACTTTCACTTCAACAGGAGGATTATATTTAAACCACTTCTCTTTAGGGAGATCAACGTGAGCAGCAAAATTTTCACAAAAAGTAACTACTATCTCAGAGTCAAGTCCATACTTAGAGCTAAATACACGGAAAGCATCGGTATCCATAAAAGATTTAACACAATCAAACTTAGGTGTCATACCTGACTCCTTACCATCGTCGGAACCCCAATCTTCAGCATTGCATTTAATTCTTTCCAATAAGTCCCATTTGAAATCAATAGTCTTTAGCATATAGGAACCAGCACAGGAGGTATCGAGCAAGTTGCGATTATCAAGAGAAAGCCGAGCATAAAAATTCTGAATAATTATTTCCCGAGAGAGCTCATGATTGGGGCATGAATATAACATTGACTTAAGCCTCCCCCAAGCTTGAGAGATGCTTTCTCCTTCGCGAGGCCAGAAATTATATATGTAATTACGATCACGATGAACAAGATGCATAGGATAGAACTTCTGATGAAATTCCAATTTCAATCGCTTATAATTCCAAGATCTTGTATCATCACATAGCCTATACCATGTCATTGCATCTCCCTTCAAAGATAAAGGGAAGACCTTCCTTTTGACAACATCATCAGGAATACCTGCAAGCTTAAATAATCCACAAACTTCATCCAGAAAGATAAGGTGTAAGTCAGGATGCAATGTTCCGTCTCCCGCAAAAGGATTAGCTATCAGTTTTTTATCATACCGGAAGGAATCTCAAAGTGAACATTTTCATAAGGTTAAGTAAGTTGAGGAGCATTTCTTTGCTCTTCTGGTTGGGGTGAAGATACCCCAAACAAGCCACTCAAAGGATTAGTTTCCATAATGACAAGTAACAGAAAATTTCAGCACACAATATAAATGTTTCCTTACCAAGTTCCACTCACCAAGAGTGCTACGCTCCCCGGCAACGGCGCCAGAAAAGAGTCTTGATGACCCACAAGTGTAGGGGATCTATCATAGTCCTTTCAATAAGTAAGAGTGTCGAACCCAACAAGGAGCAGAAGGAAATGATAAGCGGTTTTCAGTAAGGTTTTCTCTGCAAGCACTGAAATAGTAGGTGATAGATAGTTTTGTGATAAGATAAATAGTAACGAGCAAAAGTAAATAAAGTAAATAAAGTGCAACAAGGTGGCCCAATCCTTTATCTAGCAAAGGATAAGCCTGGATAAATTCTAATAATGAGGACGGATCTCCCGAGGAAACATTGCGAATTATCGTCAAGCTAGTTTTCATCACGCTCATATGATTCGCGTTCGGTACTTTGATAATTTGATATGTGGGTGGACCGGCACTTGGATACTGCCGTAACTTGGACAAGAATTCCACTTATGATTAACCCCTATTGCAAGTGTCCGCAACTACAAAAAGGAGTATTAAGGTAAACCTAACCACACCATTAAACATATGGGTCCATATCAACCCCTAACGAAGCAACACATAAGCTAGGGTTTAAGCTTCTGTCACTCTATCAACCCATCATCTACTTATTACTTCCCTATGCCTTCCTCTAGTCCCAAATAATGGTGAAGTGTCATGTAGTCAATGTTCACATAACACCACTAGAGGAGAGACAACATACATCTCATCAAAATATCGAACGAATACGAAATTCACATGACTACTAATAGCAAGACTTCACCCATGTCCTCAGGAACAAACGTAACTACTCACAAAGCATATTCATGTTCATAATAAGAGGTGTAATAATATGCATTAAGGATCTGAACATATGATCTTCCATAGAGTAAACCAATAAGTATCAACTACAAGGAGTAATCAACACTACTAGCAACCCACAAGTACCAATTTGTGGTTTTGGATACAAGAATGGATACAGGAGATGAACTAGGGTTTGAGATGAGTTGGTGCTAGTGAAGATGTTGATGGAGATTGACCCCCTCCCGATGAGAGGATCACTGATGATGACGTTGGTGATGATTTCCCCCTCCCGGAGGGAAGTGTCCCCGGCAGAACAGCTCTGCCAGAGCCCTAGATTGATTCCGCCAAGGTTCCGCCTCGTGGCGGCGGAGTTTCGTCTCGTAAGCTTGCCCCCGAATTTTTCCAGGACAAAACCCTTCATATAGCAGAAGATGGACGCCGGAGGCCCACCAGGGAGCCCAGGAGATAGGGGGCGTGCCCCTAGGAGGGGGGGGGGGCGCCCCCTGTCTCCTGGACAGGGTGTGGTCCCGCTGGCCTATTTCTTTTGCTCATAATTCCTTAATAAATCCAAAAAGTTGTTTCATGGAGTCTCAGGTCTTTTAGAGTTGCGCAGAATAGGTTTCCAACGTTTGCTCATTTTCCAGCCAGAATTCCAGCTGCCGGCATTCCCCCTCTTCATGGTAAACCTTGTAAAATAAGAGAGAATGGCCATAAGTATTGAGATATAATGTGTAATAACAGCCCATAATGCAATAAATATTGATATAAAAGCATGATGCAAAATGGACGTATCAATCTCCATTAGCGCTTTGAGTTCATCTGTGTTCGTCATCGTTCATCAGTGCTTCTCCGCCCTTCTCTTAGCCTTTTTACTGAGTTTATATACGCCTGATAGCTTTTGTTCTGCGGCTAGATCCATAGTTTTAGTTCACCATACCATAGCGTCTTGCTGTTCCTGGACAGACTCCATCCGGATCTTCTCTGTTCCTCTTAGCGCCATTGTAGGGCTCAGGAAAGTTTTCTTTATTTAACCATGGTAGATCCAAAATTATACTACCATATTGTGAAATCTGTTTCTGTAAACACTTAGCAGATTTTTAGCTCTGGCTCTTCTGCCTAAGGGCGGTTTAACCTTTAATAGTCAATCCGCCATACGCCATTAGCCCTCACTTAAACCGCCAACTTGACTTGAATAGCAATTTTCCGGTTTAACACTGAGTAGTACACTTAAATCGTCAATTGTAAACCAGCCTTCATTTTTTCTTTCACAGTTTTGCTTTCCAAGATGACCAAACAATTCTCTGCTTGCAACTGGGTTCCGTCCTGGATCACGGAGACACAAATCAATGGATATGTTACCACTGGCGCTTTAGCCTCAAAAAGGGTTCTTCATTGGCGAGTCCTGGGCCCTGAGTGCCCTCCTCAGCCTCAAGACGGAGAGGTGATTGTATTTATGCAACACTTAGACCGGGGATTCAGCCTGCCCGGATCAAAAAATTTCCGAGATGTCCTTGCGAGCTTTCAACTCCATCCACAAGATATTGGACCGAATTCCGTGTCCAATATATGCAATTTTCAAGTGTTCTGTGAAGTTTACCTTCAAGAAGAACCTTTTGTGGAGCTTTTTCGGGATCTTTTCCATTGAAACCACCGCACGGAGTTCTCTGATGGTCCCAACACAGAACTTGGTGGGGTATCAATCCAGAAGAGAAAAGAAGTTGATTTCCCTCACGCAAAACATCACAGCCATCCCAAAGATTGGAACCAAACTTGGTTTTATTGCCACAACACTGCCCCTGCTGGAGAAAATCCTTTGCCCGGTTACCGCCCTCACTGGCTTAGCAATGGCCACCCGTTACCTCTACACTTAACTGCCACAGAACGGAAAACTTATGAGCCTCAACTCGCCAAGCTCCAGGCTCTCCTGGCCAACGGTTTGACTGGTATTGATCTCGTCCGCTGCTGGGTTTCTTGGGGTATTCGGACTTTAAGTTGCCACCCCGGATTAATGCATGAATATACTGGCAACGTCAAGGATCCTCAACGATATCATGAAATAGTAATGACAGACATTGCAGTTACTGAATCTGTGAAGAAGATGCTTGACGAACCGATCGCCGCATGCAGCCAAATCGGGTTGCCACCTTTTTGCGCCTCCAACAAACCGCCAACGGTAAATTTTAACTTAATGCTTACTGATTCGCCCCCGCTTTAATAATGTGCTAACAATACTTTGCTTTAATTTCACAGGCTAATAGCTCCTTCTGGAAGCGGAATAAACCGGTTAGGGCTCCTCATGCAAAGAGCAAGGTCACCAAGAGAGCTGCCAAGAAGAAAACCACCGAGTCTTCTGATCCGCCAGAAGATGTTGACGATTCGGATCCAGAGGTAGAACTTGACTCACTTGGTTCCTTTTTTGTACACCTTATTGAGAATGACTATTCCCAAGATGATGCGGAGGCCAGCCGTGCGGACCATGTTAAGGTAATCTCTCTTTCTTCCGATTCAGATCTTGTGCCGGTTCAAAGATTTCGCCGTGCAGTTCGGAAGGTAAAATACTCTCACCCTCTTGCTTATTTGGATCCAAAATTTTCTTTGAAGACACAGCAAGCTGAGGAGCGTCCCACAACCCGGCACAGTGGCCAGCAAATCACCTCTTCCAGTTTACCGGATACACCAACCCGGAAACGTCGTCCATAGGTTACTTGTTCTCCCGAAAAACTTTATCCTTTGAAGGGTTTCTTCAGATACCCACTTAATCCGTCTGATCCAAATTACCAGGCGTCTTCCAATTCGTCGGGCAGTTCATCAACCACTCAGCTGCCTCCCCTTAAAACCGTCCCTGGGTAAGTATATTGTCCTTCATATTTTTCCTTCATAATTCGGTTTACCGTGCTAATCTTTGTTTTGATGTCACAGTGCCAAAGCCCGTATGAGCAAGAAGGCTAAAACCAGTGCCCCTATCGGTGAAGCTGAATCGGAGAAGGCTACTGAGGGTATCAGTAGAAATACTGATGTTATGGATGATTCCGCCCCACAAGGCGAGAACACTGAAGCTAATCCGCCGGAAGCTGATCCGGCCACTCATATTGATCCGTCAAGCCCTCATGCTACTCCTCCAAGCCCGGCTGCTGATCTGCCGAGCCCAGCTGCAAATCCGCCAAGTCCAGCCAGGGGTACCGTCAATCCGCCAAGTCCACCAAGAGGTGATGATGATGATGTGGTTATTACTGCCATAGCTCATACTAGTCCTGGTAATCCGGTTGTCTTGGCCAAACATACTGCCAAAGAGGATTCACTGCTATGGGCAAAGGGAAAGGGAAGACTGATTTATCCAATTTCATAAACCTTAGCGCCAAGGAAGTTCATTCCGGGTTTTTAAACCGCCTTTACACCAGCCGTGACTTTGAAGCCGGTTTGGTGAACCTGATGAAGGAGCGTTATGAGGTACTCTTCATAAATACTTTTGAAAATTTACTCTATTTTGTATATCCTTTCCATTGTAGCCCCCAAGGGCCGGGTTATCTCTTGAAGATAAACCGGGATTTTGATATAAAGAACACTTTAGCTGAGTAGCCCCCAAGGGCCGGTTTGTCTCTTGAAGACAAACCGGGACTGTCTGTCCTTGTTAATTGCCTTTACTTATAACTGATCAATTGTGCATTAGCCCCCAAGTGCCAAGCTTAATACCTGGATTGAGCCTTGGGACTTTAAAAAATACTCACTTAAAATAGCAATCCACATTAGCCCCCAAGTGCCAAGTGTATAAATTGTTATGTACTTGGGACTTTAAGAGATATTAACTACTTTATCATCTGAATTTGTAGGCTGATATAAAGACCAAAGAGTCCCAAACCACTGATCGTCAAGAAAGCATTAAATCGCAACAAGAAGAGACCTATAAAGCCAAAGAGGAGCTAACACTACTAGGGAAAAGCCTATACACAGAAACTTACCAGCATCGCTGCTCAAAATACAACGCTACTGCTACTTAGCAGTAGCGCGTGATAGCAAAACACGCTGTTGAAAGGAAAATAGCAGTAGCGCGTCCACCGCAAAACGCGCTACTGCTCTAATTGCCATGACCTTCCCCCGCTAGTTATAGCAGCAGCGCCCTATAACGAACCGCGGTACTGCTATTCAGATTAGCTATAGCGCGTTTCGGCAAACGCGCTACAACTATCCCTACCTTATCCCCACGCGCACGACCGACCCTATCTCTCACTCACACTCTCACTCTCGCCCGCGTGCCGATAACTGTCGTCGTGCGTCGCCGCCGCCGCCGCCTTCGTCCGTCCGCCGCCGAGGTACTCCCCTCCTTCCGTCCCTCCTCCCTCCTCCTCGCACATCCTCCCTCCACCTGCAGCCGCCCCTCCCTCCTCCGCCGCCGCCCTCCTCCCTCTGCCTGCGGCCGTCCCTCCTCCCTCCGCCGCCGGCAGCCCTCCTCCCACCGCCCTCGACCTCACCGCCGCCACCCGAGCCCACCCAGCACCGCCGCCTCCCGATCCCGATCCCGCCCTCGCCGCCCCTAGCTACCTCTCTGTCGCCCCCCACCCCCTGCCACTAGTTAGTACTAGATTTAGTAGTAGTAGATGTTAATTTAGGGTTCATAGCTAGTACTAGATGTTGCTTAGTTAGTACTAGATTTTTAGTAGTAGTAGGTGTTAATTTAGGGTTCACATTAGTACTAGATTTTTAGTAGTAGATGTTAATTACTAGTAGCGATGGTACTAGTTAACTAGGGCAGTATGATTAATAGTAGTTGTAGTTGAACTACTTTAGTTGTAGCTGAACTAGTTTACTAAGTAAATTAATAAACTAGTTGAACTAGTTGAATTAATAGAACTAATGTATTTTTAGTAAGATAATTAATATAACTAGTTGAACTACTTTATTTTTAGAAAGAACTAGTTTTTTTTCTATTTATAGTAAGTTTATATTTAGTAAGAACTAGTTGAATTAATAAAACTAGTTGAACATGTCATATTTGTTGTTATTTTTTTAGTTTAAGTAATTATTTGGGATGTATTAGTGATAACTTATACGGTTTCAGGTGACCACCGTCGTCCCCGTCACCGACCCCCTCCGACATCCCCGTCGTCGTCCCAGTCACCGACCCCCTCCAACATCGAGGTGAGACCAGCCAAATATCCTTGTATATCTTGCGTTGTTGCTCAAATAGGATATGTGGTTGCCCAAGTGGCCGTTCATGTTCAATTTACATCTCCGAGTGGCCTATGTTTTGCCGGAGTGTTGATTAATTTCCATTCCAGCAAATTTCAGGCGCTCGATATGTCCTTTTTTAGCAAAGGTCATGCCGGATTTTTTCATGAATTCTGGCATGACTTGTGCTAGAATATGTACACGTTTAATCTTTGAATTATGAACGTAGGAAATGTCGTACTCGGACGACGACAGTCTCCCGGGGGAGTGCAGCTGGTGCCACGACGATCAAGGTATGTGCGACATGTTCGTTGAGCTGGACGAAGATCGGCGCTTCAGCATTAAGCTCGAGGAGACCTTCGTTGTTGAAACGGTACACAACAACGACAAGTGTTTTTTTCGTAATTAAGCATGACTTCAACTATTTCAATGTCTAATTTTCATATTTTACAATTGGACTAGCTTATTCCATGCCATGCAAGACGCTTTGTCTTGGAGAGGATGGGTTTTGAAGACCATGAAAATTTTGAAACAAAGAAAATACACCTAAGGACCCATCATGATATGGATTTTGAAGTAAATCTGTGCAATGCTCAGAGCGTAACCCATTTTGGTTGCCAAAATTGGGAAGCACTTTGCAAAATGTATGGTTTTTATGAGGGTATGATTGTCACCATGGATCTTGGTGATCCTGACATCGAGCAAGACAATATGGACATTTGGGTCCTCGTTGATACGCTTCCGATTGTACCGCTATGTGATTTTCTCAAACATAGTTATTAACTAATTTATATTGTTTATTTCAAAATAGTTGATAGCTTATTTCCATTGACAGCTTATTTTGATTCTTCAAAGACTGTGCGGAAGATGGTAGATAAAACCCACTACACCGATGGCACCGAATTAACGTATAAGGAGAAAAATCATCTGATCGCATTTTGTACTCTTCTTGAGAATTACAATAACTATTATCGAACTCCTCCAAATTATGGTGAATACGTGCCACTAGTGCATGTGTTGAACCATGATAAATTCTCAAGAGATACCCTAGTAAGATTTTTTACTATTACGACATCCGTGCATCTTTTGCATACTTCTAAAACTAGTACATCATTGCTAACTACGAAGTTATTATTATATTTTTCAACAGAAACTCCCGATGGATTGTGTGCCTCATCTGATGTCATTGAATGGTCGCCTCTCAGTTCTGAACATACTGCCAGGTGAATCTAGGGAGCTCACCTGTGCATATCGGATTTCTAAAACCAGTGAAGACATGATCATCAAAGAATGGAAGAAATGTATGGACATTCGCAAGGAGGTTCTTGGAAGTAACATTCAGCGAAAGGCAAGAATTGGAGACAGGCTAATCTCCATTCTCCATAATGGAGAGTCAGGGGCTATCCTGTTTTTTGCTATTTTACCTTAGAAAATGTAGTAGGTCTTAATCGAATGTAGTAGGTCCTATGAGGTACAATATGTTTATTATGTGGTAATGTGTTAGAGTTGATAATGAGGAGTACTTATGATTACGACTAGTGACCAATTTGCTAGGTGATGTCATTGATGAAAACGATGATCTTGAGGAGGTGTTATATGACAATGATGTATTATGATGATAAGTTGTTAATGATATGATGATGATGATGATGATATTATTATATCATTGGGTGAAAGAACCGCGGATTAGTGTCAAGTGGATGGACATCCACTTGAAACTAGTCCACGGTTCTTTCACCCCGTGATGTAATAACTCATTATGATGTAAAAACAATCTCTAAATTCCTGTTGTATGAAAACTTGTGTAAAGGTGTATGAATACAACATGAAATAAAAAAGAAATAAAATACTAAATAATAGTAGTAGCGCGGTAAAGGAGAAGCGCTACTACTAATTAACAGTAGCGCGGTAAAGGAGAAACGCTACTACTAAGTCAATTTAGCAGTAGCGTGGATCTAGGCGCGCTATTGTAGCGTGGATCTAGGCGCGCTATTGCTAAGGTTTAGCTGTAGCGCCTTATCAGTAGTGCTCCTTCCCGCGCTATTGATAGGCCTAAAACCCGCGTTGCTGCTAGGCTTTTCCCTAGTAGTGTAAGGGGCGCTTTGACTGGCATGGAACAACTGAAAGAGAGCTTCAAAACTGAACACACCAATTGGGAAACGGAAAGAGCTGCTTTGTTGAAACGGGTTGAAGACGCAGAAGCAGCTCTTAAACCGGTGGAGGAAGAGCTGAGGGGTTTGAAACATCAAGTGAATTCTATGACAGCCGCAGTTTTTGGTAAGTATTTTATAATAACTTACTTCTGTAGTACTATCAACTCCGCCGGTTTATCATTGAATTCTTAAACCGTCGCAGGTAATTGGATTGCTCATCTTGGAGCGGATATGCGGATGAAGTTGAAGGCGGCTTATACGCTGATTGAGCAACTATATACTGGTGCTCAACGGGTTATCTCTGCAGCTTCATATAACAAACCGGCACCTACCTTGATCAAAGATAACTTGGCCAGGCTCTCAATGACTCCTGCTCAGATAGAGGAGGTGAAGCGATCGGCTGCTAGGGCGGGCGCTTTGCTGGCACTAACTCGGGCCAAAGCATGGATATCTGACTTGGATCCAGTTGATCTCGCCAAGGGATTTCCGGATGAACAAACAGACGGGTCAGCATTTGACAATGAAGCCCTCAAAGCTCTAACAAAGGAGATGCGTCCGCTATCAAGTCAACTGGCTGCAGAGGCTAACTTGATTGTGCATCGGTCCTTTTATGATGAAAGGAATCAGCGGGTTGATACAACTGTGACAGAATTGAAAACCTTATCCCGCTAATCCGTAAGCACACTTATGCTCCTGATGTTGAACCGTCCAATCTGATAAGTGAAGAAGCTGTATTTGAGGCTCTAACCCGGACTGACTGGACCACCATTGACTTCCAGCCTCTGGGTGGAGAGGAGGAGGTTGAACTGGCGCCGGAGGATCCATCAACTTCACGTCGTCTAGGCAATGAGTCTTAATCCGGCATTCGAGTTATTTTGACGGATTTTGTCATGTAAAAACAATCAACATTTTGGGCCTTAAATTGCCTTGTAATAGGCTAGTTAAAACTCCTTGATCTGTGGTACTGATGCATGACTTTGTTGATCCGCCATGATACGTGCTATGTTTGCTTATACTTTGATAATATCATGCAATCCTGATGTTTGCATACAAATTTTTTTGTCCTAGCGCTTTACCGCCGGACGGGTCATAATGCCCAAGATAAAGCCTAATTGATAATCAAACTTGAGTAAATATGAAATAATTCATACCTATGATATGACATCACGTAGTTGGTTTACCAACTTTGATTGTAGTAAGGGTGAAGACCCAAATATTGAGTTGCTATAACTCTCATCATGTAGTGATGGTGTAATACTTCATGCCGGGTTACGATGAACACCAGATGATCAAACTGGCGACATATAGTCAAAGCCAGACCGGGTTAACAAATGCCGGTTTGATAATAAGGTCTGACAACTTAGTTGACAGCCAAGCCGGGTTAACAAACACCGGGTTAATATGATGACTAAAGAGCCAGACCGGATCAAAAAGGTATCGGTTCAACATAAAACTTCATTCAAAGAGAATAATCTTGACAAAGGCAAATAAAACCGTGTAGTCGAGGCTTTTCGAGGTCTGCCAGGCCCAAATTCGAGGCTTTTCGTGGGCTGCCAGGCCGCTGAGTTAAACAATTTGACAAAGCCTTTTAAGATGGGCCTCCAACTAACCAATCGTCGTTTTAACTTTGACAAGTTCAGGGTCTCAAATGAGAGTAACTGTCAAACGTTCGGCGGGTCATGCCAGGATTACCTGGATAGGAGTGGCTTACTTTATGAAGGCAGGTTAACCCGGGGTTTTAGGTGAATACACCAGGCTTCCAAGCCGTGGGTCGATACCCAGCTACAAGGGTCCTTTCAAACTGTTTATTACTTTACACAAAGAGCCCCCAAGTAACTATGTGAGCTGTGCTCATTGGGTGCCTATGTTTGAGCTGTGCATAGCATCCAGACTCTCTTTGGCCCCTTAGGTGTGAAGCTCCCAAGATGTATTGTGGCATGATAGCTGGTTTAACAGGTAGTACTCCACTTTGTCAGCTGAAGCCCCCATGTAACTCAAAAAATATTTGAGAAAAAACAGCAGAGGCCCTGCTTATAGCAAGGATGCTGGTTTATTTTATTGATCATAATATATACATTATTGAAATATGTACATAAGAGTAGCCTATGGCTCAAGTATAGTAAGGCCGATGGAGAGCTATGTTCCACGGCCGCCGGGTCTCCTCCTCAGAACTGCGTGAGTTGTCTCGAACGTCAATGAGGTAGTATGATCCGTTGTGCAGATTCTTGCTGACCACAAACGGCCCTTCCCAACGTGGGGATAACTTGTGCATATCGGTCTGATCCTGGATGAGCCGGAGCACCAAATCGCCTTCTTGAAAGGTTCTTGTCTTTACCCGGTGACTGTGATAACGCCGCAGGTCCTGCTGGTAAACCGCCGAACGAGCCAAAGACATATCCAGTTTCTCATCTAACAGGTCCAACGCCTCCTGGCGTGCTTGCTCATTGTCCGCTTCAACATAATTGGCAACCCCGGGCGAATCATGACGAATATCACTTGGGAGGACCGCCTCTGCCCCGTATACCATGAAGAAAGGTGTGTAATCCGTCGATTTATTGGGGGTGGTGTTGATGCTCCATAACACAGAAGGCAATTCTTCCACCCAACAACTCGGCGTCCGCCTTAAAGGAATCATAAGCCGGGGCTTGATACCCTTCAAGATTTCTTGATTGGCTCTCTCAGCTTGACCATTGGACTGGGGGTGCGCCACGGATGCTAAGTCAAGCCGGATGTGCTCTCTCTGACAGAAATCCTCCATCTCACCTTTAGAAAGGTTTGTACCATTATCCGTGATAATGTTGTGTGGAAAGCCAAAGCGGAAGATAATCTTTTTGAGAAATTGAACCGTCGTAGCCGCATCACACTTGCTGACAGGCTCCGCTTCAACCCATTTGGTGAATTTGTCAACTGCCACCAACAGGTGGGTCTTCTTATCCTTGGAGCGCTTAAAGGGTCCCACCATATCAAGCCCCCAAGTAGCAAATAACCAAGTGATAGGAATCATCCTTAATTCTTGAGCCGGAACATGAGCTCGGCGTGAAAACTTCTGACAAGCGTCACACCGCTTTACCAGATCCTCCGCGTCAGCATGAGCTGTCAACCAGTAGAACCCATGATGAAAAGCTTTATCAACCAGGGACTTTGAACCGGCATGGTGACCACAATCCCCTTCATGAATTTCCCGTAGGATCTCTTGGCCTTCTTCAGGAGAAACACAACGCTGAAATACGCCTGAAACGCTGTAGTGGTGTAACTCGCCATTGTGAATAACCATGGACTTGGATCGCCGGACTATCTGCCGGGCCAGAACTTCATCATCTGGTAACTCGCCCCGGTTCATATACGCCAGATATGGAACCGTCCAATCCGGCACAACATGTAAAGCGGCCACCAATTGGGCCTCCGGATCAGGAACAGCTAGATCCTCCTCTGTAGGCAACTTAACAGACGGGTTATGCAAGATATCTAAAAGGTATTGGGAGGTACCAGTTTATGCTGAGATCCCAGCCGGCTCAAAGCGTCTGCCGCTTCATTTTTACGCCAGTCAATATGCGCAACCTGATACCCTTTGAAGTGACCCACCACATTATCCACCTCACGTTTCTAAGCCGCCATGAGTGGATCCTTAGAATCCCAAGTGCCAGAAACTTGCTGAGCCACTAGATCAGAGTCTCCAAAGTATCATACTCGGCTTAAATTCATCTCCTTGGCCACACGGAGCCCGTGGAGTAAAGCCTCATACTCAGCTGCATTGTTAGTATAGGGGAACATTAAACGGAGAACATAACGAATTTTATCACCTCGAGGGGAAGTAAGGACAACTCCAGCCCCCGAGCCCTCCAATTGCCTGGATCCATCAAAGTGAATAGTCCAGTATGTATTATCCGGTTTGTCCTCTGGTGCTTGTAACTCGGTCAGATCATTGATGAAGTCAACAAGTGCTTGAGATTTGATGGCTGTTCGAGGCATATACTTCAACCCATGGGGACCAAGCTCAATTGCCCACTTTGCAACCCGGCCAGTTGCCTCCCTATTCTGAATTATATCGCCCAAGGGAGTGGAACTGATCACTCTAATGGGATGGCCTTGAAAGTATTGTTTGAGCTTTCGACTTGCCACAAAAACTCCATATACCAGCTTCTGCCAATGCGGATATCGCTACTTTGACTCGATGAGCACCTCACTGATATAGTAAACCGGCCGTTGAACCGGATATTCCTTGCCAGCCTCCTTGCGCTCCACCACAATTGCCACACTGACAGCTCGGGCATTAGCAGCCACGTACAATAACAAGGGCTCTTTGTCAACCGGAGCAGCAAGGACCGGAGTTTCAGCCAACTGCCGCTTCAAGTCTTCAAACGCCGCATTAGCCGCATCACTCCAGACAAAGGTGTCTGTTTTCTTCAACATCTGGTATAGAGGGATCGCCTTCTCTCCCAAGCGGCTAATAAACCTGCTTAGGGATGCAATTCAGAGGGGTCATGTCTGCCGGATCAACATTGTCCCTGTAGTGTTTCAATTCCTGTGTAGCCCAAACCGACTCAGCATAGGCCGCATCACCTTCCTCGCAATCCAAAGCGATCTTACGACTTCCGTGAACCGTGATGGTCCCCTTGTGACCCGACATCTTGAGAAGCAAATAAATATAACAGGGCCTTGCCATGAACTTTGCATAAGCCGGCCGGCCAAACAGTGCGTGGTACGAGCTCTGGATCCTCACCACCTGAAAGGTCAATGTTTCAGACCGGGAGTCATGCTTAGCACCAAACACAACCTCCAAAGCGATCTTGCCAACAGGATATGCCGATTTACCTGGTACTACACCATGAAAAATAGTGTTTGACGGTTTAAGACTCTTGTCTGTCAACCCCATGCGATGGAAGGTCTCATAATACATAATATTGATGCTGCTTCCTCCATCCATAAGCACTTTGGTGAACTTATAACCTCCCACCTGAGGTGCCACCACTAAAGCCAGGTGACCCGGGTTGTCAACCCGGGGAGGATGGTCCTCTCTGCTCCACACAATGGGTTGCTCGGACCACCGCAAGTAGCGTGGTACTTCCAGTTCAACAGCATTAACTGCCCTCTTGTGAAGCTTCTGATCTCGCTTGCACAAAATAGTGGTGAACACATGATACTGCTCACCATTCAACTACTTTGGGTGACTCTGATATCCTGACTCCTGCTGATTTCCTTGATTATTCTGTTGGTTATTACCACCTCGGTTGTTCTGGTTGCCCTGATTATTCTGAAATCCAGAGCTTGAACCGCCGCCACCATGAAAACCTGGACCTAAACCGCCCGATGGACCTTGATCATACCAGAAAAGATCAGAGTTTTTGAACTCCTTCATAATGTGACAATCTTTCCAGTGATGTGTTGCAGGAACCTCCTTGGTCCCATGCTTTGGGCAGGGTTGGTTTAACAAACGCTCCAGATTCATTCCGCCGCCACGCTGGGGCGGTTTACCCTTACGACGCTGCACATTAGCGTTAGCTGCAAAATCTGAATCTGCTTTACGCTTACCATTATTCCCATGGCCTCCTTGGTTGTGCTGATGTCCCTATGCACCATCGTTATTCTTTCCCTTCTCCGGTTTCTCCTCATCACAATCGGGATCCTTGGTATTATTAGAATCGGCATATTTGACCAAGGCGGCCATAAGGGTGCCCATGTCATTGCAGTGGCGCTTGAGCCATCCCAACTTCATCTTTAATGACTTAAACCAGCAATTGTGTTCCAGAGTGATCATTGCTTGGCCGGCATTAATCCGGTCTGATGAATGCAAAACCTCTAAAACTTGGCGCACCCAATGAGTTGTTAACTCGTTCTCCCCTTGAACACACGCATCCAGATCCATAATGGACATAGGCTGTTTACATGTGTCCTTGAAATTGGCTATAAACCGGGCCTTAAACTGGTCCCATGACTCGACGGAGTTAGCTGGTAAGTTCTTCAACCATGTACGGGTTGTTCCCTCCAACATCATCATGAAGTACTTTGCACAAGCCGCTTCATCCACGTCCAGCATCTCCATTGCCATCTCATAACTTTCCACCCACGCCCCAGGTGGCTGATCAGCGGTATAATTAGGTACCTTACGTGGGCCCTTGAAGTCCTTAGGCAGTCGCACATTACGGAGAGCTGGAATAAGACACGGCACTCCCTAGGAACTGACGACAAGCCCCGTGCCTCGGTCTACTGACGCTGCTGGCTGAACCGGGGCGGGTTGATAACGACCCGTATGCTGTGCTAGTAAAGCGGCCTCCCTTCGTGCTCTGCCATTGTCCACCACATCCTGAGCGCTCACCTCACCATGCGCCGGATTGGGTCGTCCTTGAGGGAAAATACAGCATCGCGCACTGCTGGACACCTCCGGTTCATCGATATGCCTGCTATAGCTCTTGCTCGGACGTGGGGTCATGTGAATCTTGTCTCGGCTATACGAGTAAGCTTGCTGCTGCGTCATAGACGTTTGAAGAAGACCCCTAGCCCGCCGTGTCTCAACTGCCACTGGCGATTCACCCTCTATCGGAATAGCTGCCAGCCGGGATGCTACTGCTATCATATTGTCCAAAGGGGTAGAGAAGTGACCCGGCGGGGGTGTGGTATACCGCGGCGGGTTGTCCGTGCGTCGAGGTGGACCCATCACCTGAGGTTGATCCGGCGCTCCGGTCCTTGGTAAAATAGTCCGGTTTACTGCTGCCAGATTGCTAGTCCCTGCTCCTGGTGTATCAAAGATATTCATCGCATTGTAATCCGCCGGCAAGCGAGACTGATGTCTCCTACTGAATACTTGATTCGAAGCGTTCTAATCCATCAAAAGTCGATAATACTCGGCTTGAATCCTCTGCGCCTGGGCATCCAAAGCGACCCGTTCCTCAGCCATCCTGGTCTCCTCAGCCGCTAAGTCCTCCTTGGCTTGTGTTATTTGATCATTTAGCCTCGCAAAGTCCGCATTGTGCTGATCCTGCGTCGCTGGAGTAACTGCCGTTGTCAACAAGGTCGCCCAGGCATCCATCAAACCGGAGATAACTTGAGCCAGCCGGCACGCGGAGCCTCCTGCCCCTGCTACCGGTCCGGACGCCGCCGCAGCAGAGTTTTTCAAGGTTGGCTATGTTCCGGCCATGAAGAATCCGACGTGGTTCGGCGGTTCAATAAATTCTGGAATACTGGTGCCATCGGAATACCCTTCAAACACACCATCCTGAACTTGGTACAGGGATTCGGTTTCACCAGCGGATGACTCGCCGTCGGAATAAGCGACCGTCTCACCTTCAGACACCGGTTGAGATCCGATCCCATGGACACATCCCACGAACGCATGCTTCACGGCGGGCTGAATCCGAGCAGGGCTTGCATGCTGAGCCGTCTCGACGAGGTCGGTGCAGATGTCCGGCTTAGGGCCCGGTTTGCCGATCTTGCCGATGAAAACGTGAATTCCGCCAAAGGGGACCCGGTACCCGTACTCAATTGAGCCGGCCTCGGGGCCCCATCCTGCGTCGTCGATGTAGAGCTTGCCGCGACGATTCTTGATGATCCGGCCAACTGCGTACCCTTTGAGTCCTTCAAAGCTGCCCTTCAAGAACTCAAAACCATCATGCGATAGCCCTACGGTGGGCGCCAACTGTCGTGGAAATATCACGTCAGATGTCCTCGTGAAAGGACTTAGTCGTGGAGCCATCGCGGCGGGTTAGCTTAAAGGGGTTAAACCGGACAAAGGACACGAGGGATTTTATACTAGTTCGGCCCCTTCGATGAAGGTAAAGGCTTACGTCTAGTTGTGATGGGATTATTGGGGTCTCGATAGCCAGGGAGCTAAACACGCTATGCCTGGCTCTCGAGTTGTTGTTTCTTGTCCCTGAACCACCGCCGGGTCGTCCCCTTATATACACGGGTTGACGCCCGGCCGGTTTACAGAGTCCCGAGGCCGGCTGGTACCAGCGTCCGGCTAGGTCTGTCCTTTCCATATCTTACAATACAAGTTACATGACTATGTCGGTTTACCACTATGGGCCCTATTCCGCCTTTGGGCTCCGGGCCTCTAAGCTTCATTAGTAAAGCGCCATCTTCTAGGTCTTCGTGGGCTTCAATATAGTTGAGGGTGAACCGGCCCCTCCTGGGCGGTTTACACTCAGTAGTTATATCCCCAACACCAGCCAAAAACTTGCTCTAATCCTCAAGTATCTCACCCATAGGCCTACATATGCCACATATGTTCTTGTCATGGATGAAAGTATCAAGCAACATACGCACTTGCACCCACACAAGTATCTTTTCAAGGACTACCGATCGATCTAGGATTCCAAAAATCCGTTATACTCTTCAATCAATAGAGCTTGGTTTCTAAAGAGCCAGGGACACATGATCATAGCTTTGTTCCAGTCCCCTAAACACTTGGATATAATCGTAGAGATTTTATCTTCAATCCTTCTACATATTTCGTCTTAAGCATGATTCCAAACCAATCTTATGTTGAAGAACAGTGCACTAGGCTAAACCCTTGTTTCATGTGCACTTTCACGATCGGCAGCCACTTGGCCTGTTGCGGCAGTTCCATGACTTGATCTTCCCACACAAGGTCATTATTGCTCTCCTCATGCAGATACAATCGGCCTAGTAGATCATCAACAAAATTCTTGGTTGTTCCACTAGACTCGCTGCCAGATCTGCCGTCAGGATTACTAGCTCCATGGATGGAACAAACCCGCGGATCTTAGGAAGAGATATCGACAATCAATTGGGAGAATCTCGCAGTCAACGGAGGAAACTCTTGCGGCATACGAGCGCTGACAAAGGACAAAGAAACCCTAGGTTTTTTGCGAGGGAAAAGAATCGGTATCTGCTAAATGTAGTTTAAGCTAGTTTCCACCAGAGGACAACCTCGTGCCCTTGAAAGGAGTTTTTGTCTGGTTTTATCCAATTAACCAAGTAATTTTTGCCTTCTTAAGGAATGTGGACCACCCATTCTACTAATCCAAGAGACATGATCCATCAATGCTAGTGGGCAGTTTTTGTAACACTTTTTCGTTTAAGGATCAAAATCAAAGAAGAAACGCGAGACATGTATAGGTGCTCGAGGTGATGGACCCCTCGTAGCCATGGGTCGGTGCCATCGAGCTTCCATCCCCTCGTCGAGTCCTCTCCCCACAACGTCGCTAAGCTCTCTGCCACCATGCATGTCAGTCGACATTGATTGAGCACGAGATCCAAGGTAAGCAATGTACTAATTGTTCTTCTTCTTCAACTATTACACCATCATCTCAAACTCTTATTCAAGTCCGCCACCTCTCCCAGCAAGTTTTTAGAAGATGCATACCTCCAACATGGCGGCCGCCAGATCTGGGAAACATCTGGGGCTCGGGGTTGAGGAGGGCGTGGCCGCTGGAGAGAGAAAATGGGTCACAAAGTTAGCACAAGACGAGGCTTAGTTTTCAAGTCGTCACATATATGCCCTTTGGCACTGAGGGAGTCCTGGATTAGGGGTTTCTCGAACACCCGGACTATGTACTATTGCCAGACTGTTGGACAATGAAGACACAAGATAGAAGACTTCGTCCCATGTCCGGATGGGACTCTCATTTGCGTGGAAGGCAAGCTTGGCGATTCGGATATGTAGATTCCTTTCTCTGTAACCGACCTTGTGTAACCCTAGCCCCCTCCAGTGTCTATATAAACTGGAGGGTTTAGTCCGTAGGACAACAATCATATCCTCATAGGCTAGACTTCTAGGGTTTAGTCGTTACGATCTCGTGGTAGATCAACTCTTGTAATACTCATATTCATCAGGATCAATCAAGCAGGAAGTAGGGTATCACCTCCATAGAGAGGGCCCAAACCTAGGTAAACATTGTGTCCCCCGCCTCCTATTACCATTAGCCTTAGACGCACAGTTTGGGACCCCCTACCCGAGATCCGCCGGTTTTGACACCGACATTGGTGCTTTCATTGAGAGTCCCGCTGTGACGTCGAAGATAGCTAGGCTTGATGGCTCGCCTTGTTATCAAGGACAACATCACCTCCGAGGAAGCCCTGGCCTCAGGCCAAACCCTCCGGGTGGGCGGCTTTACCATGGTCGCCCGTTCGGCCGTTGGGCCGATGATGACTTCTCATGTAATCGAAAATCGCCTCCGCGTCAGCTCAGAATACTTCGAACAGATGGATCCGACGGATTTGTCGCCTTTAAACGAACTCCTGGATTGCATCGCCGCCTTGGGAGTCGCTACGGACACGATCGAATTGGGCTTAAACCCGATCAAAGAGAAATTGAATCTCCACCGATCACCCATCAGATAGCGGTATTGGAAGAGCAGTGCGACGATTCCTCCCCTATGTTCAGGACGAACTATGTTCGGATCTTCGAGCTCACAGAGCCGAATACTCACCCACGGGGAGACTTGACCCGTACTCCGAACTTGGAATTGGAATGTGGGCCTGAAAAACTGGTTGATATCCCGGAGCCCGAACTGTTTAGCGTGGAAGTTTCTCAAGCTCCGGATCCCAGATTAGGTTAGGGTTTAGACTTAAATCAAACCACCCAGATCTAAGCAATCTTACCAACATCAGTCAGCAGTCCCAGGAAACGGTCCATCACTTTTGGGCCAGATTCCTCCTCTTCAAGGAGAAAGTCAAAGACTGCCGCGATGAAGATGCAATCTCATTATTATGCAAAAATTACACGGACGAGGGAATCCTCAATGCAATCAATCACCGTCACATATTACACTTTGCTAACTTGGCAACCATACAGAAGTAATGTGCAATGGAAAGCGCCTGGAAAACTCAGGCAGCCTCTTGGGAGCCACTGATTTTCGCTAAACCCCTCGTCCGGACAAAAAGGATGCACCCTCGTCGGTCGCCCGATCCAGTAACCAGAAAATCAAAGACCATTATGGGGCGCGGAACCATCCTAGAGGGATGGCTCGATTGGCCATGCAAGAAAAACACAACACCAGATACAATACCAACCCATAGCCTTAGAGCATGTTGGATACTCCGGCAGGTGGCCAAGAGCGGCGAGGATCTCCTCATCAAAAATACCACAGAGCAACATCCCACGGAAGACAACAACCATACATTGCTGACAGTCTTCGAGACTTTCACCTCAAACAATAGGCGCAAAAGGGCACTCCGCGTTCTCGCCGTTGTCTGCCAAGTTGCAGCAATAAACCCCTGGAACGACACGGCCAACCCCTGGAACGACACGGCCATAACTTTCAATGGCAGTGACGAACCAAAATTCAGAACAGTCCGGGCACCTGCCGCTCTGGTCCTCAGTCCAATTATGGACGGTTTTCGGCTTACCAAAGTTCTCATGGACGGCGGCAGCGGACTAAACCTCATTTACGAGGAAACTCTCAACAAAATGGAAATAGACAGGAGCCATATTCAGCAAAGCAGCACAACCTTTCGAGGAATTATTCCCAGTCGGGAGGCACGGTGTGCTGGAAAAATCACACTCGATGTGGTATTCGGCACGCCGGAGAACTATCGGTCCGAAGAGATAACCTTTCAGGTGGCCCCTTTAACAGTGGATATCACGCCCTTTTAGGGCGAGATGCATTTGCAAGCTTCCAAGCTATACCCCATTACGGGTACATGAAGCTCAAGATGCCAGGGCCCAATGGAATCATTGCTCTTGCCAGTGATCCGGACATAGCACTCCACTCCGAAAACAAAACCGCCGCCTTAGCCCTTGAGTTATTGTCTGAAGCCCTTGCGACCGAAGAATTAACCGCATTGCGCTCCACGGTGGATAGGGACGACGTGATACTCGACAAGCGATCCAAATCGACCTTCTTTAAACCACCAGACGAAATAGTCAAATTCCAAGTCCACCCAACGGACTTCACAAAGACAGCATCCATGGGGGCATAGCTGGACCCCACGGTCGACGCCGCACTGCGGGCGTTCCTACGCTAATACTGGGACATATTTTCCTGGCACCCTTCTGATATGCCAGGGATCCCATGCAGGCTGGCTGAACACAGCCTAAACATACTGAAGGGATATAATCCGGTCAAGCAAACATTATGGTGCTTCTCCGAACCTAAACAACAAGCTATGGGAGAGGAACTAGCCAAGTTACTCGAGGCCGGATTCATCAGAGAAATAAAACACCCGGACTGGCAAGCAAACCTGGTGATGGTACCAAAGAAGGATAAATCATGGTGCCTATGTGTCGATTTCAAGGACCTCAACAAGGCTTTCCCTAAGGATCCCTTTCCCCTCCCTCACATCGATCAAATCATCGACGCTACCGCAGGACACGACTCACTATGTTTCCTCGATGCATACTCCGGATACCATCAAATCAAGATGAAGGAGTCTCACCAGGCCGCAACGGCCTTCATAACCCCATACGGGTCTTTCTGGTTCAACACTATGCCTTTCGGGCTCAAAAATGCCGGTGCCACTTATCAACGCATGATTCAAACATGCCTAGAGAAACAAATCGGCAAGACAGTTGAAGCATACGTGGATGACGTAGTCATCAGAACTAGGCACGTCGAGTCCTTAATAGACAATCTGCGTCTCACATTCGAAAAACCTCCAGAAAAGTGTGTTTTCGGCGTTCCCGCTGGAAAGCTTTTGGGCTTCATCGTTTCCAATAGAGGAATTGAGGCAAACCCAGCTAAAATCTGAGCTTTGTAATAGTTGGCTACGCCAACAGACCTTAAACAAGTCCAGAAATTATCTGGATGTGTGGCAGCTTTAAGCCGCTTTATCCCCAGACTAGGAGAAAAGGCATTGCCACTATATCGCCTTCTCCGACACACCGAACACTTCAAGTGGACGGAAGCGGCAACGGCCAGATTGGAAGAAATAAAGGCTCTTCTAGCAAGCAACCCAATCCTGGCCGCGCCAAACATCGGCGAACCCATGTTATTATACATATCGGCCACACTCCAAGTTGTGAGTGCGGTGCTCGTTGTCGAACGAGAGGAGGATAGATACAAATTCCCGCTCCAGAAGCCGGTATACTATGCATCCACTGTCCTCACACCATGCAAATCTCGGTACCCACATTACCAAAAAATAGCATGCGCGGTCTTCATGGCATCCCGGAAGCTACGACACTACTTTCAAGAGTGCTCAATTACGATGGACTCCGAAGTACCACTCAATGACATAATAAATAACCGCGACACTACAGGTCGGATTGCCAAGTGGGCCATTGAGCTCCTCCCATTCGACATATCATACAAACTGCGTTGGGCCATTAAATCCCAGGTATTGGCTGACTTCTTCGCCGAATGGACAGAGGCTGAACTCCCTAAAGAGTACGACACGTATTCCAACTGGGTCATGCACTTCAACGGCTCCAAAATGCTGGCAGGCCTAGGGGCAGGCGTCGTCCTAACATCCCCTACTGGAGATACTGTTCAGTATGTCCTACAAATATTATTCACGGACTCCAACAATGCAACCGAATAAGAAGCCTTATTGCATGGTCTTCGGATGGCCATCTCCATGGGCATACAACGCTTGGAAGTGCGCGGGGATTCAAACCTCGCAATATCTCAAATAAATGGATATTTCGATGCCAAAAATCCGAAGATGGCGGCTTACCGTAACATAGTTCCCAAAAGGTCGGCTCGGTTCGAGGGGCTCGAGTTTCACCATGTGGCTCGAGAAAGTAATCAAGCAGCGGATGCCCTCGCTCGCATCGGTGCTAAGCATGACCCTGTCCCACCTAACATCTTTCTGGAAAGGCTTTTTAAGCCATCCGTGGTGTGGAAAGGGGAGAACGGTAATACCAATCCGGATCCAAATACAAGCCCAGATTCTGAACACACCGATATCATCGGGGGCTTGATACGTCTCCAACGTATCTATAATTTATGACGCATTCATGCTATTTTATTATCTATTTTGAATGATTACGGGATTTATTATACACTTTTATATTTGGGACTAACCTATTAACCGGAGGCCTAGCCCATATTGCTGTTTTATTGCCTGTTTCAGTATTTCGAAGAAAACGAATATCAAACGGAGTCCAAACGGAATGAAACCTTCGGCAGCGTTATTTTTGGAAAGAATATCACCCAGGAAACTTGGAGTTCACGTCAGAAGAGCCTCGAGGAGGCCACGAGATAGGAGGGCACGCCCCCCCTACTGGGCGCGCCCCCTGTCTCGTGGTCCCCTCGAGCACCTCCCGACCGACTTCTTTCGCCTATATAAGCCTACATACCCTAAAAACATCGAATATCAAGATAGATCGGGAGTTCCGCCGCCGCAAGCCTCTGTAGCCACCAAAAACCTCTCGAGAGCCCTTCCCGGCACCCTGCCGGAGGGGGGACCCATCACCGGTGGCCATCTTCATCATCCCTGTGCTCTCCATGACAAGGAGGGAGTAGTTCACCCTCGAGGCTGAGGGTATGTACCAGTAGCTATGTGTTTGATCTCTCTCTCTCTCGTGTTCTCTCTCGTGTTCCCTCTATGGCACGATCTTGATGTTGGGGAACGTTGCAGAAAATTAAATTTTTTTTTACGGTTTCACCAAAATCCATCTATGAGTTCATCTAAGCAACGAGTCAAGGGAGTGAGTTTGCATCTACATACCACTTGTAGATCGCGTGCGGAAGTATTCAAGGGAAGGGTGATGATGGAGTCGTACTCAACGTGATTCAGATCACCGATGACCAAGTGCCGAACGGACAGCACCTCCGCGTTCAACACACGGACAGGACGGACGACGTCTCCTCCGTCTTGATCCAGCAAGGAGGAAGGAGAGGTTGAGGAAGACAACTCCAACGGCAGCACGACGGTGTGGTGTTGGTGGAGAAGCAGCACTCCGGCAGGGCTTCGCCAAGCTCGTGACAGAGGAGGAGATGTGTTGGGGAGGGGAGGGGCTGCGCCTTGGGTTGTGTGTTGCGGCCCTCCCCTCACCCCTCTATTTATAGGGGAAGGGGCAAGGGGGGCCGGCCCCTCAAGATGGGATCTAGAGGGGGGGCGGCGGCCAGGGAGGGGGGACTTGCCCCCCAAGCAAAGGGGGTGCCCCCTCTAGGGTTCCCCCCCAACCCTAGGCGCATGGGCCCAAGGGGGGGGGGGCGCCCAGCCCTCCAGGGGCTGGTGCCCTGCCCCACGCGGCCCATGTGGCCCACCAAGAGGGGTGGCCCCTCCCGGTGGACCCCCGGAACCCTTCCGGTGGCCCCGGTACAATACCGATATGTCATCGAAACTTTCCGGTGTCCGCATGACAACTTCCCATATATAAATCTTTACCTCCAGACCCTTCCGGAACTCCTCGTGACGTTCGGGATCTCATCTGGGACTCCGAACAACATTCGGTAATCACATACAAGTCTTCCTAATAACCCTAGCGTCACCGAACCTTTAGTGTGTAGACCCTACGGGTTCGGGAGACACGCAGACATGACCGAGACAGCTCTCCGTTCAATAACCAACAGCGGGATCTAGATACCCATATTGGCTCCCACATGCTCCTCGATGATGTCATCGGATGAACCATGATGTCGAGGATTCAAGCAACCCCGTATACTATTCCTTTGTCAATCGGTACGTTACAAGCCCGAGACTCGATCGTCGGTATCCCAATACCTCGTTCAGTCTCGTTACCGGCAAGTCACTTTACTCGTACCGTAATGCATGATCCCGTGACCAAACACTTGGTCACTTTGAGCTCATTATGATGATGCATTACCGAGTGGGCCCAGAGATACCTCTCCATAATATGGAGTAACAAATCCCAGTCTTGATCCGTGTCAACCCAACAGACACTTTCGGAGATACCTGTAGTGCACCTTTATAGTCACCCAGTTACGTTGTGACGTTTGGTACACCCAAAGCACTCCTACGGTATCCGGGAGTTACACGATCTCATGGTCTAAGGAAGAGATACTTGACATTGGAAAAGCTCTAGCAAAATGAACTACACGATCTTGTGCTATGCTTAGGATTGGGTCTTGTCCATCACACCATTCTCCTAATGATGTGATCCCGTTGTCAATGACATCTAATGTCCATAGTCAGGAAACCATGACTATCTGTTGACCAACGAGCTAGTCAACTAGAGGCTTACTAGGGACGTATTGTGGTTTATGTATTCACACGTGTATTACGATTTCCAGATAATACAGTTATAGCATGAATAAAAGACAATTATCATGAACAAGGAAATATAATAATAATCCTTTTATTATTGCCTCTAGGACATATTTCCAACAGTCTCCCACTTGCACTAGAGTCAATAATCTAGTTACATTGTGATGAATCGAACAACCATAGAATTCTGGTGTTGATCATGTTTTGCTCGCGAGAGAGGTTTAGTCAATGGATCTGCTACATTCAGATCCGTATGTACTTTGCAAATATCTATGTCTCCATCTTGAACATTTTCACGGATGGAGTTGAAACGACGCTTGATGTGCCTGGTCTTCTTGTGAAACCTGGGCTCCTTGGCAAGGGCAATAGCTCCAGTGTTGTCACAGAAGAGTTTGATCGGCCCCGACGCATTGGGTATGACTCCTAGGTCGGTGATGAACTCCTTCACCCAATTGCTTCATGCGCTGCCTCCGAGGCTGCCATGTACTCCGCTTCACATGTAGATCCCGCCACGACGCTCTGCTTGCAGCTGCACCAGCTTACTGCTCCACCATTCAACATATACACGTATCCAGTTTGTGACTTAGAGTCATCCAGATCTGTGTCGAAGCTAGCGTCGATGTAACCCTTGACGGCGAGCTCTTCGTCACCTCCATAAATGAGAAACATGTCCTTTGTCCTTTTCAGGTACTTTAGGATATTCTTGACCGCTGTCAAGTGTTCCTTGCCGGGATTACTTTGGTACCTTCCTACCAAACTTACGGCAAGGTTTACATCAGGTCTGGTACACAGCATGGCATACATAATAGATCCTATGGCTGAAGCATAGGGGATGACACTCATCTCTTCTTTATCTTTTGCCGTGGTCGGGCATTGAGCCGAGCTCAATCTCACACCTTGCAATACAGGCAAGAACCCCTTCTTGGACTGATCCATTTTGAACTTCTTCAAAATCTTATCAAGGTATGTGCTTTGTTGAAGACCTATGAGGCGTCTCGATCTATCTCTGTAGATCTTGATGCCTAATATATAAGCAGCTTCTCCAAGGTCCTTCATTGAAAAACACTTATTCAAGTAGGCCTTAATGCTGTCCAAAAGTTCTATATCATTTCCCATCAAAAGTATGTCATCTACATATAATATGAGAAATGCTACAGAGCTCACACTCACTTTCTTGTAAACGCAGGCTTCTCCATAAGTCTGCATAAATCCAAACGCTTTGATCATCTCATCAAAGCGAATGTTCCAACTCCGAGATGCTTGCACCAGCCCATAAATGGATCGCTGGAGCTTGCATACTTTGTTAGCATTCTTAGGATCGACAAAACCCTCCCGCTGCATCATATACAGTTCTTCCTTAAGATGTCCGTTAAGGAATGCCGTTTTGACGTCCATCTGCCATATCTCATAATCATAGTATGCGGCAATTGCTAACATGATTCGGACAGACTTTAGCTTCGCTACGGGAGAGAATGTCTCGTCGTAGTCAATCCCTTGAACTTGTCGATAACCCTTAGTGACAAGTCGAGCTTTATAGATGGTAATATTACCATCCACGTCCGTCTTCTTCTTAAAGATCCATTTGTTTTCTATCGCTCGCCGATCATCGGGCAAGTCAGTCAAAGTCCATACTTTGTTTTCATACATGGATTCTATCTCGGATTTCATGGCTTCTAGCCATTTGTTGGAATCTGGGCCCGTCATTGCTTCTTCATAGTTTGAAGGTTCACCGTTGTCCAACAACATGATTTCCAGGACAGGGTTGCCGTACCACTCTGGTGCGGAACGTGTCCTTGTGGACCTACGAAGTTCAGTAGCAACTTGATCCGAAGTACCTTGATCATCATCATTATTTTCCTCTTTAGTTGGTGTAGGCATCACAGGAACATTTTCCTGAGCTGCACTACTATCCCGTTCAAGAGGTAGTACTTCGTCGAGTTCTACTTTCCTCCCACTTACATCTTTCGAGAGAAACTCTTTTTCCAGAAAGGATCCGTTCTTGGCAACAAAGATCTTGCCTTCGGATCTTAAGTAGAAGGTATACCCAACGGTTTCTTTAGGGTATCCTATGAAGACGCATTTTTCCAACTTGGGTTCGAGCTTTTCAGGTTGAAGTTTCTTGACATAAGCATCGCATCCCGAAACTTTTAGAAACGACAGCTTAGGTTTCTTCGTAAACCATAATTCATACGGTGTCGTCTCAACGGATTTAGACGGTGCCCTATTTAAAGTGAATGTAGCTGTCTCTAGAGCGTATCCCCAAAATGATAGCGGTAAATCGGTAAGAGACATCATAGATCGCACCATATCCAATAGAGTGTGATTACGACGTTCGGACACACCGTTACGCTGAGGTGTTCCAGGCGGCATGAGTTGTGAAACGATTCCACATTTTCTTAAGTGTGTACCAAATTCGTGACTTAAATATTCTCCTCCACGATCCGATCGTAAGAATTTTATCTTTCGGTCACGTTGATTCTCTACTTCATTCTGAAATTCTTTGAACTTTTCAAAGGTCTCAGACTTGAGTTTCATCAAGTAGACATACCCATATCTACTCAAGTCATCAGTGAGAGTGAGAACATAACGATATCCTCCGCGAGCCTCAACGCTCATTGGACCGCACACATCGGTATGTATGATTTCCAACAAGTTGGTTGCTCGCTCCATTGTTCCGGAGAATGGGGTCTTGGTCATTTTGCCCATGAGGCATGGTTCGCATGTGTCAAATGATTCATAATCGAGAGACTCTAAAAGTCCATCAGCATGGAGCTTCTTCATGCGCTTGACACCAATGTGACCAAGGCGGCAATGCCACAAGTATGTGGGACTATCGTTATCAACTTTACATCTTTTGGTATTCACGCTATGAATATGTGTAACGTTCGAGATTCATTAAGAATAAACCATTGACCATCGAGGCATGACCATAAAACATATCTCTCATATAAATAGAACAACCATTATTCTCGGATTTAAATGAGTAGCCATCTCGTATTAAATGAGATCCAGATACAATGTTCATGCTCGAACTTGGCACTAAATAACAATTATTGAGGTTTAAAACTAATCCCGTAGGTAAATGTAGAGGTAGCGTGCCGACGGCGATAACATCGACCTTGGAACCATTCCCGACGCGCATCGTCACCTCGTCCTTCGCCAGTCTCCGCTTATTCCGCAGCTCCTGCTGTGAGTTACAAATGTGAGCAACGACACCGGTATCAAATACCCAGGAGTTACTACGAGTACTGGTAAGGTACACATCAATTACATGTATATCAAATATACCTTTAGTGTTGCCGGCCTTCTTGTTTGCTAAGTATTTGGGGCAGTTCCGCTTCTAGTGACCCTTCCCCTTGCAATGAAAGCACTCAGTTTCAGGCTTGGGTCCATTCTTTGACTTCTTCCCGGCAACTGGCTTACCGGGCGCGGCAACATCTTTGCCGTCCTTCTTGAAGTTCTTCTTACCCTTGCCCTTCTTGAACTTAGTGGTCTTATTGACCATCAACACTTGATGTTCCTTTTTGATTTCAACCTCTGCTAACTTCAGCATTGAAAATACTTTAGGAATGGTCTTCACCATCCCCTGCATATTGTAGTTCATCACAAAGCTCTTGTAGCTTGGTGGGAGCAACTGAAGGATTCTGTCAATGACCGCCTCATCCGGGAGGTTAATGTCCAGCTGGGACAGGCGGTTGTGCAACCCAGACATTTTGAGTATATGCTCACTAACAGAACTATTTTCCTCCATCTTACAACTATAGAACTTGTCGGAGACTTCATATCTCTCGACCCGGGCATGAGCTTGGAAAACTAGTTTCAGCTCCTCGAACATCTCATATGCTCCGTGTTGCTCAAAACGCTTTTGGAGCCCCGGTTCTAAGCTGTAAAGCATGCCGCACTGAACGAGGGAGTAATCATCAGCCCGAGACTGCCAAGCATTCATAATGTCTTGGTTCTCTGGGACGGGAGCGTCACCTAGCGGTCCTTCTAGGACATATTGTTTCCTGGCAGCTATGAGGATGATCCTCAGGTTCCGGACCTAGTCCGTATAGTTGCTGCCATCATCTTTCAGCTTGGTTTTCTCTAGGAACGTGTTGAAGTTCATGTTGACATGAGCGGCGGCCATTTGATCTACAAGACACATTTGCAAAGGTTTTAGACTAAGTTCATGATAATTAAGTTCATCTTATCAAATTATTATAATGAACTCCCACTCAGATTAGACATCCCTCTAGTCATCTAAGTGTTACACGATCCGAGTCGACTAGGCCGTGTCCGATCATCACGTGAGACGGACTAGTCATCGTCAGTGAACATCTCCATGTTGATCGTATCTTCCATACGACTCGTGTTCGACCTTTCGGTCTCTGTGTTCCGAGGCCATGTCTGTACATGCTAGGCTCGTCAAGTTAACCCTAAGTGTTCTGCATGTGTAAATCTGTCTTACACCCGTTGTATGTGAACGTAAGGATCTATCACACCCGATCATCACGTGGTGCTTCGGAACGACGAACTTTAGCAACGGTGCACAGTTAGGGGGAACACTTTCTTGAAATTATTATAAGGGATCATCTTATTTACTACCGCCGTTCTAAGTAAACAAGATGCATAAAACATAATAAACATCACATGCAATTATATAGTAGTGACATGATATGGCCAATATCTTATAGCTCCTATGATCTCCATCTTCGGGGCTCCATGATCATCTTCGTCACCGGCATGACACCATGATCTCCATCATCATGATCTTCATCATTGTGTCTTCATGAAGTTGTCACGCCAACGACTACTTCTACTTCTATGGCTAACGCATTTAGCAATAAAGTAAAGTAATTTACATGGCGTTCTTCAATGACACGCAGGTCATACAAAAAATAAAGACAACTCCTATGGCTCCTGCCGGTTGTCATACTCATCGACATGCAAGTCGTGATTCCTATTACAAGAACATGATCTCATACATCACAATATGTCATTCATCATTCATCACAACTTCTGGCCATATCACATCACATGACAATTGCTGCAAAAACAAGTTAGACGTCCTCTAATTGTTGTTGCATCTTTTACGTGGCTGCAATTGGGTTCTAGCAAGAACGTTTTCTTACCTACGAATAACCACAACGTGATTTTGTCAACTTCTATTTACCCTTCATAAGGACCCTTTTCATTGAATCTGCTCCAACTAAAGTGGGAGAGACAGACACCCGCTAGCCACCTTATGCAACTAGTGCATGTTAGTCGGTGGAACCGGTCTCACGTAAGCGTACGTGTAAGGTTGGTCCGGGCCGCTTCATCCCACAATACCGCTTAAGCAAGATAAGACTAGTAGCGGCAAGCAAGTTGACAAGATCTACGCCCACAACAAAATTGTGTTCTACTCGTGCAATAGAGAACTACGCATAGACCTAGCTCATGATGCCACTGTTGGGGAACGTTGCAGAAAATTAAAATTTTTTCTACGGTTTCACCAAAATCCATCTATGAGTTCATCTAAGCAACGAGTCAAGGGATTGAGTTTGCATCTACATACCACTTGTAGATCGCGTGCGGAAGAGTTCAAGGGAAGGGTGATGATGGAGTCGTACTCGACATGATTCAGATCACCGATGACCAAGTGCCGAACGGACAGCACCTCCGCGTTCAACACATGTACGGGACGGACGACGTCTCCTCCGTCTTGATCCAGCAAGGAGGAAGGAGAGGTTGAGGAAGACAGCTCCAAAGGCAGCACGACGGCGTGGTGTTGGTGGAGAAGCAGCACTCCGGCAGGGTTTCGCCAAGCTCGTGACGGAGGAGGAGAGGTGTTGGGGAGGGGAGGGGCTGCGCCTTGGGTTGTGTGTTGCAGCCCTCCCCTCACCCCTCTATTTATAGGGGAAGGGGCAAGGGGGGCCAGCCCCTCTAGATGGGATCTAGAGGGGGGGGCGGCCAGGGACGGGGAGGGGGACTTGCCCCCCAAGCAAAGGGGGCGCCCCCTCTAGGGTTCCCCCCAACCCTAGGCGCATGGGCCCAAGGGGAGGGGGGGCGCCCAGCCCTCCAGGGGCTGGTGCCCTGCCCCACGCGGCCCATGTGGCCCACCAAGAGGGGTGGCCCCTCCCGGTGGACCCCCGGAACCCTTCCGGTGGCCTCGGTACAATACCGATATGTCATCGAAACTTTCTGGTGTCCGCATGACTACTTCCCATATATAAATCTTTACCTCCGGACCCTTTCGGAACTCCTCGCGACGTCCGGGATCTCATCCGGGACTCCGAACAACATTCGGTAATCACATACAAATCTTCCTAATAACCCTAGCGTCACCGAACCTTAAGTGTGTAGACCCTACGGGTTCAGGAGACACGCAGACATGACCGAGACGGCTCTCCGGTCAATAACCAATAGCGGGATCTGGATACCCATGTTGGCTCCCACATGCTCCTTGATGATGTCATCGGATGAACCACGATGTCGAGGATTCAAGCAACCCCGTATACTATTCCCTTTGTCAATCGGTACGTTACAAGCACGAGACTCGATCGTCGGTATCCCAATACCTCGTTCAGTCTCGTTACCGGCAAGTCACTTTACTCGTACCGTAATGGATGATCCCGTGACCAAACACTTGGTCACTTTGAGCTCATTATGATGATGCATTACCGAGTGGGCCCAGAGATACCTCTCCGTCATATGGAGTGACAAATCCCAGTCTCGATCCGTGTCAACCCAACAGACACTTTCGGAGATACCTGTAGTGCACCTTTATAGTCACCCAGTTACGTTGTGACGTTTGGTACACCCAAAGCACTCCTACGGTATCCGGGAGTTACACGATCTCATGGTCTAAGGAAGAGATACTTGACATTGGAAAAGCTCTAGCAAAACGAACTACACGATCTTGTGCTATGCTTAGGATTGGGTCTTGTCCATCACATCATTCTCCTAATGATGTGATCCCGTTGTCAATGACATTTAATGTCCATAGTCAGGAAACCATGACTATCTGTTGACCAACGAGCTAGTCAACTAGAGGCTTACTAGGGACGTATTGTGGTCTATGTATTCACACGTGTATTACAATTTTCGGATAATACAATTATAGCACGAATAAAAGACAATTATCATGAATAAGGAAATATAATAATAATGCTTTTATTATTGCCTCTAGGGCATATTTCCAACACTTGTATCCCGAGCTTTGCTATTGTAGTTGGATTTTATGATGTTTCTCCCCCTCTACTCTCTTGTGATGAATTGAATTTTTCCTTTGAAGTTATCTTATCGGATTGAGTCTTTTATGAGAACACTTGATGTATGTCTTGCCGTGCTTATCTGTGGTGACAATGGGATATCATGTGCCACTTGATGTATGTTTTGGTGACCAACTTGCGGGTTCCGCCCATGAACCTATGCATAGGGGTTGGCACACGTTCTTGACTCTCCTGTAGAAACTTTGGGGCACTCTTTGAAGTACTTTGTGTTGGTTGAATAGATGAATCTGAGATTGTGTGATGCATATCGTATAATCATGCCCACGGATACTTGAGGTGACAATGGAGTATCTAGGTGACATTAGGGTTTTGATTGATTTGTGTCTTAAGGTGTTATTCTAGTACGAACTCTTGAATAGATTGATCCGAAAGAATAGCTTTGAGGTGGTTCCGTACCCTACCATAATATCTTCGTTTGTTCTCCGCTATTAGTGGCTTTGTAATGACTCTTTGTTGCATGTTGAGGGATTGTTATATGATCTATCTATGTTATTATTGTTGAGAGAACTTGCACTAGTGA
Organism: Triticum dicoccoides; assembly: GCF_002162155.2. NCBI lineage: Eukaryota > Viridiplantae > Streptophyta > Magnoliopsida > Poales > Poaceae > Triticum > Triticum dicoccoides. The sequence continues at coordinate 711,264,402 of NC_041386.1, read as the reverse complement.
AAGTATGAACCTTAGGCTTTATTTCCTACCATTGCAATACCGTTTACGCTCACTTTTATCCCTTGCTACCTTGCTGTTTTTATAATTTCAGATTACAAATACCTTTATCTACCATCCATATTGCACTTGTATCACCATCTCTTCGCCGAACTAGTGCACCTATATAATTTACCATTGTATTGGGTGTGTTGGGGACACAAGAGACTCTTTGTTATTTGGTTGCAGGGTTGTTTTAGAGAGACCATCTTCATCGTACGCCTCCCACAGATTGATAAACCTTAGGTCATCCACTTGAGAGAAATTTGCTACTGTCCTACAAACCTGTGCACTTGCAGGCCCAACAACGTCTACAAGAAGAAGGTTGTGTAGTAGACATCAAGCTCTTTTCTGGCGCCGTTGCCGGGGAGGCTAGGTAAACGGTACTCACACCCCGTCCACTAAGCTCTTTTCTGGCGAGGTGAGTGCTTGAAGGTATATCTTTAGATCTTGCAATCGAATATTTTTGTTTCTTGTTTTATCACTAGTTTAGTTTATAAAATAAAATTCCAAAAAAATGGATTTGAGTTTGTCTCATACGCTTCATCTTTTTAATATCTTTCATGAGAATGATGGAAAGGAAAATTGTGCTCAAGTGCTAGAAGAAAAATGCATTAGAATGTTCGGTACTAGATCTTTGAATGATGAGCATGATTGCAATGTTGTTAGTATGAATTCCTTGAATACCCTTGATGCTAATGATATGCAAAGCCACAAGCTTGGGGAAGCTATGTTTGATGAATATGATATTTTTTGTCCCCCAAGTTTTGATGAGAAAATTTATTATGATGAAAGCATACCTCCTATTTATGATGATTGTATTGATGAAAGTGAGTTTGAAAGAGTGTCAACTTTAGGTAGTATTGATCCCACTATTTTGAAGGATATTGAATCTTATTATGATGAATATGAAAGTGGATTTAGAAGAGTATCAACTTTATTTAGTGATGAATCCACTATTTCGGAAAAGGTTCCAATTGATTATGAGAATAAAGTTGCTATCTATGATGATTACTGTGATGACTTGTATGCTATTAGGAATAATGATCACCATGAAACTTGTCATCATGATTTTAGTTTTCAATTGGATTATGCCTCACATGATAATTATTTTGTTGACTTTGCTCCCACTACTATTCATGAGAAGAAATTTGCTTATGTGGAGACTAGTAAATTTTCTATGCAAGTAGATCATGAAAAGAATGCTTTAAGTTCTGGTTATATTGTTGAATTCATTCATGATGCTACTGAAAATTATTATGAGGGAGGAACATATAAACCTGGGAATAGTTTGGATCAAAACTTAGTTTTTGGTTTGGTTTTTGATTTGGTCTCACTAGTTTGGTCTCTACTGGATTTAGATAGACAAACAATTCGGTTCGGTTTGGGTTGTGGCTAATAACGGATTGGGTTGGTTTGGGTTGGGCGCAGACTTATGGGTTGAAAACTGCTGCAAACTATGGTGTCAGACCGGATTGATGGATTAGTCTCAAGCGAAGGTCCAAATGCCACCACCTTCCCAGCACGCTCAGTCGCTTTTCGTCCAGCCCAAGCTTCGTCCACGTGCATACTCATGCCATGGACGCCTCTGACTTTTGAGAAAATGATCTTGACTTGGACATGCTGCACCTCCATGACCACGCCGATGACAAGGGTGACATCCATGACCACGCCGACGCCGGCGTAGAACCTAGGATGTTGGGAATAAGCCATGACCGGCATGCGTGTGCGCTAGGAGCGGTCCATGCAGGCCACAGGCACGTGTATGCATTTGTCCGTGCGTGTGTGTGCGCCAGGAGCGATCCATGCAGGGCACGGGCGCGTGTGTGCGTGTGTGGGGGCGTCGAGAGCGTGGCGTGGGCATCGGGCGCACGAGCCGGCAGCGTCGAGTGCGTGCATGCGCTTCGGGCGCGCGAGCTGTGTAGCGCGGGACGTGGCGAGTGTGCGAGTGGGGTGCGTCGAGAGCGCGGCGTGGCGCATGAGTGCACGCGCGTATAGGTCCCCCTCCCTTGTACCAAGCGGATCAAATTCGTGTTCGAGGAGAAAAACAGAAAAACCGTCGGTGCGGCAAGGTGTTTGTCTGTGATCAAATTCTCTCTGTCCATTCTCCCGCCGTGTCTTGTTGTCTCCGGTGATCGCCGGTGCGCTGTGAGTCCGTTTTTGTGCTGTGACTCCGTTTTAGCTAACATAGGAAAAGCAGCGACCTACACACCCCGAGCAGACGATCATGACCTGAACGGCAACTGCCTTCTTCATGTTTGTTTGTATCCAAGTTCCAACACCTGGGTAGCAGATACTCACTAGTCAGTTACACGGCTGTTGTGCTTTGTCCATGGTTTGAGTTTGTGGGTTTAATCCAAAACATGGAAACAGTTTGAGCTGGACTGGATGGAAAATACGTATAGTTTGGTTTGGTGTAAATTCTAGCTACAAGTTTTTGGTTTGGATTGGTTTGGATGCTGGAGCTATACTCGTACAGCCTGGACTGGTTTTGGCCTGGATGTCAAACTATTCCCAGGTTTAACTGAGGGAGATCATGAAAATCGAGATGAAAAGTGTCATTGCTATGGCAGCTAACAAGGGCATCTCTCTATTTGCATGTTGCAACAGATGCCGCCCTGGACGTCATTTGGTCGGAATCGCACGACAGGGTAAGTAGTACATGTTATTTTTACCAAACCAAATCATACAAATTTGCTTAGTGGTTTGTATGTCCCGCTTACGATACAAATTCATGGATCCATTGATGCGGCTGACGATATGAAGGGGCTGAAGTACGAGTTACTGAAGGAGCAGCAGGTGGCAGACCTACGAGGCTAGCTATGAGTTTGGCCTGTGCATAGTATAGCCATGGAACGAACGAATATTTATCTCTACTCTTAAAGAGGGACTCCGTACGGCGTTTCGTTCGTTCGTTCGTTTCTCCCCTCCCATCGATTGAAGGAAGTCGCCACCACTAGCAGGATCTCCTCCACATTTCCAGTTTTCCATTTTTTTTCTTGTTGTACAGAAAAACAGGACGCAATCCATCTTTACTTCGTGTCCTGGAAAACCAGGACACAACATCTCCTTCCCGATAATCTCTCTTCCATGGTTATCTGACCTACCCATGTCTCCCTCCTGTTATCTCTAGCGGCCGCTTAACCCCTACGATAAAACTTCGAAAAGCCACACACGACAACCCTCTCTTCTCCCTATCGAAGCCTAAGGGCATGTTCAATGGAAAGCGCTTGCATAGGGTGCTTAAAGAAACAAAATAAATCTCATATAATTAGAGAAGCTACTTAGCGCCTCCTGCTTCAACGGCAGACGCTAATCTCAGCCGCTAGAAAAATCCCAACTGCCGTCCGCTGGACTCCCTGCTTTATCTCGGGCCATAGAAAGATCCCAAGCGCCCGGTTCCCATCTTTGCGTCGATGCCGTAGATGGAGCTAGGATTGAAACGCCCAACCGTCGATTAATCGGGAAACAAATCCTAGCGCCCTAGGTTAGCGCCCCGCGTTGGAGATATGTCCTAAAGGTCGACACCACGACAACATGCGCCTGCAACACATCCCCGAAGGAACCGACGAAGTAGAAAAGACACCGGCCGGTGATCTGTCGCCTTGGCCGCAACGACGAGGACACTATCCCTCGGCCACCCACACCTCCAGCAATGTTTTGTCATAGGTTCATTATCC
>NC_041386.1:711246889-711260396 GCF_002162155.2 Triticum dicoccoides | reverse complement strand
GGGGGGGTTGAGGCCCATTTGCTTTGTGGGCTGCAGCGAGAACACTGTAGCAATTGCTACAGTATACAAAGGAGGCCCGGGACGCTGGGCTGGGCTGGATCCGCCCCTGATTATCCTCCTATTTCCTCGTGTACGTTTGCCTCTCTCATCCTTTGGTGGTAACTCTCGGGTTTTTTCAGTCCCCTCCTCATTGTATCGCTCAGTCCGAAGCAACTTCTAGTCGGGTGAGATGAAACTGATTTGAATAGATGCTCATGGCTAGAAGTGGTCAACTGATCTCTACTCCTAATTAAAGGGGGACTACACAGTTTCGTTCATTCGTTTTCTCCCTCCTATCGATCGAAGGAAGTCGCCACCCCTCGCACGGTCTCCTCCATGTTTCCAATTTTCCTTTTTATTTTCCTTGTTGTACAAAGAAAACAGGACGCAATCCATCTTTCCTTCAATGCACAACCTCTCCTGTAGAAAATCAGGACACAATCCTGGAAAACCGGGACACAGTCATCTCCTTCCCACTAATCTCTCTTATATGCGTTTCCTGTAGTTATCTGTCCTACCCACTCCTCCCTCCTATGATCTCTAGCGGTCGCTTGACCTACGATACAACTACTGCAAGCCACGCATGACAGCCCTCTCTTCTCCTTCTCAACCCCTAAAGCTAGTCACCACGATGACATCCGCCTGCAACACATCCCTGGAGGAAGCAGCGATGGAGAAAGGACACCGGCCAGCGATCTGTCGCCGTGGCCGCAACGACAAGGACACTCCCCCTCCCCAACCCGCACCGCCAGCAAGGTTTTGTCATAGGTCTGTTTTCCTCCTATTTTCTTGTGTATGTTTGCCTCCCTCGTCCCTTCGTGGTAACTCTCGGGTTTTTTCAGTCCCCTCCTCATTGTACTTGGTCAGTCGAAAGCAACTTTTGTCTAGCCGGGTGAGACAAAACTGATCTAAATAGATTCTCCTGTATATGCACTCTTACATGTTGTGTTTGTTGATGGGCCGCCACGCCGGTAGATAATAATTCTTTGGTATGTTCTTAAGGCAAGATTTTCTCATCTTTCCTAATTACTGCTCTGTTTTTGCTTGAATTTTTTGTTTCATGTAAGGAGATGGAGAGGTCTGACTTCCTGATGGGCTTGATCATCAAGGCCTGACCGCTCCTCAACGATGAGCTAGCGAAGCTCGTCAAGAGCGTGCTCCGCGACATTGCGCACGAGGAGGTGAAGAAGGGTGTCAAGGCTGCCGTGAAGGCCGATGCCTAGGGCTTCAGGGGCCTCCTTAAGGCGACACTAGCCCCTCCGGCGCTAAGAGTTGATGAGGTGGACCCACGTCAGCGGGAGCTCCTGGTGGAGGCCGCCGTCTGCATGGACAACGCATCGGTGCTACCTCGCCTGCTACATCGTTCTCCCGTTGGACCCCTTTGCGACGACCTCATCCTCGCCAGGATCAAGGCACTGGCACTGAGCCTCAACGCCATCCTTGGTCCGCTCGGTGCTGAGATGGAGCCGACCATGTAGGTCGTCCTCCATGGCAAGTTGGTCGCACCTCGGGTACACGCTGCTCTGCGTGTTAGGCTGGAGCTTCCGCTAGCCATCAAGTACATGGTAACCGGAAAGATCAGGACAGGCGGCATGCAGAGCATCGACAGGTCATTCCTCGGCGCCTTCATCACCGGGATCTAGGCCATCGGCCCGACTTCCGTTACGACGCTCCTGTGGCTACCGAGGCGGTCCCAAGCATCATTTACTTTTGAGTGGTTTAGTGACGAGATTGTTCGGAGCCACACAAGCCGATGTAGAAAACGAGTTGTTTCTCACAGTATTACCATTATTTATATTAAACAATTTTACTTTTGAGTTGTTTCTATTACATCTATAATGGTTCATATATATAAGGAAACAATGTTACTTGTCCTTAATAATACGATTTCACTAAATTTATGTGTTATTTATGCCAAATTTTGTTAGTCATTTTTTCCCTTTTTATATATTAACTCTTAGAGTACCATTCACCAAACATAATCCTCTAGTTACAAGGACATATCAAAAGACAAATTTGTGTATATAGTTCAACATTTAACGACTTGATGAATTGTTTCTGAATATGTATGTTATGTTCATTTCAGAATTTGTATGCTTTTCTTGATATCTCTACACTATCTATTGTCTAACAAATATCTCGATAACAGTTTCTAGAATGTATGGTTGTCTACTCTTGTCTATATGTGAGCAAATAGAAATATCTAGAATATGTGAAGTATTTATGAAAGTTTTATCCTCGACTTTTTTGTTCGCATTCCTCATTTCTTTTCATTTGTAGGAAAAATTGTCTGGCAATGTTGTGAAACCTTAACAATTAGCTGGAAATAGATACATACACTACACCCACATCATCTCAAAACAGCATTATGGTTGTCGGGTGATAGGAATTTAATATGTTTGTTGGTGTAATCTAGTGCCCCCTAAGGTTTTGGTAATTGTTGGACAGAAACAATGAGGAACGTGTTTGCTAGTGCACAAGAGAAATATGGTCCTGGAGTTTCGAGAAAATTACTATTTTTTGATAAAGATAATATATTATTATCGTGAAGATAACAGTTAGACCCAGCCTCTGCAACAACGCAATACCCTAATGACATTGCGGATGCACACAGCCAAAACAAGAAGAAGCTAAAAAAGAAAAACCACGCTACGGAGTTCCAGTCCTTGCAGCAGAAGTACAACCATCACCAAAACAACACCTGAAGTCCAAGTTCTCCAAAAGCGACGCTCAAAGAAGAAAACCGTGCACAAGCGTCGTCTTTTCCCGATTGTAGAGCTTGGGGTTTCACCCTGAAGATACTCCCCACTCTCAAAACAATGCCTTCAACAAGGCCATTGTCAGGCACATCCAATGAAAGCCAGACCTTGGATTTTCACCCTGAGAGGTAAGAGCTTGAACTTCACATGTGATGTCGCCCCCGCTTACGTACCGCTGCTACAAAACAGGAAACTCCAAGCAAGTTCCTCATTGCCACAAAGGCTGCAATCACCATTACTAGTCCTCCGATCTTGGCTTCCATGACATTCTCCGCCTCTGACATCACCATGGAACTAAACATATCCCATGATGGTACCAGATAGTATAGCTTCGCACCACTCCCACCTGAACGGAAAACTAGTGGGTACAAACTGAATCCCACCCAATCCAGCAAACTCTAGGCATAACGTTGGGAGTGCACCGGCAGAGCCTTCCGGAGCCCGACACTCCGACCAGATGAAGGAGGACATGCGTCAGGCAGATCTTTGTCTTGTCACTTGAGAAACCCTAGGACCGCCGCCTTTATTCAGGCCGAGCCCGCAACCCCCACGCCACCGGTCGGCACCCTGCATGACCTGTCGTACCAAACCCAACCAGCGGCCATGGGCTAGGTCCGGGAGAGGCTGCGATAGCGCAGTGGCGACCGTCCACCAGATCCGGCCCTACCATGCAGCAAGGAAGAACTGCGTAGGCGGCACGGGAGCTCCAACCAGATCAGATCTAGGTTTCATCCAACACCACCCGCCACAGCCCCGCATCCGCCACCGGTCATAAGTCATAACACTGCTGGAGAAGGTCTCAACCATCACACCAACGCAGGGTCGCCGCCCTGGTCGTAGATCGGCATGCACCGACGCTCACCCGCCCCAGCAGCTCCAGCGGCGGACTCCATCCTCCACCACCCCAAGTCACCTTTGGCAGCGAGGGGAGCCACCGTCGACGCGACGAGGGCCGGTGCCGTAGGGGTGTTGCTGGCGGCGCGTGGAGTGCCCCTGGTGCCTCCCTGGGGAGAGACGCGAGGGGGAGAGGAGGGAGGGTTATCGATAAGATTTCAACGCCGCACAATCTGACCCTCTATAATCTTCAGAGAAGTTTGCTATAAACTTCTGACAGAGTTATCTGCGCTTCAGTGAAGGTTGCTAAGCTTCGAGGAGTTTTCTACCGAGAAGATAGCATGTCTGAGACGACCCCCAAAAATATTGCCGAAGAGGTATGTGTCAGTCGAGGAAGACGATGTATATACGGTGAGGAGGGAGGCGGGAGAGAGATAAACATACGAGGGCGTCATGCGTGGGTGGGTTCAGAAGAAGCTCGAACGTATCAGGTGTCATTCTATGGGCAGGGCCCCTTCGGATGAAGAGAGGAGGATAGTACAGAAACTGAAAGAGGCACTCCACCAGGAAGAAGTGTGGCTCCGACATCGCTCTCGTGTCCCTTGGCTCCGGGAGGGGGACCGTAACACGTCATATTTCCAAGCGCAAGCCTCCCAACGGAAACGCATGAATAAAATTCAGGGACTGACGAGGGCTGACGGATCTGTGTGCGCGGACGAAAGCGAGGACAAGGTTGAAGTGCAAAGCTTCTATCAAAATTTGTATCAGTCACAAGGCTATTCAGATGCTGAAAATCTTTTATCATATGTTCCGGTCAAAGTAACAGAGGCCATGAACGCGGAGTTAACGAAACCCTACACCGCCGACGAGGTTAGATCGGCGCTGTTTCAAATGGCTCCATTGAAAGCTCCCGGGGTGGATGGCTTTACTGCTGGGTTCTATCAAAGACATTGGGACTTGCTGGGTGCGGCAGTGACCCAGGCAGTTTTGGATTTCCTAAATAGAGGTGAACTACCATCTGGCCTGAATGATACATCCATCACCCTTATACCAAAGGTCAGACACCCCCAATTGATCACCCAATACCGCCCCATTGCGCTCTGCTCGGTCTTGTATAAGATAGCAGCCAAGGCTATCACTAATCGCATGAGAGGCATCATGGACAACATGAAAGCGCCTTTGTGCCTGGCCGACTCATTACAGACAACGTTCTAGTTGCATATGAAAGTGTGCACACAATGAAGAGAAAGAAGAAAGGCAAAAACTATTCTTGTGCGGTCAAGCTCGATATGATGAAGGCTTACGACCGTGTCGAGTGGCATTTCCTTGAAGCAATATTGTTAAGGTTGGGCTTCAATATTTCTTTTATCAGGCTCATTATGAAATGTGTCTCTTCTGTCCGGTTCTCCGTGCGGGTTAATGGTGAGCTACTTCCTTACTTCACGCATTCCCGAGGGTTTCGGCAAGGAGATCCAGTATCGCCATACCTATTTCTTCTCTGTGCAAAAGGATTTTCCTCATTGCTTAAGTATTACAATGGAGGAGTTCTCGACAGAGGCTTGAGGGTGAGCTACAGATCACCGTGGGTGACCCACCTACTCTTTGCTGATGATAGTCTTATTTTGATTAATGCAAGCAACCCAAGTGCACTCCGTCTCAATGACATACTGTCAATTTATGGTGAGGCTTCAGGTCAGTGTGTTAATCGTGAAAAAAGTTCTATCTATTTCAGCACTAACACACCTGACTCGTTGAGGCAACTTCTGAAGTCAACTTTGAATATTCAAGTTGGAGCTTTCAATGCAAAGTATCTCGGTCTCCCAACTGCTGCGGGGCGCATTACAAGTGGCACATTTGAACACATCAGTGAGAGAGCTCGTGGTAAAATTCAAGGATGGTCAGAAAAATTACTAGCTTGTGCCGGCCGTGAGGTCCTGTTGAAATCAGTGATTCAGGCTATTCCGACCTATCCAATGAGCACTTTCTTACTGACAAAGAAAGTTTGCAAGAGTTTAACTTCTCCTATGGCGAAATATTTTTGGAGCAGTTCTCTGGATAAAAACTCTATGCATTGGGTGTCCTGGAAAGAGTTGGCAACACCTAAATGCAAAGGAGGGATGGGGTTTCGTGACCCGCATCAGTTTAATCTTGCCATGTTGGGCAAATAGGGTTGGCAATTAATGACAAACCCTACATCGCTGTGTGCTAGAGTTCTCAAGGGTCGCTACTTTCCCGACAGTGATTTTATGCATGCTTCAGCTCCAAAGTCGGCCTCGGCCACTTGGAAGGCTATCATGGCGGGAAGAGAGGCTCTAGGGGCCGGGCTGATCGCTCGAGTGGGAGATGGCAGCACGATATAAGTTTGGAATGACAAATGGATTGCTGGTACCATATCGATGAAACCAATCTTCAAACCGCCAAACAATACCATTGAAACAGTGGAAGAGCTTATTGACACGACCAACTGGTGTTGGCGGCAAGATGTGGTTAGGGAAATTTTCATTGCCCCAGATGCCGAAGCCATTCTAAACATTCCTATCAGGCAGGGGGGTGAGGATTCTTTTGCTTGGGCATTCAAGAAATCAGGCAACTACACTGTGAAGTCAGCGTACCGTGCTATAATGACTCAGAAAGAGCGTTTGGCTCTAGAGGAAGGGACGGCTACCGGAACCTCAGTAGACGATCAATAGCTGTGGAAGGCCTTGTGGAAACTGAATGTCATACCGAAAGTGAGGGTTTTCTGGTGGAGAGTTCTTCGTGGGATTCTTCCGGATGAAGCTACTCTCAACTATCGTCATATTGCACCAATTAATCGGTGCAAATTCTGCTTAGCGATGAGGGAGGATCTCGAGCATGCTCTTATTCATTGTTCCCATGCGCAACGTTTCTGGGACGAGGCATGTGCTTGGTTTGGTATACGCCTACCACGTCTCCACCCGGACTGATGGGCTCGCGACATCACAGGTGACACCAGGTTCACTGATGATGACCGAGCCAAAATCACCATTGTCATGTGGTCAATATGGCACTCTCGTAACCGAGTCAAGCATGGCGAAGAGGGGAAGGACCCAACTTCCACGGTCAGAGCAATCAAGGAGGCCTTTGCTATACTTCAGCTTCCACGTAAGGCAGCTTCTATTTTACCTGGTTATGGCTGGAGACCACCTGATGATGATACTGTAAAAATCACGACGGATGGTGCACTGAACTTTGCCGAGGGACGGGGCGGTGCAGGTGGTGTCGCACGTTCTTCTTCAGCTTTGATAGGTTCTTGGTGCAAGCAATACATGGGATTTCAGACCCCCTGATCATAGAAGCTTTCTCTATGCGAGACGGAGTTTTATTCGCCACCCTTCGAGGACTCTCGCATGTGATAATGGAAGTTGACTGCGCGGAGTTAGTGACACTCTGGAACACTCGCCACTCTCGCTCAATTGTGGCTCCGATTCTGCTAGAAATAGGAGAGCTTAGTAATCATTTTATTTCCTTTGATATTCAGCATATTAGTAGGTCAGCAAACTTACCGGCGCATCTATGTGCGAAGCATGCTTGCATCCTGAATGTGACCGATTGTTGGCTGGATGTAACTCCTACCTTCCTAGTGACCAGCCTTATGGCTGACTGTCCTAGGAATGCTTTCTTTTGAATAAAAGCTCTCTGAATTGCCCGCAAAAAAAAAAAGGTCCCAGCAGATTTTTTGTTCTGTATAATCTAACTCTAATCTGAAAACTAAAATAAAAGCCCAGCGGATATGCGGCATCCATTCTTTCGTTCATTTACTTCCTTTTGATTGAGAATATACTAGAATAATGTGCCCGTGCATTGCTACAGCAGAAAAAAATATACCTATACATGCCCCTTGCGGCCTATGTGTGCTGCCACTTCTCCTCCTCATCATCATCGTCAATGATGGTCACGTATTCCATCTATTCGTGATGAATGTATCAATCCCAAGACGATGAGCTTTATAATCGTGATTTTAATATATATAATTTTAATCATTTTGTATTTTGAGAGTCGCACTTGGTATAACTGTGATTTTGCTATATCATCTATAATCACTTGGTATAATTATGATAATTTGCTATTTTGAGGCCTCAAATGTTAATAGTATAGTTTTATGCATCCCTACACAATTTAATAGGTTCGGAAGCTATTTCTCTCTAATCTAAATATAAACTCTACGTGAATGTAATTATCACTCAAATTTTTGGAAGTGTGTGCCCAAACCTGGTCGAATTAGCATGGTTCAGTTTAGCCCTTCTTACAGACATTAACATAATCCAAGATACGTAATCATAAAGGGAATCACTAGCTGAACTTTGCTTCAATCAAATAGTTTGTTTTCTTTCCAAAACAACAACAAAATACGCCGAATTGCAAATGTGCTTCTAGCTAAAAAAAATCTCAGTGTGACAAAAAATTGTCCAACGTGTGTAGTTATACTTTCTTGCACCTAAAGAAATGTTTACCCAGTAATACTTTAAATTTATTATGGATTATTTCTTTGATGCGGCAGAAACTTTTGCCTAATGTAACAATTTATTTGTTTTCAATTGCATGAATACTACGTTTCGTCCGACTAGAGAACTTGCTTCCTTAGCAACATATGGAGAAGTTTCAATGACAATGGTACAATGTTACTACCATGCTTCGTCCATTTACAAAATATGTTTCGTTTTTTTTTCTGAGGCTGTATATTTGCTTCTTTAAGTGGTCAACATTAGAGTGGTTCATATGCTCATATGACATGCTTCCTATTGTCTACGAAATTGCTTCCATCTATCGGAAAGTATGATTCCGTACATGCTTCACATATTAACCACTGCGATGACAATGGTAGATACCAAAGAAGCAAGAGACATGGACGACGTCAGCTCCCATGGCAGAGTCGCAGTGGCTGGTGACGAGACTAGATCCAGCGAAGGGGAGAACGGCATGGCCACACACAGCCCAGCAAGTTTGACCTGGGTGGGTAGTCCCCTGAGAAAAGTTCTTGTCCCCACCTCAATTGTTGCAGCTGCCATTGTAGGCATATGCTCGAGGTTGCAACTTGCATGCCCCGCCACTCGAGAGCATCCTGCACATCACAGCGCCATGGCGCCGCTCCATCTCACCTTTGGATAGCAATTAACATTCACAATCTGGTAAGGAAAGAGACGGGGTCTAGCACTCGGTGGAAAGGGACCACAGGGTGCTGCATTGGATCATGGGCAACAACAGCAGAGATATTAGATGGACGCGAGGAGGATTACGAGTTTGGTAGTCAGAAGCACGGCAGGGAGGGTGAGCTCCACCGTGGTGAGGGTCAGATGCACTAGAAGCTGGCAGCGCTGGTGGAGAGAACCAAGGCGGGGTCTCATCGGTGAGGTGGGTAGGAGAGGGGAAGGAGAAAGGGGCGTGATTTTTTCGGGACTAGCGGTTGGGGCGCCACCCTGTGGCGCCGCTTGAGAGAAAGCTGTGAGCACGTTTCCATTTGAAAAAATACATAGAGTCCTCGCATTCGTCTAAAACAACATCTCAGAAAAAATCCTCTTTCTTCTTAAAAGAAGTAAAAAAATTACCACTGCAGTCTATCAGCGAGTGCCACTTTGCATAACCATCCATTTAAAAAATACAAGAGGTCCTCACCTCCATCTAAAAAGAAAAAATACATTTAAAAAATAATCCACACTTTCATTTAAAAAAAATCCAAAAGCTTCCTCACCGCGGCCAACCAGCTTGCGCCACGTGGCATAGCTGGTTGGTCACCCTTCACGTGTACCTTAATGGGTTTAATAGAGATGGGACGAGGGAGTTATGAGGATAATTGAAGGAAGGTGCATGGTAATCGGGTGCACTGAATCGATTTTTTCAACGAGCTCTGGACCGTGCGATGGTGTGGAAATTAACGGCAAGGAATCGGTCTGATGTTTGCTTCCTATCAGACATATGATAGGAAGTGTTTCCCTACAGTCCAAGATATCTAATCAGTTACTAGAATCTATCAAACGAGCACATATGTTAAAATATATGCACAGTTGATCAGTAATTACGGCTGAGATTTAAAGATATTATGTTACATGCCTAAAGCGTGTATTGAACCGACACGTATAAGGTATGTTAATAAAAAGTTGGAAAAAATAGATGAGTTGTGAATTGGCAAGTAAATAGCACATACAGACTATTTAAAAAATAGCACGTATGTCTTGAAGGGCCTATTGGCCGATCTTTATTAGAGGGAAGAAACATCAGTACAGGTTGGGTACAGTCTAAGCGAGCTAGACTGATTCCTAGCCACTCCAGGGTGACAACCCCAGTTACAACATATTAGCACAAAGAAACTAGGTAACAGCGGAGCTAGTCCGGTAATTCAGCAATGCATCCGGCTGCTCTCCATATGGCTATGTCCTCTTTGCACAAGTCCAGCACCCTGTTGCACGAGCTGGCCAGCTGATCGAAGATCCTCGAGTTCCTTTCCTTCCATACCCTCCAATGTAACAAGATCACCACTGTGTCAAAATTCCTCCTTGCAGGTTTGGGAATCCACGCCCTGGCCTGAATCCACCAATCTTCCGTGGAGGTGAATCTGTCATCCGGCCCCTGGAAATCTACCCCAGTCCATGATTTGAAACGAAGCCACAGATGCTGTGTGAAAAGGCAATGCACAAACAAGTGTGTGCAATCCTCTGGTTGAGATGCCAATAACGGGCAGGAGCCGTTGGAGGGCCAGTTCCTGTGCTCCAGGTTGCCCACCGTGAGGCATCTTCTATGAACCACAAGCCACATAAAAAAAATTGAATCGAGGCGGAGCTTTGGATTTCTAGATCGGTTTATAGCATGCAAAGCTAGTGTTCCCCAAGAAGAACAACTGGTAGGCGCTCTTTGTCGTGGTTCTAAACCTGACAGTAGAAAAGGGGGTAGGTATGGAGAGGCAAGATCTTAGCTATGGAGAAGGTGTACACACGAGTTTTACGAGTTCAGGCCCTTCTGTGAGGAAGTAACAACCCTACGTCTCGGTGCCCGGAGGCGGTCGATTGGATTATGTGTGTTGTGTTACAAAGAGTGTGAACCCTTGTGCCAGAGGAGGGGGTGGCTTATATAGAGTGCGCCAGGACCCCAACCCCACTCCATTACAAGGGAACTAATGTACATAAAATAGAAGCGTTACTGGTAACGCCAGCATTAAGTGCTCTTAATGCTCATGAAGACTAAGGAATAAATATCTGGCCGTTGTGTGCTCTCCTGACTACTGGTCTTCGATATGGTCGAGTGATCTTCCTTGTGGTCGAGTGGCGTTAAGTAACCATTGTCGAGTGATGTGACTGTCGAGTGGATTGCACTTGACATATGAGACTGGTGTTCTTCTGTCGTCTCTTGGTCTTTTCATCTTCCAGGGTAGTGACCTTGGGTAGGACGTATAGGTCGAGCCTATGACCCTACCCCAGGTCTGTATCCTCGTCACTCTTGACTGAGAATTGAACTTTCGGGCGTTGCTTTAAATCTGATCACCCACTGGGCGTTCCCCTATTTAGAACTTGAGTAATCACTGATTTTGCATTTTCCGAGTCAGTGGGGGCACGTCGAGTGCACCCACTGGGTGTAGTCCCCGAGACCACGGTCGGCTACTGGCAGTCGACTGAGGTCTAATGAGATTTGATCATTCTGTCCCTTCTCTTTTTTTTGAACTCTTCGCTGAGTACCGATCTGATCCAGTGGGGGCACGCCTAGTGCACCCACTGGGTGTAGTCCCCGAGACTACTGTTGAATGTTTGATTCGGCAGTAGTCTTAGAGTAAATCTTTTCCTTCACTGTATGTGTCGACTGACATGTCTGTCTTTCTGGCTGCAGAGGTCTTGTGATCTTGGAGCTCGGCTCACCGACTTGAAGAAGAAACATATCAGTGTTGAACTTACACTCGAACTTGCGAAGAAGAACCTGAAGAAAGCTCAACAAGAAACAGCTATCATGGGAGGTAATCACTCGACCACCTTGTCTGCTTTGTAGCTTTATGCTTGGCGCTGGCTTTTCTTTCAGTCTCTTTGAACCGAGTGAATTCACACAAGCAGATGTGCGTAGTGAAAATTGCCAACTTCAGTCTCGTCTGAAGAGTGTTGTTTCTTTAGAGAGGATGAAGGAAGCTCTGGAGCAGAAGGATATGGACCTGGCAGCTACTCAAAAGGAAGCACGCGAGAAGACGAAGCTTGCGGACGAGAAGCTGGCTTCAGTCAGCAAGTTGGAGGATGAGAACGCAACATTGAAGACGGCTGTCTCGGACGCCAATCGTGAAGTCAAGCAGCTGAAGAAGGACAAGGAGAATTTGACCGTTGAAGTCGAGGGTCTCAAGACCAAGGCTAGCAAGCTAGAGTCTCATCTGGAACAACTCGCGGCAAAGCTTGTACTGAAGCTGGAAGGTATGTCTACTCAGTTAGATAACAGTCGTCGACTGGGATTTGCAATATTGTCGACTCATTCATTGTTCGTTGTGGTGGAACAGAACTCTGTCGGGACTTCGAGGCTGAAACCGGACGGGTCGAGACAGGTCTCGACCCCATCAATTGCCCCATGAAGGATGAAGTCGCGATGCACTTGCTTCGACTGGAATCGCGCTTGGACGATGCAGTCGACTATCTGGCTCGGCTGAAGGCGGCAATGGTCCGAGTGGACGCTGAACTCTGGCCCCAAGCGGAAATGTCCCAAGACCTCGAGTCTTTGATGACTCGGCTAAATCAGATCGCAGACCGAGTGCAAGAGTGGAAGAAATCTTCTGCCCGCTGCGGTGCTGACGTCGCCTTGTCTTTGGTCCGAGTGCACTGCAAGGAAGCAAGGGAAGACAAGCTGGCAGCTCTCAAAGTGGCGAACACCAAGAAGCATTTCTTCCAGAACTTCATGGACACCTTCCTCGAGGCAGCCACTCGCATCGCCGATAGCATCGACCTTGACAGCTTCTGTGACCCGGCCAATCCTTCCCCCGCCGAGTGTCGAAGAAACATTCTGCCACCACTTTTATTTGCCTCGGAATGCCGAGTGGATTTGTAATCGTTAAAACTTCTTCGGGCCTAACGCCTTAGCACTTTATTTTGCGGTTTAAGAAACTCTGTATTTATCACCTCACATATTGCGTCTGTCTTTGAATGAAATTCTCCTTTCCCTCGAATTATTGTCTGTTTGCTTAATGCAGCTTCTGGAGGAGAAAGGCCAGTCGACCGGTCCGGGGATCCTCGAATAGCATCGATTAGCTCATCAGCAAGGCACTCAGCAATGGTCTTGACGTTCTAGTCGACCGGTTGGGTGATCCTTGAGTAACATTGATCAGCTCATCAGCAAGGCACTCAGCAATGGTCTTGACGTTCCAGTCGACCGATCGGGTGATTCTTGGGTAGCATTGATCAGCTCATCAGCAAGGCACTCAGCAATGGTCTTGACGTTCCAGTCGACCGGTCGGGTGATCCTTGAGTAGCATTGATCAGCTCATCAGCAAGGCACTCAACAATGGTCTTGACGACCAGTCGACCGGTCAGGTGATCCTTGAGTAGCATTGATCAGCTCATCAGCAAGGCACTCAGCAATGGTCTTGACGTTCCCGTCGACCGGTCAGGTGATCCTTGAGTAGCATTGATCAGCTCATCAGCAAAGCCCTCAGCAATGGTCTCGACGTTCCAGTCGACCGGTTGGGTAAGGTTCTCGGTACTTAGGCGAGCGCTGGGCGGCAGCTAAACCTCTGAGTGAGAGGATTGCGCATAGCTCGGTAGGATTTTTTTTCAAACTTAGGCGAGTCCGAAACTGCAGCTAAGCCCTCGAACGGGAGGATCGCTCTCCACTCGGGAGGATTCTTAACACTTAGGCGAGCACTGGGCTGCACCTAAGCCCCCGAGAGGGAGGATCGCTCTCCACTC